>NC_136067.1:1365486725-1366061725 GCF_964261635.1 Lissotriton helveticus
GAGGCCCCCTGTTTCTGAAGAAAAAGAAATTGTGTCTCTGCTGTGGATTCTCCTTTCCACATGAAGGTAAATGTCCTGCTAACAGACAAATATGCACAGACAGTGGGAAAGACAACCATTTTATAAAGGTGAAAGAGAAACTAAGTGCATCACTAAGAGATGAGAAGATGGACGCCAGAAAGTTCCAGAAGCACACTAGCCACTACCACAAGGTCAAATGGCATCTTCAACTAAATGAAGTTGATCGTTATCAAATTAATCATCTAACGGTTCTTTGACACCATCGAGTGATGATGAGGAAAATGGATGTGTGATAGTGATGTCAGTGACAGATCAACGTGCGCATGAAGGCTTGGCTGCTTGCAAGAAAAGACACAAGACTGAAAAGAATAACCACATTAAGCAACAAAGTTGTTTTGGACATTGTCCTAAAATCACGATTAAGGTGAACGGGTGCCCTACAATTTCATCATAGACAGTGGTGCATCGATAAACATCATGCTGGCAGAGAAATACAAATAATTGTCTCCGATACCAAATCTCACTTCTCACACCGTCAAGAACCAAGGTGTATACCTGGGCAGCCTCTACACTCCTGTGGAGTAAAGGATCCTAAGTGGCGACCAAGTCGCACAAGAAAATGATAGTGCAAGTGCCAATTCATATACTCCCAGGTACTTCGTCGTATGCATGCTTATTACGTTTTGAACTGCTGCTAACATGGGACTGATTTCTGTTAAATACAACTTGAATGCCCATTCTAAAATAGTGAGTCAATTCCTGACAATGTTTCATGGACTTGGGAAACATAAGACAATGAAGATACAGCTTCACATTAATAAAGATTTTCACCCTGTTGCACAGCAACATGTTGAATTGATTTTCACTTACAGCAAGCAGTTGAGAAAAAAAATAGAACCCCTGTTTAAACATGACACCACCAGGCGCTCTACTGGTCCGACACCATGGGTTTCACCCATTGTGGTGGTGCGAAAAAAGGACAGTGGACGTTCAGTGCGCATTTGTGTTGATATGTGACAGGCCAACAAAGGAATCAAAAGAGAAAGACATCCAGGTCCACACAATGCAGACATTATCACACAGCTGAGTGGAGCCAAACTTTTTTCCCGCCTTGTTCTGAACAAAGGTTACTATCAACTTGTACTGGAAGAAAACTGCAGGTACATTATTACTTTTTCATTGCATATCGGTTTGTTCAGACATAAAAGACCCAGTTTTGGTGCTTTGTCAGTTGCAGAAATCTTTCAAGATGTCATTTGTCAAGTAATTCAGCCTGCCGCACATGCTTTTAACTACAGTGATGATATACTGGTGTTTAGGGCTACAAGAAAGGAACATGCCAAAGTACTCACACAAGTATGCTGTCTACTTGCTGATGCGAGTTTCACACTAACTCCTGAAAAGTGTGGGTTTCACAAACACAGACTTACATTCTTTGGGCATATTTTCTCTGGAAAGGGGATGACTCTTGACCCTGAAAAGGCATAAGCATTGTAATCTATTTGACCTCTAGAAGATATGACCATGCTGCGATCCATCTTAGGCATGGCCAGCTGCTGCTCCAGGTACATTTGTGACTTTGCCACTGTGAGGGCCCATCTAAGAGAACTGACAAATATGTGAAATTTGAATGGGCATCTGAATTTGACCGAAGTTTCAGGAAAATGAAACAAGCAATTGAAAACATAACTGAAATGGCTCTCTAAGATCCGAAATTGCACACAGAGATTGTGATGGATACAAGCACAGTGGGGAGGGGAGTGATCATTGGCCAACACAATGACAATCGGATGCTCAGAGACACATTGTGGCCTATGCTAGCTGGAGTCTGTCTCAAACTGAACATGTTTAATCTCAACAGGAGAAAGAGAGATTGGCTGTAGTGTGAACGTTGATACAGATCATCAAGCGCTACTCACCATTTTCGGAAATCTAAAAGTCAAGCTGCTCCCTCACATCCAGAGGTGAGGGAGTGCATCTGCAGGAGTATGAATACACTATGTAGGTCTCTAGTTGGCTATGGTTTTTACCTTTGTCCAAATAGGGACCCTAGTCAAGGAAAGGGGGATACACTCCTAGAATAACTCTTGCTCACCCCCTTGGTAGCTTGGCACGAGCAGACAGGCTTATCTCAGAGGCAGTGTGTAAATCATTTGTAAACACATACAGTAACACAGTCAAACACTACAAATGGACAACACACCAGTTTAGAAAAATAAGTAATCTTTATCTAAACAAGACTAAACGACGAAAATCCACAATACAGTACTAAAATATGTTCTTCAATGGTAGAAATAGTTCAGTTCAATGCAAGTTGTAAATGCAACACTTTTCCAACAAAGTACCTTAGAGGCTTCACACAAAATAAACAAAAGGGTCACAGGGAAGGTGATGTGTCAGTTCCTTGCTTCGGGGGAGGTGATGCGTTCCTTACCGGAGAGGAGGCGATGCGTCGGTTTCTTACTGCATTCCGTTTGCGATGCGACAAGATGGCGCCTCTATGTGATGCAACTATCCAGTCCGATGCGACAAAATGGCGGCTCCTTGCGATGTGACGATCCAGTCCGATACATGTACTTTTGCAGCCGCACAGCAGGCGCTGCCGCAATGTTCTCGGTGATGCATCGGGACTCAGTGTAGATGAGACACGCTTCTTTGTCGTTGCGTTGCGCTTCCAGCCCCCAGCGACAAACAGTCTCTAGAGGTCCTAAACAGCTGCAGGCAACTCTCTGTAGGTTAGCATTCCCAGCAAGGAAATTCAGGGGGAGCTGGTGGTGCAGTCTTTGTGTCCCTGAGACTTCAGGCAGGAAGCAAGCTCAGTTCAAGCCCTTGGAGATCTTCCTCAAGATGGCAAAGCAAACAGCAAAGTCCTTTTCTCCTTTCCTTAGCAACAAGAAACCACTGCAGGCCAACCCCAAACAGCAAACAGCACAGGGGCAGTAATCCTCCTTCAGCTTCTTCCGTTTTTTCTCCTTGGCAAAGGTTCCTCTTGATTTCCCAGAAGTGATCCAAAGTTCTGGGGTCTGGGCCCCAATATTTATATAGCAAAATCCTTTGTCTCTGAAAGCAGAGAGTGTCTGTACCCAGCCAAAACCAGTTCTGTCCTGTCTGGTGCATCTTCCTGGCAGGAGGTGGAGACATAATTGTTGAAAGCAGACCTGGCCGAGGTAGCTGAAAGGAAATCTCCTCTCCCTACTCTCTATTCTACGAAGTCTCAGGCAAGTGAAAGGAAATCTCCTCCCGCTACTCTCTATTCAATGCAGTTCCTATTCAGCCCAGCCCTGACTCATCAGACTGCTGGATCCGCAGACCTCTCCAAGCTCCTCTCACTCACAAGCTAGACATGCAATACACAAACCTAGCAGAGGCATACTGGATAGTTAGGCAAGAAAATATCTACTTTCTAAGAGTGGTATTTCCAAACACAGAATGTTAATAACACCCACACTAAGAGATGCACTTTAACATTCAGTTCAGGTGCACTAAACTTTATTTTCCTATCTTGTTCCCTGGGTCAGTTATATTTATAAGATTTTATAAACTAACTGCCGATTCTGGCCTATGGGAAAGGATAGCCTTGCAATAGTGAATAACGAAATTGGCAGTATTCACTATTAGGACATGCTACATACATCAGAGCATGTCCTACCTTTCACATACAATGTACCCTGCCCACAGGGGTACTTGGGGCCTACCTTATGGGTGACTAACATGCAGAAAAGAGAAGGTTAAGGGACTGGCAAGTGTCTGCACTTGCCAAGTCGACATGGCAGTCCCAGACTGCACACAGGCTCTGCAATGGCAGGCCTGAGCCGCATTTTACAAACTGCCTCTGTGGGTGGCACAACCAGTGCTGCAAGCCCACCAGCAGCATTTGATTTACAGGCCCTGGGCACACATGGTGCACTGTACTAGGGTCTGGCAAGTAAATCAAATAACCACTCATGGAAGCACTAATCCATTACAACACTTTACAATAAGGAGCACTTGCACTTTGGCAATGAACAGCAGTGGCAAAGGGCCCAAAGCCTCTAGACCAACAAAAACAGATGAGGCAAAAGCAAAAAGTGGGAGGGAGACTCACGCCAATGGTGCCAAGTCTAACATGTGTCCCCTCCAGCTGAAATGTGGGGCGAACTACCCACCCTCTTTGGAGTTCTCTTCACTAAGGTGGAAAAATCTGGACAGACCATCAGCTTTGGCGTGTTCTGTACCAGGGCAGTGTTCCACCGTAAAGTTCATCCCCTGTAGGGAAATGGACCACCTCAACAACTTTGGATTCTCACCCCTCATCTGCATCAACCATCGGAGTGGCCTGTGGTCTGTCTGAACACGGAAGTGAGTCTCAAACAAGTATGGTCTCAACTTCTTCAGTGCCCAGACCACAGCAAAGGCCTCACGCTCAATTGCACTCCACCTCTGTTCCCGTGGAAGTAACCTCCTACTAATGAAGGCTACAGGTTGGTCTAGGCCCTCCTCATTCATCTATGAAAGCACAGCCCCTACGCCATGCTCTGAAGCATCTGTCTGCACAATGAATTCCCTTGAGAAGTTGGGCACCTGAAGCACGGGCGCCGTGCACATGGCAGATTTCAGGGCATCAAAAGCATTCTGGCAGGCATCAGTACAGTTCACTTTCTTGGGATGCTTCCTGGAAGTCAGCTCTGTCAAGGGTGCAACAATGGTGCCATACCCCTTGACAAACCTCCTGTAATACCCTGTGAGTCCTAAAAAGGCTCTTACCTCTGTATGGGTCTTGGGGGGTTACCAAGCCAGAATGCTATCAATCTTGGGCTGTAGGGGCGCCACCTGGCCGCTCCCAACCGTGTATCCCAAGTGTACCACAGAACCCTGCCCGATCTGGCACTTACTCACCTTGATCGTGAGGCCTGTCCTCTGCCGCGCCTTCAACACTTCCCAGAAGTGGTGCAGATCTTCCTCCCAAAAGGCACTGAACACTGCAATGTCATCCAGGTAGGCTGCACTGAAATCCTCCAGTTCAGCCAAAACCTCGTTGACCAACCTCTGAAAGGTTGCAGGGGCATTCTTCATCCCAAAGGGCATCACCCGGAATTGGTAGTGCCCATCTGGTGTGGTGAATGCTGACCTCTCTTTTGCCCCATCAGTTAAGGCGATCTGCCAGTACCCAGACATTAAGTCAAACGTGCTGAGGTACCGGGCAGCTCCCAACCGATCGATGAGCGCATCAGCTCTAGGGATGGGGTGCGCGTCAGTCCTGGTGACTGAATTGAGCCCTTGGTAGTCCACACAGAACTTGAGTTCTGGTGTGGCACCGGGTGCAGCAGCCTTTGGGACCAAGACCACTGGGCTGGCCCAAGGGCTGTTTGAGGACTCAATCACCCCTAGCGCTAACATCTTGGATACCTCCTCCTTGATGCAAGCTCTGACTCTGTCAGTCACTCTGTAAATCTTATGTTTTACTGGAGAACTGTCCCCAGTGTCCACATCAAGGACACACCACTGAGTGTCACCAGGGGTCAGGAGAACAAATCAGAAAATTGCCCCAGCAGCTGGTTGCAGTCATTCTGTTGCTCAGGGGTCAAGGCGGTAGAGAGGTTTACACCGTCCACTGACCCATATTCGTCCTGGGCAGACAGGAGGTCAGGCAGAGACTCAGTCTCCTCTTCCATCTCAGAATCTGTTGCTAGGAGCATGCCCACTTCGGAGCTCTCCAAGTGGGGCTTCAAGCGGTTAACATGCAGGACCTGCCAAGGGTTCCTAGGAGACCACAAGTCCACCAGGTAGGTGACGTTACTCTTGCGCTCCATCACCTCAAATGGTCAGGTCCATTTATCCTGGAGCACACAAGGCTCCACTGGGGCCATGACCCAAACCTTTTGTCCAGGCTGAAACTTAATTAGAGTGGCACTCTGATCATACCACCGTTTCATCTCCTTCTGGCTGGCGTCCAGATTCGCCTGAGCGAGTTGTATGAAATGCATTGTCTGGTTTCTGAAGGCCAGCATGTAGCTATATACATCCTGGGTAGGTTTACTGGGAGCTTTCTCCCAGCCTTCTTTCACCAAACTCAGAGATCCTCTTACAGGGTGAGCATACATCAGTTCAAAGGGATTGAACCCTAAGGACTTCTTTGGCACCTCTCTGTAAGCAAACAGAAGGCATGACAAGAGGACGTCCCACTTACGCCTCATGGGTTCCTCAAGACCCATGATCATGCCTTTTAGGGTCCAGTTGAATCTCTCAACCAGCCCATTACCTTGGGGCGGTAAGGAGAAGTGAACTTATAGGTTACACCACACTCCTGCCACAGGGACTTCATATACTTAGATATGAAGTTGGTATCACGGTCTGACACCACCTCCCCGGGGAAACCCCACACGGGAGAAAATCTCCATCAATGCATGACCCACCACGGGGGTCATCACAGTCCGGAGAGGGATAGCTTCCGGGTATTGGGTGAACTGGGGTGGCAGAGAGGGCTATAGAACGGTGATGGATTAAACCCAGATCTTTTGACTGGGTGTGAGTGTTTGGTTGGTTCAGATGCTCCGTCCATCACCACCCCCTTTTGTACCATTCCGGGTATTGGGTGGCATGGTCCACCAAGACCAGGATGAACCTGTTGCCGATGTCTGTCTTGGGAACCAGAGGCCCCACAATGTCAATACACACCCTCTCAAAGGAGGTGCTGACCACAGGGAAAGGTTGGAGTGTAGCCTTGTTCGTCCTCCCACTCTTACTACTTGCCTGGCAAATCTGACAGGTCTTGCAATGAGTATCTGAATTCTTGTGTATTTGGGGCCAGTGAAAGTGGGTGACAAGCCTTTCAAAGGTCGTGTCTTGCCCAAAATGTCCGGTTAAAGGCACATCATGAGCCAGACCCAGTAGGAAGGCTCTGAAGAGCTGGGGTACCACCAGCACACGGGCTGACCCAGGCTCAGCAACCTTAGGCTCACTATACAGGAGACCATACTCCCAGTACATCCAATGTGATCCAGACTGATCACCTGCTTCCTGGTTTGTGGCCTCTTGCCACAAACCCACAAGAGAAGGGCACGTCTTCTGCTCCGCACAGAACTCTTCCCTGGAGGGTCCTCCTTCCTGCTGCCAATGGCTCAGCTCAGGCAGGTCCCCCAGTTCAGCTACTTGCTCCCCTGTAGATTCCAGGGTATCCCCCTCAAGGTCTGCCTCCTCCTGGACCGTGAGAACTTTAGGGGCTGGTTTCCCGCACCCCTGCCTCTTCTCTTTAAGGTAGGCACCTGGGCCACCATTTCAGGCTCCAGGTCCTCTTGAACACACTTACTGGCCTCCATTGACCCAGTGGTCACACATGCCCACTCAGGCAGACCCAACATTTCCAAAAGAGACCTCTGCTCTACCTTTGTCCAAGGGGAGCTCTCCAAATCATTGCCGAGCAGACAGTCAACATGCTTGGCTGGCCTCACAGCTACTTGAAAGGTACCTGACACCCCCCACACTCAAAGGGAACCTGTGCCACCTTGCAGTGGCTCTCTGATTTGTCAGCGGCAATTACAGGGTAGAATACATTGGGGATCACCTGCTCTTCAGACACCATCCAACTACTGACAGCAGTCACACTGGCTCAGGTGTCTCTGAGAGCCTCCACCCTATGGCCATTGATGGTCACCCACTGCCTGTATTTCTTAGTGTTATTAGGCAGCTGAGTCCTAGGGACCATCTCAGTGTCTCCTAAAGAGACTAGGGACAACTCTGCGGGACCCCATCCACCTTGGGCATCCAACTCCTCCCCCAGGGCTAGACTAGCCACCTGCCGGGATGGTGCACCAGTGGGTGCAGTGGTAACTGTTTTGGTACACTTAGGATCTCCCCTGAAGCGACCCTCCTAACCACAGCTAAAACAGACTTTGGGTTCTTCCTGTACAGTCTTACCTGGCGAGATCCAAGGCCTTTTCTCAGTGGGAGGCTGGGAACCTTTCCCTTGGTTCCCTTGGGGATTACTTTGGGGCCATTTCTGGAACTCCTTCTGGTTACCCTTGCCCCCCCCACTCTTCTGCTGGGGACCATGCCCACCTTTGGCGGAGTCTCCCACATGACCCTTGTGGACCCTGGTACTGACCCAGCAGTCCACCTTCTCAGCAAGCTTCCTGGGCTCAGACAGCTTACTGTCAATCAAGTGTTGGCGTAGCTCTAGAAAAAAATTACTGGACAAGTGCTCCCATGCAATCAAATCATAGAGCTCCTTAAAATCATTTACTTTGCTATCCTTCACCGAAACATCCAGGGCTCTGCAAAAGAAAGCCACATACTCCACCCAGGTACTAGATTCCAGTTTTCTGAAATTTCTCAATGTCTGCCTATAATGCTCTGGGGTCAACTCATACCTGGTCTTTAAGGCTTCCTTCATGGAGGCATAGTACGTCTGATCCTCCTTGGGCTGGTCTAACAAGGTATCCCTCACTTCACTGACAAAGCTGCTCTACAACCCTGCTCCCCAGTCTTACTCAGGGACTCTATGGGACATCATGGCTACCTCATAAGCCTTAAACCACTGCTCAATGTCTTAATGCTTCATAAATTCCTTAATGACATCCTTGAGAATATATACTCTACTTTCCACAGGCACTGATGGTGTGCTGCTGCCAGAAGGACCGATCTCTAAACGTTTTGCTTTCAGATCTGAGTCCGTCAATCTTCTTTCATGCTCTAAAAGCATCTTTTTCTCCTCTAGGGCTAATTTCTCACTCTGAAATGCCAACTCCTTATCCTCCTTCCCCAGCTTGAGCTTTGTGAGCTCCAATTCATATATCCTGGTTCTCTCCCTGTCCCCCAGCTCTTCTGGAGACAGGCCTTTAGAAGAAACTCTGCTGCCCACCCTGGAAGGTGCTTTCCCCCAGTCAGGCCGAATAGCCCCTCCAGCTGCCCATCCACATTCTATCCTTTCATTATAGGCTCTTGAGGATGCTCACTGGCATTCCTAGATTACAACCAGGCCCTCAGCACCTTTTGGAATTTCTCTTTCTTGGTGAGGCCTCTCCTGGAGAGTTTGAATTTCCTAAAATCGGCTTTAAGGTGTGGCACAACGTAGGTATCAATCTTCTCTTCTTCAAAATCTAAATCCACAGATGCATTGGATGCTGGTCTACTCATGGTAAGTATTGGCAGTTCTCAAACAACAGTCCCAGAAAAACTCTACCAAAATGTATGCGGTGGCATAATGGTCTGCACTCACTAGTAGTGTACACCAATCACTGTATATGAGTCACAAATGCAAGTCCAAATCCTCACAGCTGACCACCGATGTTAGAAATGGGGGTCTGTAGTTGGCAATGGTTTTCGCCTTTGTCCAACTAGGGATCCTTGCTTCTAGTCAGGGAAAGGGGGATACACTCCTAAAATAACCCCTGCTCACCCCCTTGGTAGCTTGGCACAAGCAGACAGGCTTATCTCAGAGGCAGTGTGTAAAGCATTTGTAAACACATGCAGTAACACAGTGAAACACTACAAATAGACACTACACCAATTTTAAAAAATAAGTAATCTTTATCTAAACAAGCCCAAAGAACAAAAATCCAAAATACAGTACTAATATAGGTTCTTCAATGGTAGAAATAGTTTAGTTGAATGCAAGCTGTAAATACGAAACTTTTCCAACAAAGTACCTTAGATGCGTCACGCAAAATAAACAAAAGGGTTGCAGGGAGGGTGATGCGTCAGTTTCTTGCTTCGGGGAGGTGATGCGTCGGTTCCTTGCTTCGGGGAGGTGATGCGTCGGTTCCTTACTGAAGTGCAAGGGAGGTGATGTGTCTTTTCCTTACCGGAGAGGAGGCGATGCGTCAGTTTCTGACTGCGTTCCGGTTGAGATGTGACAAGATGGCGCCTTGATGCGATGCGATGATCCGGTGCAATGCGACAAAATAGCGGCTCCTTGCGATGCGACTATCCCGTCCGATGATTGTACTTTTGCAGCCACACAGCAGGTGCTGCGATGATGTATTTGGTGATGCGTCGGGATACGGTGTAGATGCTGTAAGCTTCTTCCCGTGGCTCGGCGATGCGTCGGGTCTCGGTGCAGATGCGACACACTTCTTCGTTGTTGCGTCGCGCTTCCAGCTCCCAGCGACAAACAGTCTCTAGAGGTCCAAAACAGTTGCAGGCACCTCTCTGTAGGTTAGAATTCCCAGCAAGGAGATTCAGGGGAGCTGGTGGTGAAGTCTTTGTGTCCCTGAGACTTCAGACAGGATGCAAGCCCAGTTCAAGCCCTCGGAGATCTTCCTCAAGATGGCAAAGCAAACAACAAAGTCCTTTTCTCCTTTCCTTGGCAACAAATAACCACTGCAGGCCAACCCTGGACAGCAAACAGCACAAGGCAATAATCCTCCTTCAGCTTCTCCGGTTTCTTCTCCTTGGTAAAGGTTCCTCTTGATTTCCCAGAAGTGATCTAAAGTTCTGGGGTCTGGGCCGCAATCTTTATACTGCAAAATCCTTTGTCTCCGAAGGCAGAGAGTATCTGTACCCAGCCAAAACAGTTCTGTATTCTCTGGTGCATCCTTCTGGCAGAAGGTGGAGACATCATTGTTGAAAGCAGACCTGGCCCAGGTAGCTGAAAGAAAATCTCCTCCCCCTACTCTCTAGTCTATGAAGGCTCAGCAAGTGAAAAGAAGTCTCCACCCCCTACTCTCTATTCAATTCAAGTCCTATTCAGCACAGTCCTGACTCATAAGACTGCTGGAGCCACAGCTATCTCCCAGCTCCTGTCACTTACAAGCCAGACATGCAATACCCAAACCTAGCAGAGGCACACCGGATAGTTAGGCAAGAAAATACCTACTTTCTAAAAGTGGTATTTTCAAACACAGAATGGTATAATCACCCACACTAAAAGATGCACTATAACATTCTGAGCTCAGGTGTACTAAATGTTATTTTCCTATCTTGTTTCCTGGGTCAGTTATATTTATGAGATGTTATAAACTAACTGCCCATTCTGGCCTATGGGAACAGATAGCCTTGCAATAGTGAAAAACTAAATTGGCAGTATTCACTATCAGAACATGCTACACACATCAGAGCATGTCCTACCTTTCACATACAATGCAGTCTGCCCACAGGGGTACCATGGGCCTACCTTAGGGGTTATTAACATGCAGAAGTGTGAAGATTTAGGGACTGGCATGTGTATGCACTTGCCCAGTTGAAATGGCAGTCTCAGACTGCACACAGACTCTGCAATGGCAGGCCTGAGCCACATTTTACAAGCTCCTTCTGTGGGTGGCACAATCAGTGCTGCAAGCCCACCAGCAGCATTTGATTTACAGGCCCTGGGTACACATGGTGCACTGTACTAGGGTCTGACAAGAAATCAAATAACCAATCATGGAAACACTAATCCATTACATCACTTTACAATAGGGAGCACTTGCACTTTGGCACTGAACAGCAGTGGCAAGGTGCCCAGAGCATCTGGACCAACAAAAGCAGATGGGGCAACAGCAAAAAGTGGAAGGGAGACTCACGCCAATGGTGCCAAGTCTAACAGGGCCCAAACAGAGGAAATATCAAAACCCTGCAGACTACTTTTCATGAGTGCTGCTACAGCATTATAGCATGATGCCCTAACTGGTTGAGGCCTATATCAATTTCGTAGTAAAGTCAAGTGCACCTGTAGCTCTTTCCATTTAACAGATTCTGGCAGCTACTCATGCTGACAAAGACATGCTTAAGCTCAAGCAAATCATTACTACACAATCATAGAGGAGGCATAATGTTATATTTCATATTGGTACCCTGATATAGGTCTAGGGAACATCATACACTTTTCCTACATCATCTCCCCATCATTTCATATGAATGAGCCTTATAAGGACATACTTCCAAATAAGAGTTTTGGAAAAGACGGGCCCCTGAGTATGAGATATTTCGCCACAACAGAGATATGTAATTCTGGGGAAAGAAACACCTGGGCAAGGTGGATTTAACAGATTACAGGCATATCAACAGCAACTAATCACAGATATAACCATTTATATATATCGAGCACAATACAATCCAATATATGGCATACATTTCTTTTATTTTCTTTTTCTTTGTTATTTTGATGAAAAGTTGATCACTTTTATTAAAAGTTTTTCTCAATACAAAAATATCTAATTTGATTAATGGCAATACATTTTTTATATAAAAACAATTATTATGGTGTGCATTCACTAAATATTGATAGTTGCTCACACATTTCAAAATTGTCTTATTTCTGCATGTTATTTAATTATTTACAGAAGGCAAAATCATCATATTCATTTGGTCATAAAATTATATAATTGTGTATACACACAATAGTTTCAATAGATATCCAGCATTATCCTGATGTGAGGAGACTGATCTTCTTGGATATTTGATTTTGGTGTTCTACAAACAGAACAAAATTATTTGGACTTTCTTTGGGAAATATTTGGACTGCTTAGCACTTTAAACAGATATGTCATTGTATTATATGAATATATGTACTCTGAATTACTAATATTTGAAGTGCTCAGGGGGAACTTTTCTGTTATTGTTGTTGTACCCTGAAAACTTTTAGGGTTTGTGGGATAGATTGGTAACCTATCCCTCTCTCTTAGTAGCACTCATATACAACATTTTATTAACACTTGCATTTAAAAATAGTTGTGCGCCCGAATCTATACCTGGTTACCAAATAAGGACCGACTGACTTGTATAGACTAAACCTTTCACCTAGTTCCAGGCAGAGGGTGGGTTTTTCTCAATCGATATTGCTAAGACTTCATCCTTAGCACATATGAATAATTTATGAGTACACTCTACTGGAGGTCCACTTCACCCCTCCCATCGATGCACAATGTTTAATCCCCATCATCATCCTCATACTGAACAATGGGGAACATACGCACATAGACTGTATAAATACAGCACCTCTTGCTATCAGTAAGCAGGAGGGAACCGAGACTTCAAGGCCGACACACTGACCAGAGACGCTGCGGCTCCAGCATGCCATTCCTACTGCTGACGGTGGTCTGACGATCCCTTGTGGGGTGTCCAACTCAAGTCCAGGATGAGGTCCCACACTCTCACTATTCAGGTATGGGGGTTTGACTAAATCCTAGTGAGATTCTTGGCACTTAGACTTAGGCTCTTACGCACCTACTCACATGCTAGGTACACTTAGGTACATCTAGACAGGCATCTTAGAAGTATGCACTTTATTTTATAAATGCATTTCATATTCATGTATGTGTTCATGACTATTGCAAAGTGGTACAGCAATACTAATTCTTCTTATTCACTGTACTGCTGGTTCTATTTCTCTGCTACTGTGTTACAATTGTAGCAGCACACTTATGTTACATGAGAAGAACTACGGTACAATAAATTCTTATTGTAAACACGCTCAACTGTTTCTTCTGTGTATCTCTCTGACAGCAAAACAAGCAAGCACGAGTGACTGGGTGAAAAGTAGTACATTTTTTTCACAAGTCTGAGGTTATTATGTTCTGAAGTTGCAAAAATGAATCTCTCTGATAACAGGAGATTCTAGTAGCACTGCGAGCTAGCTAATGCGAAAACATAGGCTAACATATTTGGTGGGGGTGTACAGACTCAGTTTGCCACCAAGCCCACAGTATATGTTATCCGTAAACAACATAGGTCCTACATGAAAGGGTACTATCGGAACTACACTACAATACTCAACCTCCTACAGATGATGTTAAGTACCAGAAATTCAAAAATGTTAATGAAGAACTTTCTGGTAAACATGATAGTGTCACACTAAGTGGGGCACGAATAGTTATCCCTGAAAGCCTGTGCAGGGTATTGAACTGGCACATGAAGGACATTGTGGCATTGCTACAACTAAAAGAGCCCTCTGGGATTATGTGTGGGTCCTGCGTCTTGATGAACGAGTTGAAATGGAGCTGAAATCTTGTCATCTATGCAACTGCCTGTCTCCCAAAACAACTCAGCAGCCATTGAACATGTCTGATCTACTAAAGTAATCCTGGGAGAGGATTGCTGTTGATTTCCTCAAACCTCTCAACAATGGTCATCATCTCATGGTAGTGGTCAATGAGCACTCACGTTTTCCTCTGGTGGAAGACTTCATCAATCACACATGATGGAGTCATGGAAAGGCTGGATGACATTTTCACAACATGGGGCTCACAGTTTGATCGCCGGCGTCAGCTCAGTTCAGCATCATCTGACTCTGGGCAATAGCTCACTTAATCTCCCTGACGGACCCCCAGTGCCTGGATACCCTTAGTAGTGATATATTTGCACTTTGCAAATGTGGAAATATTATTTTTATCGAGGAGTTGTAATATGTATATATATATATATATATATATATATATATATATATATATATATATATATATTCACTGAAAAAACCATAGGTTATAGACCATATATAGTTAGGAATTAGCATTTAAAAAACCTTATTTTACTCACACAAAACCATTGAAATTCCATATATAGTTAGTTGCACTAACTATATATCGCGCACCCGCAATCCACTGCTGATCATGTCACATATTACATCATTCATGACATGGTCAGTGACATCACTGATGACATCACTGATGACATCTCAAATGACATCACTGATGACATCACTGATGACAACATCCAGTGACTGTATTTTTCTGTAAAGTTAAAATATGTCTTGAGTGGATGTATAAGTGTCTGGATGAAGGATTTAGTAGGTGCATGACTGACTGTATGAGTGAGTGATTAAATGTGTCTCACTGAATGCATGGGTTAGTGACTAAACTGTCTTAATTTGTGCATCATTATGTCTGTTGTTCTGTAAACTGCTGCATGTGTTGATCATTAGCTATACGAGAGGCTATATGTGTTATTAATTGGTTGCCCAAGTATTTCTATGGGAGATTGAGTTTGTGTGGGGGTGGCTGGAAGGTGTGTGACTCTATGCATAGATGTGTGAGCAGTTTATTCACTAGGTGTATGAGTTCAAGAGTGCATGTGGAAACAGCTACATGGGCAGTTGACTGTGTGCATGAGTGTATTGATGAGTGAATGGATATCTCAATGCTACATGTCATAGTAAGTACATATGTAAAACACAGTACATGTGAAAGTTGGCATATATAAATAACTGTGCATGAGAGCCACTGAATGAGTGAGTGGTTGTATCGATCATTGTGAACTTGTATCAGGGATTGTATAAGAGAGTAAATATGTGTTAGTATATGTTTCAATAAGTAAGGTGTGTTTAACTGTATAGTTGAAGAAATGGAGGTGAGATTGTTTCTTTGCATGACTGACTGGGTGTGTGAGTAACTCCATGGATGAGTGGCAGTGTGTGAGTGTCTGTTTACACTGAGTGTATCTAAGGTTATATTAGAGTCTGAAGAGGTTTATCGTATTAGCACAAGAATGATGTCAAATGAGATGTCATCAGTGATGTCATCAGTGATGTCATTTGAGATGTCATCAGTGATGTCATCAGTGATGTCACTGACCATGTCATGAATGATGTAATATGTGACATGATCAGCAGTGGATTGCGGGTGCGCGATATATAGTTAGTGCAACTAACTATATATGGAATTTCAATGGTTTTGTGTGAGTAAAATAAGGTTTTTTAAATGCTAATTCCTAACTATATATGGTCTATAACCTATGGTTTTTTCAGTGAATTTTCAAGGTTTTGTAAATGCTAATTCCTAACTATATATGGTCTATAACCTATGGTTTTTTCAGTGAATTTCAATGGTTTTTTAATAGCAAATATCATAAGCTGTCGAATGTCAAGTACGTGGTAAGTAAAAACATTTTCGTGTTTATGCACACTGATCTGCTTTGAATACTGCCCCCCACCCCTCATTTCTATTAGGAGTACTCTCTCTTTGCAGATAGTGAAGGGTAGTTAACGCAGCCCTTTGCCCCCTTTGTAATACGTCGTGCCTGCTTCTCTCTCCATTTGATTGATTGTTCTCTTTGGTTCATTCTCTATTTACAAACAAGCACAGAGTCGCAATACTCTGTTTAGTCTTTGCAGATAGCGAAAAATCGTGTAAAAAAACAAAAGGAATCGAGCAAAATCAGTAGGCCACTAATGGGATCTCTTTTTGACCTCGCTAAAATAGAAACATTAGGAACAACCTGTTGAAAATAGCAATGCGTATGTACATAAGCGGCGTTCATTTGTGTTCACAGTACCCCTTGTTGATTGTTTCAATCGAGCATTGAATTGTTCGAAGTTAATTCTCTTAAGGATCTTCTCTACCTGCAAACGAGGAAGAATAGGAATATTCTCTCTCCCTTTGCAGATAGTGAAGGGTAGGTAACGCAAGCCTTTAACACGTCGTACCTATTTCATTCCTCATTGATTGATTGATTGTCCGAACATTGACTGTTTGGGAATTAGTTCTTTTTGGAGGTATTCCCTGTTTGCATATAAACGTAGGAAAATCTTTGCAAGTAGTGAAAGGGTACGTAATGCGGACCTTTCTCCCCCGTTGTAATCTGTCATGCCTATCTACTCCCCACTGATTGATGCACCTTTTTCACCCGGACCATTTACTAGAGATACGTCATCTGGCCCGACCAGAGAGCACCCCTAGTGAAAAGGACATATGCAATAATAACGAAGTGATCACTGTATCCTGTTAACAGAAACTTTACCATGAAACAACCTGGAAAGAAAAAAATAGGAAAACGAAAATCAGTAGGCCACTAATGAACATGAACATGAACTTTTATTAAACAACAAACAAAGAAACGATAACATAACGTAATGATAAAACCTATTAATGTCCTAGAAACAAGAAAACGTTAAAGTATGCCAGTGGTGAGAGACCAGAAAAACAGTCCGAGAAACCAAATCACCCCTCGCTGTCCCAACTCATGCACTCTGAAAGTTCAAAGTTTTGAGGAGTGCTTGTAACATTGTCTGAAGCCTATTTGCAATTGCTTCATCTTCACTATTCTTAAAGTAAGTGGGGGCTGTTGTGATGCGGTGCCACCCTGAACCGCTTGACGGAGGCCCCCGAGGGACGGTGTCATGTCGCGGACTCGGAGGGGGCGCTTGGCTCCGGCCCCCTCCCCAAGTCGTGTTGCCCTGGTGTGGCCTGAGATCGCCCCCGACATAGGTGGCCGGCTCCCGGGGTCAAGCGGAACTTTTTTCCTTTTGGTGACTCTTCCATTCTTCACCTTGTCCCACAATCCGTTTCACCTAAAGACACGCTGTAGTGGGGCACCCCTTTTCCATTTCATTTGCCATTCAGCCCGCTTTTGCTACACTGTGCCTCTTCCGCTATTCAGCTGTTTACCGCCCGCTCTTTCGACTACAGCGTCTCGCTCACCATGTACTTGAGTTGCTCCCGCTCTTGCGGTGCAGCGATAGGCGGCTGCCACAGGACTCTCAAAATGGCGGCCATCTCTTCAGATTTGGGCGTGGTCCACTAAAATGGGCCTGCGACACCTTGGAACTCGGACGCTTGTCTGCTAGAGCTTGGGCTCCATTCTCGAAAGCGTCCCCTCATCCTTGAAGATTCTACAAAAGTCTTGGGGGCCCCCGACTCCCGCAGGCTTCTGGTGGGGAGCGCCTAGCATGATTGCTCGTGGAATGGCCACGACGGAGCTACGAAATGGTGGTGCTCTCATGCTAACGCCAGCTTCAGTCTGAAACATCCAGAAACACTGTAGACTACCAATTCGATCAGTTCCGGTAGCGCTCCAACGTGACCCGGTAGAGAAGAACTTGCCCTCCCCTCTTTGACTGATGGTTCTTGTTGCCTGTCCCTTCTGTTGTCATTTAACAGAACTATTTAGCCTGCTGAAAGGGGTTGTGTGCCGTCCGCTGGTTGGTGGAGACATTTTCACTATATTCTGGACCTGCGTTGTCGCGTAATGCGTCATATGACGCGCCGCGTTAGAAAGTTTAATAAATTATTAAACACAATAAACAATCCTTAAAAAATAAAAAAAAATAAAAAATAATCAACAAAACCAACAATCAATTAACAACAGTATTTGAAAAGTCTATCATTCATTTTTCATTGCAGTACGCTGCCCAGAAAGCTTCCCGGTTCCCGGACCGGGCGCTACCCACGCAAAAAAACAAAAAAAAAATTTTTTTTTTTTGCCCCGCGGGGCCGTTTTAAAGCCTCCACATTAAACCTAGGGGGTCAGGGAGGATCTACTATGCCCCCTTATGGTTATTTGCCCCTTTGTTTTGGCCTCCTCTTGTCTCTCGATCCTACCGAGAGACAAGATGGCGGCAGCTACGGACTTTTTGGAATGTTGACAGACGCCAGAGAACCAATCAGCTTCGCTTCACAAAGCTCCGTTGCGCGAAAAGTACGCGTCCTGGAGCGCTGCCCGGTCCGCTGTTACAGATATATATCTTTTTTTAAACGTTAATTTCTCAAAATCCACTGGAGCACATATATTGAGACCTACAAAAGGCACATCGGGCTACCAGTCCCTACAATTTTGCCAAGTTTCGTGCAAATCTATTCAGCCGTTCGGGCTAAAAGTGAGGCTAACCGCCCTATGGAAAAATCAATGTTAAAAACACGTTTTGGGACCCCCCTTTTTTCTCGGCCCCCCCTTGACGAAACCCCCCCAAATTTTCAGGGGCTGCTCAGAAACAAAATGTGCCATTTTCCTGAAAATTTCAGCCAATTCCGTCCACAAACGCCAAAGTTATTAGACATAGAATTTTCAAAAAACCCATAGGGAAAAAATCCTAACTATATATACCTACTGGCGACCGCCAGTAGGTAATATATATATATATATATATATATATATGTATTCATACTGTTTATTTAACAAAGGGGAAGAGATGTGTCCTGTGTTTATGTGCATGAAGACTCTAGTGGTCCTTCACAGACTCCTTACAAGTATTCCGTAACCTGATGGGTGTGGCTGGGTGCTGTTAATGAGGTTTATTACGCTGCGCGTTCAGTAACAGTTGCATGCTGAAGATTAAAGATGTGCAAACCAGAGCTCTTTTTGTGGCATGGTCTGTTACATGCTCGCGGGCTGGGTAGGACGCTACAAAGAGTTCCCAAGCTCAGTCCCATTTTGTATTGTTGTGTGGAGCAGTTCATCATTCCCAAGGCCTCACACTCCTTACAACAGGCCTTATTTGAGAGGCATATTTGACCTTAATGCGGACTGTGGGTTCCACCCATAGAAGTCAAATGAAATCATCGAAATGAAAGACAATGGCCAGTTAGAGCAGCATTTGTAATGTTTGCTGGATATATGGTAGAGGAAGAGAACGATAACACTGGTAGGGAGAACAATCAAGAGAACACATGTAATGTCAAGTCAGTGAAAGTGAAATAGGTTTGGCAGCCACTCAGCAGGTCAATTAGTGAACAGGATCCATCTGGCATTGTAGGTCTATAGACAACACATTTATAAACTAGCCTCACGCTCTGAATGTTGCTTTACTTTGGGCAGCTAGTTTATATCTTCTTAGACATTAAACAGCTGTGGGGGGAAGATAAGTGTGATAACAGAAGGCAGAAATAAAAAAAAATTACTATGATAAACCGGCCACCACGGCCCTCATTCTAAATTGCGTGTAATCTTTAATTGAAATTACCAGCCTCTGCGGAATTACAAGTAAGGCGGTAAACCCAGGGGCTCAGATATTTCCCCTGAAGGTTCCGACTGTTTAAACAAAATTGAAATTACTGGCGGGAAATCTGGCCAGGAATGCAGATTAAAAAGGGGGATAGTATATGAAAATCCAATTCCCCTGGTTAGTCTCAGAGTTATCGTTCCAGCTGTTAACTGTGAATCAGCGACCCCATTACGTAGCTGCTCAAATTGAGAGTCCATATGTATTGAATACTATCAACCATTTGCTGATAGATAAACTGCATTTGTCTCCTAGCTATGGATAGGAGATTTGTTTCAGTTTTCCAGTATCCAAATGGCCATAGAAAAATGAGGCAACCTTTTGAAGGAAATTGCTAGGGGTCCGAGTTTCTAGGGTATAGCACATAGGGCAGTGGTGTCTTAAGATCTCTCTTGTGGCGGACTTTAGGCGACTTCGACATGAAACTAGTGGGTAAGTGATTGCTGAGGTTGGAGACTTGTTTTAATATTAGTTAATAATTTCTAGAGCTCTTCAATCTCGTGAATGTGTGAAGTGAAGAATATCACTAATGTATAATATGTAATATTGTAATATGCTTCATATGAAAAAGGAGCCCATCCAGGGTGTGTTTTACGCTGACTTGAGTGACTTTGGAAGTAATAGATGAATTCGGGTCTTCAATCGTTCTATGAGCTGTACAAATGGCCTCCAAAATGACTTATTTGGAGCAAATCCATCTTGTGGGAGATTGAAGGTTGAGGCGAAAACGGAGGACGTCAGTACGCTGTTGGGTTAGGGCAGACAGCATAGACAGGGGTGTGGCTGCACCTCCAATGTGGCACAATTTCCTCACAAACAGAGGTGGATCATTGCAGTATTAAGTTACAGGGAGGGAGCCTACACCAGTAACAGGAAGCACCATCCTTTGTTTACAAGGACAGTTGAGATCAGAGGAGGGGATGGTTCGAGATGGGTGTTCCCTTACAGTGTCTAACTGTCCTGACTCATGGGATACACAAAGCCATTGGTCAGGAGAGAATTTGAGTTGCAAAGTCTCACTTTGCCACTGGATTCAAGCTAGCCTGTAATTTGTAGGGCGCTACATCAGTTCAAGGGTAGGAAGGGTGTGCGGAGAGGACAGAGCTTCGTCTTCGGGCACAGATTCCCAAATAACAGAGCAAAGCTTGACACAGACCTTTAGGCAGGAATCTGAGGTGTGGAAACAAATACCTCTCCGAAATAAGAGCTGTTCTATGAGCCGGTGGGTGCCCCCTTCACACGGCACAGCCCGTCTCTGAGCAAAGGACCCCCCCCCGCTTCTGTTGCATGTAGACTTCTGCCCCCGTTCGTGTTTCAGGATTTTATTTTTAAAGCCCTTGGTATGTCAAAATTAAAATTCACCTGTGACACCCTCGCCCCCAACTCCCACCCACACACTCATACATTTTCATTTTCTGCCAGTAGTGATTTATATCACCTTGTGGGTCCTCGGAAGATGACAACATTTTTGTTGTTGATTGGCTTCATTGTGGTGTTGAAATCTGTTTTACAGAAGGATTGTCAATGTCATTTCCATTGCGAATATAGAAAAAAACATCAATAGAGATGATGTCATCGTTTTTATTTAATAAAAATGGGCATAATAGTTTTTATTTGAACATACATAAAGAAACTCCGCTCTATGAGATACGATAGGAGTGTGTTGGGTTGTCGTAGTATGCTTAAACTAACAACTAGTGATGCTTTTTCTCGCCGGGCACTTTGCTTGGATTGTTACCACCTGTCTCGACATTCGATGGACAGTTCCTATTTTTTTGGGAGAAAGTTATCATTCTTGTCAATTACATTTGAGTTTTTTTTAAAAGAGTGTGCTGCATGTACCTTAACCTCCAGCGGAAATGTTCATTACATCAGCAAAATATTTTTGTGCTTTCTGTCTTTGGCATCTCACTTATATTCCTTGTGTGCCCCAAATGTCCCCTTATTTACTCTGTGAGAACTATTTAGTTTATCGAGTTTCTCTTACTGCAGGCCGGACAGGCGCTGCTTCAGCTGAAACCGCTTGTGTTTTTTAAGCAGCACGGCTGCCCCCGTAATACAGGTGCCTACTTTCAATCACCTTAACACATCATTATCTTGTGTCTGTTTCAACCCCACCCCCCTTGCCCCCAAGTAAAATGGATTTAGAAATGATTAGCAAATTAAGTCATGTGAATTCCAGGTAGCACATAATCCAGTGCTAGTGGGCTGAAGCTGACAATAGCACATCTGCGTTACATATCATCTGTTCTAAAGCCACCTTGCAGGCTGTTTTCAAAAGCCTGTTTTATTCACAACACCACCACCACCACCATTACTACTACCACCAATAGCACCACCACCAATACCACCACCAACACCACCACCAATACCAGCACCACCAATATCACCACCACTACCAATACTTCCACCACCACTACCAATACCACCACCTTCACCACCAATACCACCACTGCAACCACCACCAATGCCATAACAATCCCACCACCAATACCACCACAATACCACCACCCACAATATAACCACCACCCCATTACCACTTATACCACCACCAATACCACCAGCACCACCAATACCACCACCACTACCACCACTAGCAATACTACCACCACCACCAATACCACCACCATCACCAATACCAATACCCCCACTACCACCACCAATACCAATTCCACCACCAATACCACCAACTATACCACCACCACCAATACCTCCACCACCACCAATACCACCACCGCTAATACCACCACCAATACCACCACCAATACAACCACCAATGCCACCTCCACCAATACCACCATTACCAATACCACTACCACCAATACCACCACCACCAATAGCACCACCACCAATACCACCACCAATAATACACCACCAATACCAACACCACCACCAATACGACCTCCACCAATACTAATACCACCACCACCACCACCAATACCACTAACAATACCACCATAACATACCAACATCACCACCACCAATACCACCAATAATACCACCACCAGTACCACAAATACCAATACCACCACCAGCAATACCACCATCTTCAATACCACCAAAACCTTCAACCACCACCACCAATACCACCACTACCATCACCACCAATACCACCACTGCCAATGCCACCACTGCCACCACCACCAATAGTACCACCACACATACCACCACCAATACCACCACCACAAATACCACCACAAGCAATACCACCACAACCAATACCACCACCAATACCAACACCACTACCAATACCACCAATACCACCTTCACCAATACTAATACCACCACCACCACCAATACCACTACCAATACCACCATAACATACCAACATCACCACCACCAATACCACCAATAATACCGCCACCAGTAGCACCAATACCAATACCACCACCATCAATACCACCATCTTCAATACCACCTAAATCTTCAACCACCACCACCAATACCATCACCACCACCACCAATACCACCACTGCCAATGCCACCACTACCACCACCACCAATAGTACCACCACACATACCACCACCACAAATACCACCACAACCAATACCACCACAACCAATACCACCACCAATACCTCCACCACCAATACCCCAGCACCAATACCACCACCACCAATACCATCACCACCAATACCAATACCACAACCAATACCACCAATACCATTACCAATACCACCACCACCAATACCACCATAAATACCACCACCATCAATACCACCACCAACAATAACACCACCACAATTACCCCACCAATACCAATACCACCACCACCAATACCAACACCATCACCATCAATACCAATACCAATACCATCACAACCACCAATACCACCACCACCACCAATACCAATACTACCACTTCCAATGCCACCACCAGTTCCAACACCCCCACCAATACCAATACCACCACTAAGACCAATACCACCACCAATACCACACCAATACCACAACCACTACCAATACCACCACCAATACCACCACTACCAATACCACCACCACCACAATACCCCACCACCAATACCACCAATACCAATATCACCACCAATGTCACCACCACAATACCAATACCGCCACCACCAATATAGAAAGTACCACCACCACCAATACCACCACCACAAAGACCACCACCAATACCATTAATGCCACCACCACCAATACCACCTCCACCGATATCACCACCACCAATATCAATACCACCATCACCAATACCATACCACCACCAATACCACCACCACCAATACCACCACCACAAATACCCCACCATCACCAATACCACCAATACCACCAGCAATACTACCACCACCACCAATACTATCAATACCAATACCACCACCACCAATACCAATACCACCACTCAAAATGCCACCACCAATTCCATCACCACCACTACCACTACCAATACCAGCACCACCAACACCACCATCAATACCACCAATAGCAATGCCACCACCACCAATACCACTACCACCCCCAATACCTATACCACCACTGCCAATACCACCACTACCACCAATACTACCACCACCACCAATACTACCACCACCACCAATACCACCACCACCAATACCACCACCAACACCATCACCACCAATGCCACCACCAATGCCAAGACCAATACCATCACCACCACCAAAATCACCACCACCACTACCCCACCACCAATACTACCACCAATACCACCACCACCAATACCACCACAAATTCCACCACCACCAGTACTACCACCACCGCCAATACCACCACCATCAATACCACCACCAACAATAGCACCACCACCAATACCACCACCACCAATACCAATACCACCACCACCAATACCACCAACACCACCATTACCAATACCAATGTCACCACCACCACCATCACCACCAATACCATCACCAATACCACCACCACCAATACCAATTATACCACCACCAATATCACCACTCCCAATACCCCCACCAATTCCAACACCACCACCAATACCAATACCACCACAATACCAATACCACCAACACCAATATAGAAAATACCACTACTACCAATACCACCTCTAATGCCAATACCACCACCACCAATACCAATACCACCACCACAAATACCACCACTATCACCAATACCACCACCACCAATACCACCAATACAACTGCTGCCAATGCCAACACCACCAATACCAATACAACCACTAATACTAACACAACCACCACCACCAATACCATCACCATCAATACCATCACCGCCAATACCACCACCACCACCAATACTACCACCAATACCAATACCACCACCACCAATACCAATATCACCACTACCAATACCACCACCAATTCTAACACCACCAATACCACCAGCACCAATACCAGCACCACCAATACCACCATCAATACCACGAATACCACCACCACCAATGCCACCACTTCAGCACCACTCGCTCACTAATAATAGCAGGGGCACTGTACGAGGCCAGAGCTGCAGCCAAGACCATCCCTCCCTCCCTCCATGCCTGCCATAAAGCACAGCCACCCTGCACCAGGAGGTTAAGCCCGGGCCCTACTACAGCTGGAGTTTTTTTTTTATTAGGCCAAGGATAGCAATGACATTACACAATGCCACACAACACACTAAAATCACAGAGAGGGCAGGAAATAGCCCCCCGGCTCTTCCTCCTGAACTGTGACAATGTAATCACAAAGCAAAAGGTGTTGGAGCACTTTATAAGTGTTTACAGCTTGGATCACATGTAACTCTCACTTCACACTTTGTGTCTGTGTAATTTACAACACTTACACATCTTCTTCACTGCACTATTTATTACTACTTTGAAGATGTTGTAGGCCTGTTTCTTCCTCTGATATTTACTATCTAACAAGCGGTCAAGAAGGCCCTTTATTGCAAAGCAATAGGTCTCACATGTGTGAGAGTTTAAGCTATTAGTATTTGTAGGAAAGTAGGATTTGCTTCTTATGGTTACCCCCATTTATTGCTAAATGTAATACTGTTTTTGACCTATCTGACTGGGATACTGCTAAATAGGACCCCAGTCTATCTGCTTTCTCCTTAAACTGTTATGCAATGTACTTAGGTACACTCCAAACTGGATCCTGGGGTGCCTTTGTCTGTCCCTTGTATATGGTACCCATGTACCCAGGGCATAGATACCCCAGAGGCCTCCCATGGGCTGCAGCAAGTATAATGCCACCCATGAGAGGCCATGCGAAATGGAACTACAGGCCTGACATTGCACGCACCACTTACTTAAGATATACGTTTACTATATCTAAGAGTCAATTCGCTTAAAATGTATAAGTCACCCCTCTAGCAGGCCTTTACAATCCTGAGGGCAGGGTGCTTGGTTCTAAGTGAGAGGGTGCCACTGCATGAGCAGAACACCCCTGCAGCCTACGGAGTCCATTCTCCCTGGTTGTCAGTGAGGCAGTCATGTATGACATATAGAGTGGCATTATGCAACTGCGTGATGACCAACCCTAAAATGGCTGAAACTAACCCTATTGTGTTTGTTGTCAAACATGTTGGAATCAGTATGATTCCACCCCTCAGAAGCGAGCTTCGTTGGGTCTCTGGTGTTCCTGGTACCAGCCTTCTAGTTCCGGGCAGCACAAAATGGTTGCTGCCGACCAGAGACACATTTCTGCCCTCCTGCTGCTGAGCTAACCTCGAGCAGTGGACGGCAGAACAATAGGCATCCTGTCACAGGGAAGTGTGACTACCTCCCAGGCAGGATTTAGTGTATTAGGGCCGGGTGTGGGAGCTTGCCAGCGACTGAAAGTCTGCAAGTGGGGCACATTTGGTGTCCCTGTGCATAATCCAGTTCAAACCAGTCCTGGGAGCTGTTGGTTCCTGCTCTGGTACGAAACTGGACAAAGGATATAGGAGTGACCTTCCCATTGTTCAGACCCTCCCCTGGGTGGGTCCCGTGAATCTGTCCAACCCTCTCCCGTGGTTACAAAAGGGCTTGCCTGGCTGAAGGACCTTAGATTTGAGGTGCACAATATTCTGAATCAGAAACCACTGAACTAAGACCATCTGGATAATCTGACCTTCCCTGGACTTCTTTTGGGCCTGACTGTCTCTCTCTCTCAGTCTGAAGCATTGTCTGAGCCATTGCACCATACAGGATCTTTGTGGACTTGGGGAGCATCAAGTACAACAAAAGATATCTCCCTTGGAGGGAAGGAGTCACTCCCCTGCATTAGCAGGCACCTCACCACTGCTGTCCGGTCTGCTGACACTGAGCTCCTACAAACTCTGAACACTTCAGCAACACAAGAGGTGGGTTGCTATGTTTCTTAAGGTCTGAGCTACCTTCTCACCAAGTTTGAGGTCAGAATCCCTTGTGGGGGCTGCAATACCTGAACCCCTGTGCACCCCGTACATTTGCAAGTGCATATGCTTGTTGGCATTTCCCAAATAAGTGCATTGGACTTCGAGTAGCACCAACCTCTGGCACTATTTCCTACCAAGAACTCCAGTCTCCTCACACCGAGTGCTCTGTGGGCTGCTGTTTTGTGAAATCTCTTGAGGTCCTCTTGTGACTCCTGTGCCTCTGGCCTGTGGGTCCCCTTGAGGGTCAACACCGCTTTTCTTGGCTGCCCTGGTTGCGCCAGGCCTTCTCAGACTTCTCTTGCTGTGGTGAGTCTCCTGGACCTCCCTAGTCCGAACTGTATCCATCCTTGACCTTCTGCATGGGTTGCTGTTGCCAATGCTTGTTGGTGCTCCTGCCGGACACTGACCCCTCAGCACTCTACGTCCTTTGTGGGGCAGCCCGTATTTGGTGCCTGAATGTCCTCAATATCTCCTGGTCCCCATAGCTGCAGAGTCAAGAACTCCATCCACGCACCTGAAGCACCCAACATCGGTGGGCATTCGTCTCCCGAGCCCCTGGTCACTCCTGGGTGACCCAGACTCTGTTCCCCTCTGCTTTCAGGTACTCTTTGACAAGAATCCACCTTCCAGCAGTGGCTCTTCTTCAAAATTCTCCAATGGGTTCGACGGCGGTTTCCGACGCCACTTCAGACCTATGCACCCGGCTTCCCTGGGATAGGTAACTTGGATACCGAGGTATCCAAAGGTGGGGTGGCTCTCCAACCTCCTAACTTCTACAGGGTATCTTTGAAGTCCACTGGGAAGGGTCCTTAAACTCTAAAACTTCAACCGCGACTTTCCCATAGAATTGTACAGAGCACGTGGTTGTGTTCCCACACTGCACCCATCCTCCGTGGAGTCCCTACTTACTCGCTTGAGTTCTTCCTTGGGGTCCTTGGCCAGTGGGGACGCCTGTGATGTCATTCTTGGCTTGCCCTATCAAAATCAAGAGATGATGTGAGCTCTTGATATGGACGAATCAGTGACCGGGACATATGTGAACCTGATACACCATAGAGTCCATGAGAGGCTAGAAAAAGTTATGCTCGGTTACATGCAGATATGTGTGGAGCACGCCGCTGCCCGTAATCATACCACACTATTTAAAGCGCAGTGGCTGTGTAGTGCGTCTTTGCGCAAGAAGTTATCATACCGGAGTGGGGTCCTACTGAATAGACGCATGAGTTAAACTAACAGAGGTAAGACCGGGGCCTTAGGCTCTCTATTAACTGTCATAGTTAAGTCTGCACTTAGTCTTGATTTTGGCTGCTTTTACGAATCTAACTTGGGTATTTTCTTGAGTGTTATATTTTATACCTGTTAGATCGTTATCGCATTGCGGTCCTGATAAGCCGTTCCTGATAAGCTGTGTGATGTTTTTGGTAGGAAGGAATCCCCACTGAGGTTTCTGTTAAGAAATAAAATCAATAGAGGTAAGAATGTGGCTCTTGCTCATACATATGTAGATCTGGTAGACATGGTTTTGAGCTTTTTCCATTCTCTATACTAGATACTCAATTAGGTCATCTTGTTTCCGTTTTGTTTCTAATATCTGTTAGATTGATTAATGGGCTGTAGCCTTGAAAAGCAAGCAATAAACTAGTGTGGCGGTCGTCTTGAACACTATCTGATGACAAGTCTATCCTGAATATATGGAGGGATTTTCCCTTTGTTAAAAGCACAGGTTCTTAATTTTTGGGATTTAGTATAGGTGTAGCCTATGGAACCCTCGTTTGGATCATAATTTTTATACATTTTGTCCCATCTTGGGTTCTGTTGTCCCCTCTCCTTTTTAGATCATGCAGACTGCTACAAACCCTTGGACTGAATAGCATGCAGAATACAGATGCTTATGCCGATCGTTTCTATCTATAATTTGGTTTTAACGTCCACATGGAGAATAAACAGCAAGCATAATATATACTAAGAAGGTTAGCAATGCTATAGTTTATAATGGTGAGAGAGTTGACTTGGTAAATATAATATAGTACACTAAAACTAATATTTTGTATATCTATGTTTACTATAGGCCATTATTACAATTTGACGAATCACCGAGGCATCCGCTTTTCTCCTTTTTGGGTTCGCAACTGACTCTATGTGCAATTAGAATTAAAATTTTAACAGGTATGTATTTGTAACCTCCGTATTTCAATTGAATCTAATTCAAGATATAGGTGACCTAGAAACAGATATATATGAGGGTGATTATTAAACAGTTATATTTTACTCCGACTGAATTCCTGCCAGAAAAACATTAGCTCTTCCACTAAGGGTTGAACCCAAATAATAGAGTCGACATGCTTGGATCCTAACCTACTGTGTCAAGGTCCTGATGAAGAGAGGGTGTCATGAGGACCCCCATCAGTACTATGTAAAACATGTAAGGCGCCCCCATAGACATGACAAATTAGAAACATAGTTTAATTTCAGTTGAGGCTTAAACTAATTAAACTATATGTAGATATTGGACGCTAGTTATGGAAAAAATACAGATGAATTGTTTTTCAGGGTACTCGATCTGTGTATGTATGAGTATATGGTTTCACTTGGAAGGTGTCTGAGAACTTTGGTTTTATGTCAGGTATGCAGATTTCATTGTATTTTATCCAAGATTTTTGATTGGCAGTTTTGGCGACATATCTGAATTTTATGTATATAGCACAACTATTTTTGGACCATAATTATATTGTTACGTGTGTCTTTGTTTTTATTCTAGTTAACCACTGGTATGAAGTATATGCCCTGAGGAATGCTTCTGCCGAAACGCGTTGGTCTTTTACAACTGTAACCAGTGCTTCCAAGATTATACCCAGATGTCTATATACATTTGTGACGGGTCAACTTAATTCTTTAGGGGTATTTTGTTCCAGGCTCTTGTCTCCCTACACCGTTAATTTCCCCTCTTTTTATAGGGTGGGGACACAATATAGATTATCTATCAATATGTGATAAATGTTCATCGTGAGACATATGTACTAATGAACTTTTCTGGTGGTTGGAAAACATGTTTTTTATGATTCTTATGTATTAATGAATTATTTCTTTCTGAATGTATGTGTTTTTTTATAACTATTTATGTATGTAATTTTGATGGTTTTTGATCAATTATATCGTTGAGAAGATAACAAATGAAGTAAAATAATAAAAAGATAAAATATTTTTTTCTATATATATATTTGTTTATTGAATATATTTGTCTGTTGTGGTTCAAATATATGAGTGCATTACATGTTTTGACTATGCACTGAACCCGGTACAAATCTTTGTTCCAACTAAGTTATTTCCCTGTGAAGGTTTTATCCAATTATACAGGGGCCCCTTTTCTTTTCCAAACAAAACATAGTCCAGTTCAAACCAGTCCTGGGAGCTGTTGGTTCCTGCTCTGGCACGAAACTGGACAAAGGGCATGGGAGTGACCTCCCCATGGTTCCGACCCTCCCCTGGGAGGGTCCCGTGAATCTGTCCAACCCTCTCCCGTGGTTGCAAAAGGGCTTACCTGGCAGAAGGATCTTAGATTTGATATGCACAATATTCTGAATCAGAAACCACTGAAGTAAGACCGTCTGGACAATCTGAACTTCCTTGGACTTCTTTTGGGCCCGACTGTCTCTCTCTCAGTCTGAAGCATTGTCTGAGCCATTGCACCATACAGGATCCTTGTGGACTTGGGGAGCATCAAGGACAACGAGAGATATCTCCCTTGGAGGGAAGGAGTCACTCCCCTGCATTAGCAGGCACCTCAGCACTGCTGTCCGGTCTGCTGACCCTGAGCTCCTACAAACTCTGAACACTTCAGCAACACAAGAGGTGGGTTGCTATGTTTCACAAGGTGTGAGCTACCTACTCACCAAGTTTGAGGTCAGAATCCCTTGTGGGGGCTGCAATACCTAAACCCCTGTGCACCCCGTACATTTGCAAGTGCATATGCTTGTTGGCATTTCCCAAATAAGTGCATTGGACTCCGAGTAGCACCAACCTCTGGCACTATTTCCTACCAAGAACTCCAGCCTCCTCACACCGAGTGCTCCGTGGGCTGCTGTTTTATGAAATCTCTTGAGGTCCTCTTGCGACTCCTCTGCCTCTGGCCTGTGGGTCCCCTTGAGGGTCAACACCGCTTTTCTTGGCTGCCCTGGTTGCGCCAGGCCTTCTCCGACTTCTCTTGCTCTGGTGAGTCTCCTGGACCTCCCTAGTCCGAACTGTATCCATCCTTGACCTTCTGCATGGGTTGCTGTTGCCAATGCTTGTTGGTGCTCCTGCCGGACACTGACCCCTCAGCACTCTACGTCCTTTGTAGGGCAGCCCGTATTTAGTGCCTGGATGTCCTCAATATCTCCTGGTCCCCGTAGCTGCAGAGTCAAGAACTCCATCCACGCACCTGAAGCACCCAACATCGGTGGGCATTCGTCTCCCGAGCCCCTGGTCACTCCTGGGTGACCCAGACTCTGTTCCCCTCTGCTTTCAGGTACTCTTTGACAAGAATCCACCTTCCAGCAGTGGCTCTTCTTCAAAATTCTCCAATGGGTTCGACTGCGGTTTCCGATGCCACTTCAGACCTATGCACCCGGCTTCCCTGGGATAGGTAACTTGGATACCGAGGTATCCAAAGGTGAGGTGGCTCTCCAACCTCCTAACTTCTACAGGGTTTCTTTGAAGTCCACTGGGAAGGGTCCTTAAACTCTAAAACTTCAACCGCGACTTTCCCATAGAATTGTACCGAGCACGCGTTTGTGTTCCCACACTGCACCCATCCTCCGTGGAGTCCCTACTTACTCGCTTGAGTTCTTCCTTGGGGTTCCAGCGGTTCTATGTCCTCTCAACACTGGCTTGACTTGAAGCATGGTTCTTATACCACTTTCTTTTTATATGGTTTGGTCCCCCTCGGTGCCCACTGTGTATGAGTGCTATTTACTATCATTTCTCTGCTTCAGTATTGTGTGTTTTGTGATTATCTCCGTGTAGGAGATACTGTGTCATACTAGATAGTGTTATAATAATAAATGCATATTTTTATAACTGCTGTGTGGTTCTCTTTTCATTTAACCAATACTATAAGTTTGCATTCTGGTAAAACAAGATGCTTAACATTCCTTCAAGACTAAGCCTGAAGGCTGCTCTCCACAGCTACCACTTGGATAGCTTTCTAAGGTTACCTTTGACCTCTTAAATCACCATAATGGTTGTTTGGACTGGTGCAAGGTGCCCGCTTTGCTTAGTGGAGAGAATATACCAGGTCACCTTCTCACAGTATTGTAAATGACAATGCCTTTTATTTATGTTTTAAAACCCAAAACATAAATAAAAGGCATTGTCATTTACAATACCAATAGCTCAAATTGGCGTGAATGCGAGACCTATTGCACTACAAATGCTTGTTTTCTTCATTTTCCAACTAATTAAAGACCCCCTTCACATTATTTATCTACCCACTGAGCAAATAGTACCTCATCTCTACTCGTTAGCCTGTGGCCAGCTAACCAGAAGAGATGATGTACTATTTTGTTGGCTGATGGATAAATAGCAGAGATTGTGAACTATTTGGCTGGCACTGGTAAATAGCCACCTCCTAAAAACGGGAGAAGGTGTTTTTATGAAACTTGTAGAGTACCAAAGATGCGTTACTTTGTTGAGGACTCTAGCACCAAAATATATTTTGTTCTACGAGAATAGCAATCAAAGGTCAACTGAGCTCCTTTCATGCACAATGAGATTATTGTTCTCAGTTTGTGGAAAGTAAACTATTAGGGCTTTCGCTCTCTCTTTTCACCTTGTTTGCTTGTCATTCCCTTCCTCAAGCACTCTCTCTAAGATGGCTATTACTAAATATTCGACCGACTCTGCACTTCGATGATTTGTCAATACAGTTTGACAGTCTTGTCATCAGAGAAAGAAAGAGAGAAGGGACAGGAGGTTACGTTGACACCGTAATTGTGTTTACATTCTGAAGCACTGCCAGTTGCGTGTATAGCGACGGCAGTGTACTGAGAATGAACCATAAGCCTCGTGCGCCATTTTCAGCACTGAAGACACAGGGTTGGAAACACTGGCCTTACAATTACAAGATGGAAAATGTGGAGGTTGATCGTTTGCCCTGTTTCTTTTGTTGTGATACAGAGAAACTGAAGGGGGAGAGCACGCCTGAGTTGTGGTAGGTGTGAAGGACACGAACCCGCAAGTGTTACGTGATGAAGGAAGGAATGCAGATAAGAGGGGCACGGGGGATGACGTCGAGGCTGAAGTTAAAAGACATATCACAGAGGGTGGGTCAGGGTTCACTGTTTGAGCTGAGAACTGTCACCTTTCTGTCAGTTGTGGGAGAGCTGGCAGTGAAACAACGAGTGTTGCTGAGAGGAGATAAACAAATGCGTCCGTCAGAGGTGTGTTTCTGTTAGGAGGGAAAGGAATGTAGGAACGACCTGACAAAGAGAAAGTTAAACGAGCACTCTTGGTGGCCAGCCACTGATCAGAGAGAAGAGTAAATGGTAGATGTGCGAGTAAAGCTACTTCGTCACATGCATGTTTGTCTTCATCTCTATTGTTTTATTTATGCAAACTGCTCATACCTCATTTCAAAGATCACACCGCTCCTTCTTTGGAAATCTTACCCCGGCAACCTAACATCTAATTTCCTCTAGCTCATCTATTAAACCAACCAACCACTTACATGAGCTCATGTCTCCCTTCACCACCCCCACTAATGATACACCTAACTACTATTAATGTAATCTACCATAAAGAAGAAAGAAGTTGGAGGAAATGCATGCAAGGGGTTCCTTGGGAGCACAAAAGTAAACCCAGTAACCAACAATAACCAAAACCCACTGGACGAACTCTGGGGCATCTTATCAAGACAGGCGATAACATTATCGCCGATTTAGCGGCAGAAAACGGCGGCTAAAACGGCGATAATGGGCTTGATAATATGCTCTATGGAATTCCAATTGAAGCCCATGTTAGATGTCCTTCACATTTAACATGGGCTTCAATTGAAATTCCATAGAGCATATTATCAAGCCCATTATCGCCGTTTTAGCGGCAGTTTTCTGCCGCTAAAAGTGCGCTTGTCCACCCTAAGCGTGGAAGGGTATACTCAGATGTGAGTCCCTTGCTCATTGCACCATCAGGATTCAAGCAAGCCGGGCCGAAGACCGCTGAAATGCCAGAAACCGGTCCCCGGAAGCTTGTTTCCTTCCCAGTGTAAGAATTGGCTTTTGTAGTCTGGTCTGCCCTGTTCCCATGATGCACTGGGCCAGGGACAGACTAATTTGCATACAGCCAGGTTCTGAAACTGGGATGGTGCAATGAGCTAAAAAACGGTGTTGGATTTAGCCCTGATCTCTTGACTGGGTGAGAGTATTCTGCTTAATTCAGAGACTCTGTCCATCACCACCCCTTGTTGTAAATATTTTTGTCCACCCTAAGCGTGGAAGGGTATACTCAGATGTGAGTCCCTTGCTCATTGCACCATCAGGATTCAAGCAAGCCGGGCCGAAGACGGCTGAAATGCCAGAAACCGGTCCCCGGAAGCTTGTTTCCTTCCCAGTGTAAGAATTGGCTTTTGTAGTCTGGTCTGCTCTGTTCCCATGATGCACTGGGCCAGGGACAGACTAATTTGCATACAGCCAGGTTCTGAAACTGGGATGGTGCAATGAGCTAAAAAACGGTGTTGGATTTAGCCCTGATCTCTTGACTGGGTGAGAGTATTCTGCTTAATTCAGAGACTCTGTCCATCACCACCCCTTGTTGTAAATATTTATGTCCACCCTAAGCGTGGAAGGGTATACTCAGATGTGAGTCCCTTGCTCATTGCACCATCAGGATTCAAGCAAGCCGGGCCGAAGACGGCTGAAATGCCAGAAACCGGTCCCCGGAAGCTTGTTTCCTTCCCAGTGTAAGAATTGGCTTTTGTAGTCTGGTCTGCCCTGTTCCCATGATGCACTGGGCCAGGGACAGACTAATTTGCATACAGCCAGGTTCTGAAACTGGGATGGTGCAATGAGCTAAAAAACGGTGTTGGATTTAGCCCTGATCTCTTGACTGGGTGAGAGTATTCTGCTTAATTCAGAGACTCTGTCCATCACCACCCCTTGTTGTAAATATGGAAGGTGTGGTGTGGCAGACTATAGAGAGGCAGGTGTTTAGCTCCCCACACGGTGTAAACTTCGGAAAAGGCCCTCACCCACAAGATGGAGAGGACCCAAGGACGAGCGCAAGAGCTTGGCAGGCAGGCAGTGGGCCACTTCAGAGCTACTAGTGGGTGATCAGTTATGTTGGTCTGGCTCGCCCCAAATGGTCCCACACACCGGGAGGGTTCTGTCCCTGGTTGGCGACTCAAAGCAGAAGCATGGCAGAGAATAGCAAATGGGCTGGTAAGCTAAGTAACCAGTAATGCCACCGTACTTTGGGTCGGTTGGGGACATGAGATTTCCTTCCCAGTTTGTCTCGAGAGGATGCCCCGCAAAAAAGATCCCATCCCACTTGTGCCCCATGGTGGGACTGCAAGACACCCACAGATGTAACTTACTCATCATAAAGGAGAGCTTGAACTCAGCCATAGTACTGGTGGTCTGTAAGAAAGAGAAGGAGAGGGACAAGTAAAGCCTCACACTGTGAGGAAATGTTCTGAGAGTGGGGACATAGCGGTGTAACCCAATCTTGTTAGGCCATGACAGGTTGCTCCACTCCAGGTTATTGTGTCTGCAGATGGGGAACTAGGCCATTACTGACAAGATGTCATGACGGGCTTGAAAATGAGTGGACATTTATAAGGCCTTCACAAAGCTTACTTGTTTACCACAGAATTATAACTGTGATGATATCTACCAATGTAAGTGCACTAGAGCGAAGTTTAGAGATGCTCAACGAACAACAAAGCTATCTTTTCAGAGAGCATGCAAGCAGAAGGTATTCCCTTACAAATTATTAAGTAGGGTTGCCTTGCAGCTACTTTCATGCGAGAAGCAAGAGTTATTGAAATGTCCATGAATTGAAAGCAGAGGTATCTCTTTATACCACCCAGAGGGTCAATCACCAAAAGAGGGCAAGCAGAATTGTAAATTAGATAAGCTAAGCAGTTGAGTAGGTAATATGGCACAAGAAGCAGCGTTGTGGGAGTACATGTCTGCACATAAAAACAGCCCACATAGTGATTGGCCTCAAAGGTTGTAGGAAACCTTTCATAAACTTTCTGGGATGATTGCTAAGAGAGATGAAAGGTAGGTGTAACGAGAAAGAGAGAGTGACAAGAAAGTGATCTGACTTTAAGGTTTATTTTCGTAGATATTTGTTAAAACAATATACTTTTGTGGTGAGCGCTGTGGTCACTGTGAGTCTGCCAACAAGCAGTTCCTTTGTAAAAGTTTGGAGTGCCTTTGAGAACTGCAAAGGTCAGAGCAAGGGTAACTGTACAGTAGGATTGAATGAAGTTGAATAAAGCCACAATTGCATTTCCCCAGAAAACAGGAAATGGTTACAGAAAGGTGAACGTCTACGATAGGAAGATCTGAAGGAGGATGGAGGTGTAGAGTTGGATACTGTTAGTGGAGGAAAGTTATAATTCAACTGCATGCTCATGGTCTTGGCATGCCCAGATGTGGGCCCGTGCTCATCATGCCACTGGAGTCAAGCTAGTCTGGCAGATGAGAAGTGATACACCGAAACTGGTACCAGGATGCTTGTTTCCAGTCCAGGGAGGACCTGGTCTGGCAGTTCAGGCTGGGCTGTTCCCATGGGGAGCATGGTCAAGACTGCATTGCATATAACTGGTCTAACCTGGAATGGCATGGTGTGCAAATAAATGATGGATTTAGGCCCAGATCTCTGTACTGGGGGTAAAGTTTGACATTGTTCATCATTCTATCCATCAACTGTTCTTTTTGCTTTTGTCACACTAAGTGGGAAGGGTATGCCCAGACGTGGGTTGCATGCTCACAGTGCTACTGGAGTCAAGCTAACCTGGCTGCTGAGGGGTGATACTGCAAAACCAGTCCCAGGATGCTTGTTTCCGGTCCAGTGAGGGCCAGGCCTGGCAGTTCGGGTGAACTGTTCCCATGGGCAGAAGGGTCAAGACTGATTTGTATATCGCTGGTTCTAAACTGGAATGGCATGGTGTGCAAAATAAATGATGGATTTAGGACCAGATATCTATACTGGGGTGAATGTTTGACATTGTTTTTTTTTGTTTTTTTTTTAAAAACCTTTATTGATCTTTAGTAAAAGTACATCATTGTTGGCCTACAACCCTGGGGCCGGCCTCAAGCATCACATCTCAATGCAGGATTAGTATATTTGCTTATACGAATGTCGATGTCAGACATGTGCTTCGTCGTTGACGTCGCCGCTCCTACAACAATCTTGCAACATTGACATTACGTTTTGCTTATTTTTTTTTTTTTGTCGTCTTCCAGTTGACTGAAAGTAACTAAACACAACTTGAAACTTAGAGACCTTAATCATAAATCGCGCTGTAATCTGTTCATCATTGTCTTACCACCCTTATGTACTGAGGAATGGCAGTAGTCCAGTGGCTTAGTGGAACTTATCAGGCATCTGAACATCACAAGATTAGGCATCAGTTGAACATTTTAAGTCTTATGAACCCCCCACGTCTGCATCATTCATTGTGAGCAAGTAATCCGTTAGATAGCACCAAAAGTCTTTAGGTTTGGATTTCGTCGGCAAATCTTCCTCATACGTTACAAGCTTATCCCTACAGTTAGACAGATCCTGCAACCAATTGGACAATGTAGGTACTTTTCTACTGTGCCAGCACTGTGCAACCTATCTTTTGGCCAGTAGCAGGGATACCGCACAGAATTTCCGTCTATTGGATTTAAGGTGTGGGATTAGTCCTAATAAGCAAACCTGTATTGTGCAGTCTATGTCAATCCCTACCATAACGGAAAGGGTTCTACTTATTTCCATCCAATAGTCCTGCACTTTCAAGCAACTCCATGCCAAGTGTGTAAAATCAGCGCTATCTAGGCCACATCTCCTGCACCTATCCTCCACTTGGCCCCCAAATTTGCACATCCGTGCAGGTGTATAATATACTTGGTGGAGGAATTTATAATGAATGATTCTAAGGTTGCCATTCAGAGTGAGGAGCTGAGTTAGTGCGCATGTCTGCGTCCATTCTTGGTCTGTCAATGGTTCCAGCAATACCCTGTCCCATCGCTGTTTGGCCTTCCCTGTGTCGTACGGGATTTCCTCCTGTGCCATGGAATACAGTCGTGAGACCAAGTGCGCTGTGTTAGATGTTGTAATAACCATTTGCAATGATTTTAGACATTCAGGGTCTGCAGGGAATGTAGTGTAGAATGCTTTTAAAGCATTTTTCAGTCTGTGATATGTGAATTGAAACATAGGTGATTTATTCTGAATATATGTTAGGTCTGTGATATCGAGAAATTCTCCCTCGTGAAATAGATCCCCCAGTTTATCTATTCCCGCCCTTTGCAGCAATGTCATGCCTACCTTCTCCCCAGTCACCGACAGTGCTTGATGGTGATGCAGTGGCATCGCGGGTGCATACAACGGTGTTTTATGTGCTAAGTGAGCTAGTCGTTGCCAGGCCCTGACCGTCACATCTACAGAATTGATGTCACGTGCATGCAGTGGCTGTCTATTGTGGGAAATAATTGCTGTCAGTGGGATAGGTGCAGCGTCATCCTTTTCGATGGCAGTATGGGTGAGGTATGGTATGTCGTGGTACCAATAGGCAGCATATTGCGCCTGGGCGCATAGGAAATACAACATAAAATCTGGCACTCCAAAACCTCCGCGCTCATATGGAAGACTAAGCGTCCGGAGATCTATACGGGCTTGCTTGCCTGCCCATATTAGTTTCAGCACCAGCGATTTTAGATGGCAAAATACTTCTGCAGGGGGGGTAATAGGGAAATGTTTGACATTGTTGAGCATTCTGTTCATCAATTCCTCTGCATGCCAGTACTTTATCTGGGAAGGGGCTGAGGACTTCCAGTGTCCATTAAAAGCCCTTCTAGCAAGCAGGATGGCCAGGTCCAACAATCTAGTGGCCAATTTAGCCTTCTTTAGCAGGGGATACATTCCCTAAAGGACTGCACCAGGGATGTCTGGGATCGACCTTTAAGCAACCACGACCAAGTGGTCCATACCCAGATCAAAAGGGACACAGCCTCACATAGCTCGTAAGAATATGTATCAGGTGTGCTGGTAGAGTGTGGCATCTGCGATATTTTTGGGGACTTGAGGAGCAGAATTTATGAAGCTCCAATCATGTAAGATGGGCCCTGTGGATTATGAAGGCTTGTATGAATTTGAACAAGGCAGTCCATGTGATCTTGGAGGGGTACTCCAGCATAGCTTGCCAAAAACCAGGTGTAGTTCAGTTTCCCATGCTTGTCTAAAGGGCAGTAGCGTCACACCCGGGTCTTCCCTGATAGCTCTGTTTAGCCAGGTAATCAACCTCTTCCCATGCCCAATCGTGTGGAATGTTTGTATAGCAGCATGTATGAGAGGTTATGTGCATGGTGAATAACAGCCCGAATCCATTACATGGTAAATCCATCTGTATGTAGGAAATTCCCCTAACAATATGCCAGATTGCTCTGTCGAGGTCTAGAAGTCTATTATGGTTTTTTCCTCAGACATGTTGCCCACCGTGTTCAACCCCACTCACTCCCAGGTAATGTATTTATGTGCAGAGACAATACCACCTCAGATGGGAGGCCTGGGATTGCAGGTGCATAGGCAGTGAGCAAGATGACTGTTAATGAATGGGACCATAGCAGTGCATTACACCCACCTATGGATTACTAGACATAACATTTCACATATTCACAAAGTCAGGCACAGAGAGATGAAGAGGGTAGTCCAGAATCCGACAACGTTTGTTCAAGTACCAAATTGGGATTGAAATTAAGGTCTGCAGTTTACAAAGGGCAGCAGCTTAGACAGTAGACAATGTTCGCTGGATCACATCAAAATGCTAGAAATGCTATCAAGAGTTTTGGTGCCATGAGGGAGTGAGATTGTGGTTCATGGGAAGTCAAATTGTATCTGGCCTGGCCCCGAGGGGTCACCAGGACTCCAACACGCACTACAAAAATTCAAATATAACTTTTGTCCATTCAGTACAATTTTATCAAGATATCAAATTAAATCATCACAATTTTCAAATATCGGTATATCCGTTAGAAGTTATTCGCAAGATAAACAGTCACATTTGCATACATCAGTGTATATTCAAAACATGATTTTTTCGACAAAATATACAATAAAAACCCAATGCATTTCGGGGCTTGAGCCCCTTCGTCAGGGGTCTGCTTGTGAAGAAAAGGAAAGAAAGGAAAAGAAAAGGAAACTTAGTTACTTTTGATGCATTTAGGGTTCAATGTTTAAATAGCTTTTATAGTTAGGGGTGTTTAACAGCTTTCTTACCTCGAATGCGAGGTGACTCAGTGAGTGTCCTGCTGTGCAGTTTGTAGCATGGCTACAGTTAGTCTAAAATGAAGAAAATTATGTAGAAAAAGGGAATTATATAGTTAATTTGTTAAATTTATTTAGTTGCCGGTGTTTACTCTACAGAATAAAATTCTTATACCTGAACCTTGCTTGTTCGGTACATATCTGAAAAAGAAATATTTTGACTTATGATTACTTTATGAACGAAGCTAGTCAGTGTCAAGAGACAGAGCTTTTGTTAAACAATGTTCGGTGCTCACCTGTGGGTCTCTTGTTATCTCGTTAAATGATTGCCCTGTGGAATTCAAAATATACAAGTTCCGTTGGACGTTGTAACTTAGATTGAGGATTTTATATGATGTCATCAGTGAAATTTATAAATAAAGTTTTTACCTGCGAGCCTTTTCGATAGTCAGTTGGTCTCGCTGATAAGTTATATGCGTTAAACTGTAAATATAAGATAACGCCTTTATTAGTCTGTTAATGGTCTTAAGTTCGATAACATGCACGTTGCTTAATTACTATGGAGTTTTAGAGGGGGCTTTGGAATTACCGTTCGTGAAAACGATGTAGCTCAAAATAGCGTCTCAGGTCGGGTGTGCCGACCGGAGCTGACTCGCTGTATTAGTAGTCCCTTTTTGCTTGTTGCACTACGTGTGGCAATAGACGAAGGACTAGCTTGTTTTCAATTTTTTAGCTGCCATAGCTAAGTGGTAATTCTTTAGTTTTATGTATATAGGGCGTTGGGCATTCAGATGTTATTTTTTACAAATATGCGAAAAAGATTTTTGGGAGGGTGAAAATAAAAGGAAAGAGAAAAAAGAAGAGAAAAGTAATAAATCAAACAATCATAAACACCACTAGATATATATAACATATCATTCTGTGTATTCCTGTCTATTTACATTCTCATTCGAGTCAGTTATGTTCTTTTTATATGTCATGCACCGCTAGTATGTTTAAATATATGTGGAGATGTGTAACTACATGTCATTATGTCGTGTAAGGATACGTATCACTACGGGCTAGAATCCCATGAGGTTCTTACTGTGTGCATTTTTAGGTTAAATTAAATATTTACAGAAAGCAAATCATCTCCATTTTGTCATTTAATCCATTTGGGGTCAGTGTTTGTAGCTTGCGTATCCAGAAGGCCTCTCTCTGGAGTAGGATTTTAGCATTGTCCAATCCTAACCGCTGTGGGATGAGTTCAATAATTTGAAATCTTAGCTGGGGTATCGTGTGGCCTTCTTCCATCCAGTGTTTTGCTAGTGGAGAGGTGATGTTTTTATTCCGAATCCGGCTTTTATGCTCAGAAAGCCGCAGCTTTAATTTTCGGTCTGTCTTCCCAACGTACAATAGTCCACAGGGACATTTGATAGAATATACCACATGCTCGTAATTACAGTTGGTGGTGTGTCGAAGTTGAATTTTTTCTCCCGTGCGCGGGTGTAGTAAAACATTGCCAGGTATAACATTGTTACAATTTTTACAGTTGTAACATCGTGTAGTTCCTTTGTGGATTTCTTGTTGTTGGCTAAGCCCTACATTTTGTACGGGTTTGTTTAGTAGTTCTTTCAAATTTTGTGCTCTTTTATAGGCGAATAATGGCTTATCAATAAACAATGTTCCAAAGTCCTTTTCAGCCTGCAGGATCTCCCATCTTTTCTGAATTATTCTTTTTATATCCCTCGATGCTGTCGAGTATTTGGATACAAACACCATTCTTTTATTAGTCGTTTTTATTTTTTTCTGCAGAAGTTCTGTTCTTGGAATAGTCTTAACTTTCTCAATCTGGGCTTCTAGTAATTTTCTAGGGTATCCCCTATCTAGGTATCTTTGTTTTTGCTCTTCCAGACTTTTCTCACATTTTGCACTATCCGAGGATATCCTCTTTATCCTCATGAATTGTGACACGGGAAGATTATTGATTAAGTTAGCTGGATGAAAACTTCCATACAATAGTGCCGTGTTTTTATCTGTTGTTTTTTTATAGAGTCTTGTGTGGATTGAATCCTCCATTATTTCAACCATGACATCCAAGAATGGTAGGGCTAGTGAACTGATATTATGCATGAATTGGATTCTTGGATTTGCTAAATTCAAGCTTTGGATATTTCGAATGAGTTCTGATCTTGATCGCTTCCAGATTATAAAGATATCATCTATGTACCGTTTGTAGTACACGATTCCTTCTTGCCAAGTGCAATCCTCCAAAATATAATCAAGTTCAAATTTAGCCATGAAGATGTTAGCATATATGCATGCTCCAGGAAATCCCATTGCTGTTCCTGTGAGTTGGATGTAGTATTCATCCAACCATGAAAAGAAGCTGTTTTCTAAACAGAATTCCAAAAGTTGTCAAATTATATACTTCAATTCTGTTGGTTTCTCATCTCTTAACAGAGCCCATTCCATGGCTTCCAATCCTTGTTTGTGTGGGATTGACGTATATAGAGACGACACGTCTATTGTGCATAAGATCCAGTCCGTGCACCCTCTTGTTTCAATTGTAGAAAGGCTTCTTAGGAAATCTGATGTGTCTTCCAGATATGTCGGCCACTGGTGAATGAATGATTGCATGTGGGCATCAATATATATTCCTAAGTTTTCAAAGATTGATGAACATCCGGGCACTATTGGTCTGAAAGGGGGAATATTTAGATCCTTGTGTATCTTCGGTAGAAAATATATCCTCGGTCTTCGTGGGTAATTTTGTCTTAGATAGCGTTTGGTTGTATTATTTATCCAACCCAATTCCTCTGCTTTATCCAGGATATTATCTAGAGTTTGAGTGATTTCCATGGTTGGGTCTTTTTCCAGTTTGGCGTATGTATTCATATCTTGAACATGTTCGTTGCCTTTTTGTATATAAAAGTCAGAATCCATTATAATTAATCCTCCTCCTTTGTCGGCCCTTTGGATCACAATTGCTTTGTTTTTTGCCAGTGTCCGTAAAGCGCTGTGTTCTGCTCTTGTTAGATTATTCAATTTTCTCCTGTATTGAATCTTGCTCATGTCTGCTTTAACCAGGGTCTCAAATGAATCAAGACTTTTGTGAGAAATTGGTGCTAAGAAAGTGCTTTTGGGTTTGAATTTGGTCGTAATGTTATCTTCTGTTTCAATTGGATTTAGTATTGTGAAGAAATGCTTCAATCGTAGAATCCTCATGAATTTAAAAAATGCTACTTCCGTCTCTAGCTCATTTGTGTGGTAAGTACTCACAAAAGTTGTTCCTTTGTTTAACAATTTCTCCTCAAATTTAGACAATGGATATTTTGAAATATTGATCACAAGGTTTTGGTCTGGCTCCGTAGACCCGTTTTCTTCTCTCGTTCTTTTTCCTTTTCCTTTTCCTCTTCGCGTCTTTTGTCGCTCAGTTGGGTAGTTGATTGATCCAGTGGTTTGCTTTGTGGTTGGCCCTTCTCTAAAAAAGCATTGGATGATGATGCAGATACCGTGTCAGTTTCTATGGTTATTTGTGGGCATGGTTTGCGACGCTGTTGTTGGTCCATAGGTTTCCTGGACGTACTTATATCGTTATCTGACACCACGCTTTCTTCAGATGAGGCTGCTTGTTGTTTTTTGCCCGTGAATCTTCTTGTCGCATAAATTTCGGCCCAAGTGTAGGCCTCATTTAGCTTGTAATCAATAGTATCACGTTTAAACTTACGCAATTTTGTTTCTTGTAGTTCTTTCCCATATTTGTCTAATTTAATTTCAATTTCTTCCAGAAATTTATTCCATGGTTCTTCTTCCATTTTGGCAGACAAATCTTTCTTTACGTTAAATATTTCTTCTTCTAGATCTCTTATTGTTTTTGCAAGCTCTTCAATCAGTAATAGAATTAAATCAAGCGAACATTTATTTAATATCTCAAACCACTTCTCCATGAATTGTGGATTGTTGTTTAATCGGTACAGCATTGGTCGAATGGCCAATCTGAGGCCTCTTGGGATTCGTTTTACGCGGTGATATTGTATCAATGTTGACGCATGTAGACGCTGGTTCAATTCTCGCCTTGTTAAATATTCTAATTGCTTTAGCTGTTGTGCAGGCACTAATCCAACACAGCACACTCATCGCACAAACATATAAGAAGTTTAATTGAGTGCAGTACCCGCATTCATTCATTGTTCATGGGAAGTCACCAGATGAGGTGCAAATAGTAGTCAGGGTATCCAGGAGGTAAGTGAGGGAGAATGTCCATTAATGAAAAGAAGATGATTTCAAAGGTATCAAAGAGTGGGGTGAGAATTTCTATTATAGGCTGTGTGATGAGGGAGTCGAACAGTAGGGTCCTGATTTACCAAGGTAAACTTTCACTTTTGTGTAAATCTACTATTTTCTTTTCTATCCACAAACTACAAGTTAATAGTAAATTTACGACTGTGGAGACTCCGCAATCAGGGCGGAGAACTTCACACATAAAGAGATAGGACAGGGCTATCTTTCCATGTGCAAAGGTCTCTGCCTCGACTGTGCAGTCTGTGCCTCGACTGCAGAGTCTCCACATTCCAAAACTTACCATTAACTTGTATTTTGTGAATAGTAATACAGATAATATACTTACACAAAAGTGTAAGTTTACCTTAGGGAATTAGGCCCTGTGATGGTGCTGCTACATAAAGATAGAAAAATAGACTGTGTATCTGGAATATTCATGTGTTAGATTAACATGCAAGTATATGGTAATACATGGCACATGGTAATTTATATGACGTTGAAACATTTCATAATGTTTTTGGCCACGTTTTCTGTGGATAAACAATCCAATAAAAACGTAGACATATATAATCTCAATTAAAGAAATAGATGTTTTGAGGTTGCCAAGCCTTCACTATATCCAATCTGTAAGCATAATGGAAGTTGCTTAGGTTTACTCTATAGGAATGAGAAATTGATTGTTTTTAAAACTTTTTTAATAAGATGGTGCAGTTTTTAGATCGAACCAAGGCAGCGCACATGCACTGTATGCAAGACCTGTTGTATTCAACAAAGCAACTTTATTCCTGCCTACTACTTACCATTGGTTCACTCCTGCGTTGCTCTTCTTTGCTGCCCCCTAAGTCGTTCACTCAGCCAAAACCCCACTTCCGGTCAAGGCTAAAGCGCACCGGCCAAGCACAGTCTCCTTATGCTAACTTTCTTTATCCGCCCTCCCACCACCCTCTGCACAAATGCAGTTTCCCTAAATCAGACGGTGTACCCGTTGTTGCTTCCACCCACCCTCTGACACAAATGCAGTGTTTTCCTTAATCAAATAGCGAAAGAGCATGTACTCTGTACCTAGTCTCTCTCGTGGGTCTTTGGATGTGCCAGTTTAGTACTTTATGTAAATTGAAGTTGATATTGTTGTAATGAGACAATGTAACCACATAGTTTTTAGGTTTCGCTGGAGGGCGGAGCTCTTAGCTCCGCCTCCAGAGAAATCTCTTGATTCTAGTAAGGAAAATGGAAAACGCCCCCCTGTCCCATTGGCTAGCTCCATAAATGGAGGCTAGCCATTGGAACAGACATCTGTCCGTCAAGGCCGGACCAGATTCGGGGGCGTTCCCGAGATTTTTTCCCAGGGCGGAGTTACGTTTTTTCCCGTTCCCTCCCCTTTCACTGTAAGTCTGTCCATTCCCGCCCCCTCCGTGTGCCTTTCCGCCCCCCCCTCGCTGTCCTGTGCATGTTTCCCGCCGTCCGTGTCCTCTCCCGCCCCCTCCCGCCGTCCGTGTCCTCTCCCGCCCCCTCCCGCCGTCCGTGTCCTCTCCCGCCCCCTCCCGCCGTCCGTGTCCACTCCCGCCCCCTCCCGCCGTCCGTGTCCTCTCCCGCCCCCTCCCGCCGTCCGTGTCCACTCCCGCCCCCTCCCGCCGTCCGTGTCCACTCCCGCCCCCTCCCGCCCCCTCCCGCCGTCCGGGAGAGCATACGCCAGTGAGAGGACACCGTCGGTTGAGTCGGAGGACTCCCGAAAGGAATCCATCGAAAACTGGTGAGTGAGACAGCATTTGTGTAGGCGGGGTGAGAGGACCTTTGGCAGTACAAGTTGTTGAACTCACGGAGGTTGAGGTTCAAATATTCACGGAGATATCCTCTAAAAATGTCCATAGACGCAGGACACGAGCGAGAGGCAGCCGCAGACGAGCTGTTCAGTAATTTACCAAAAGTCGGCAGTAACGGTACTGATAAAAGAACATTGGAATCTAATACGGACAATGATGTCAAATTTCTTTTAAAAGATCTTGAAAAAAAGATGAAAAGTGAAGTAACGAAGTGGTGGGAGCACAAGTCTTTAACAAAATATGTGGAGGTCGGTAGAGCACCGCGAGGGCTCAGAATACTCCTCAACCAATCTTTGACAACCCCAATCCCCATCTGCTTAGGGAATGCGGTGAGAGTAAGAAGCCAATAGCCGTCCGTTCCACAGGTTCCTCAGGTTCGAGGGTAAATGCTTGTTTTTCTTCCAGATCATGAGGCATATTAGCGCTCGTCCCCAACTCTGCACTCCAGGGTTTAGCTATCCGTTAACACCATTCGGCTTCACTCCTTGTTCTTAGCTCTGTCATTCTGGTTTTTCCCCCTTTAAGCTTATTTGACAACACAGCGTATTTTAATGAACATGAAGTAAGGCTGCAAACTTTACGAAGACAGCCTAAAACATTTTCTAATTTATGTACCTAGAAATCAAAACACACTGTAAGACTGTGAGACTGTAAGAACAACAACCACGAAATTCTCACTTAAGGACAAGGCAGCACTATCGGTGTTTAACGATCCCTGAAGGTTTAGAAGCAGTTTCTGTGCCGGATTTGTTACTGGTGAGAAGGCTACTGGAGAGACCAGATCCTCCCCGACTGGAACTGTTAACTCTTTCATTAGCGTGAGGCAACTTAATGGTACCCTAACTGGCGCTAGAGTGACATTGAACATAATCTCACGGTGGCTCTGTTATTAATTGTGTAAACCAACACCTCTTTTCACAAGGTTCCTGCTTTGAGAAGTCACTTTTCCCAGCTCTTTGCGGGCGTGTGCAGCGTCCGCCGGTGGGTGCGCTTGCACTCCCCTACAGGACCCAGGCTGGCTGGCGGGAGACTTTCTTAATGAGACCAAATAAGGCCTGGAATAAAACCAGCCCCTTTGAAAATATTCCAGTCCCAGCCCATGTGGACTGGGTGGAGGAAAACAAAAGCAAAGGTTGCATGTCTCGTGCATCCCGTAGATTCTTTACTTCTGCTTGCTTTTTTTTATTGTAGTGAAATTTGGTTTATCCAGTTAGTTACTGGGTGTTTTAAAAGTTATGCTTGCATCTCTCCGCTTTTGCTCCTAGGAATCTCATGGATGTTCCAATTTAAGAGGCACTGACGCACACCAGAGAGCCTCCTTCAAATACCATGAACATGACCAGGCTGGCTTTTTTTTTTTTTTAAGTAGAATTACTTCCTGTTTGAACAAGTCGGTGCCAGTAGTGCTGCGAACAATTTTCACTGTGGGGGTGCTGCAATGCACATCATATGACCAGGGGCGCAACTAGACCAGAACTTAAGGGTGGGGGGGAGGGTGTTAAGTCTCCCAGCCAGGGCTGGTCCTAGCACTGGTCGCGCCTGGTGCACCAGTCTTTTTTGGAGCCCCTTCCCCATTACCTCCGGAAAAGTTAGAGCTATTAGCAATGTAAATGACAATGCCATTTATTTATCTGTTTTCAAAACCAACACATAAATACAAATTTTGTCATTTACAATGCCAATAGCTCAAACTTTTCCAAAGGCGAAACCTTTGCATTGTAAATGCTTGTTCTTCTTTGTCGTAGGCATAACATGGCTTTCAGTCTTGAAAGTCTGATCTCATTACTCAGTGCATGAACTGAGCTCTACGGGGAATCACCCTTTTTGCAAGAATGGTTTATTTTGCTAGGACTCACCAGCAACCTCACAAAAATCCTCTAAAAGTGAGTACAGCAACCTCACTTGAATCGTGTAGTAGTAAAATACTTTTATTTGATCTGTTAAAATCATAAAAAGAGTGGAACATACCACCATGATGAAAACCTCATAATTCAGATACAGATAAAAATTACATTAAAACATTTTTAGTTGTCGTAACCCTCGTGTGGGATGGAACCAAAGAGCAGCGGATTATCATAACAGCTATGTAAATATGTCCATGATTTCTGTTAAAATTAAAGTGCTAATGCCAATGGAAAATGGGGAGAGAGCAAAGTTCAAAACTGCTATGCATAATTTTCTATCCAGTTTCTTAAGTCACTATAGTTTCATATACTGGAACATTTACTGGTAAAATCATGTTTGTGCCTAGGGCTTGTCATAGAAAGGGGCTTTGGAAGAAAGGGAGTACAAAAACAGGTCTGAAAAAGACTTAGGCCGGCTACTTTATACTCTACTGCAAGGTTCCTATTTTGGTGTTTCATTCTTTCTAAGGTTTTGTGCTGTTTCTTTCTTTCACTTGAATCATGTATGTTTTTAGTTTCCCCATTCTTACGCAGATGTCTACAATGGTGGTCTAATTAACGACATCTAATGGTACACATTCCGAGTTGTCCACCTGGAGCAGACCGTTAAAACACACTGTTTACAATATCCCATTCCAAGATGTCAGCATAGTAGACCTTTAAGGAGAACATGTTCTGCCTGCTCCGAAGCACGACGGCCACAGTGCTGTGCATATTCTTCCAATATTATCAATCTGCTTTTTACACATTTTGATCAGTTGAGGCAGAATGTGGTTCCCTCACTTTTTGATGCATTAGTTCTGCTCTCATATCAGGCACTTTTCTGAGGTTTTGGCCCTCATAACCATAAACTCCACTCCAACAGTCTTTTTTGTCCTTCTTCTGTGTTAGAAGTTCCAAGTATTCTCTTTCTCTAGTTTATTATAGCACCGCTTGCTTTGAGGTGAGGGTCATGCTTTAAAACTGTAAAAAATTTATGAAACTTATACTTGGCTTGTTGTTTCCCTCTTACTTCTGTGTTTCTTCCCATCTCCGCTGTGTGTCATGGGAGTGACCCACAACCTTAACACATGCATAGCACTACCATTAGGCAGCCCACCTCTGTACTGCATTCTCACATTTGTGAAGGCAAAGCATGTTTTGTGTCTTAAAGACAGACATTAACGCTTGTAAGCCATTCTATAACATGAAGACAAGGAGACATTGAATACATATTGTTAGCTGCCTTTTGCATTACTCATGAAATAAATATTGTAGCTGTCGTGTACTGGCTCAAAGAAGACAGACACGATTCTGTAATCATTAAGGATCTTTATTTCTTACATCCTTCTTTGTCCATGTCCCTACTCTATCTAACCCTTTCCTGCCTACGCTCCTCCTCTTCCCCTGGCCCCCATCTAACTCCACCCACCTAACTGCTAGACTGCTGACTACATAACATCTCCCCCTTTCTTAACAAAATAACAAGATGATAAACTGGTTCAGATTTCTTCAATGAGTCTCTTTGATCGTTGAACATCTCGGCGAGGCCGCATGGACATTGTTCCACTTTCAGCCATCGCGTCCACTGAGGAATCTCTTATTTGGTTCTCGCTCTCTTGATCAGATTGATCATGTCCTCCAGGGGCGGACGTTCCAGTCATTTTTGTCAAGGCTTCTCTCATGTCTGGAGGGCATTTCTTAAAGTGCGGTGCGTTTCTCGTGATCCGCCGCTGGTCAGACTCCGCTGTTATCATGGTGCCCTTCTGCTGGGTGACTAGCAGAGGTTCAGCTCGAAAACGACAGTCAGTCTTTCTTTGTTGTTCTTGTTTGACGATGACACAATCTCCCTCACGCAGGGACGGTGATTTCGCTCTCCATTTTGCGTCGGCGTATGATTTCATTTTGTCCTTGTTGTGGCTGTCGGTCACCATTACCTCGTGATGACTGCGGAGGGGCGACACCGCTCGCAGTGCTCTTTCCCAAGTCGGAATGCGATTCTTCATAGGACGTCCTAGCATCAATGTTGCAGGACACTTTCCAGTGGTCGCATGAGGGGTTGTTCTGTATGCTCTCAGGACTTCATTTAGAGCTACCTGTAGATCCCTTTTCTCAGCAGTAGCTTGTTGAAACATCTTTTTAAGTGTAGCCATAAATCGTTCAATAGTGCCATTCGCCTGCGGCCACAGTGGTGTAACTCTCCTATGTTTAAAGTCTAAATGCTTTGCAAAAGCACTGAACTCGTGGCCGTTAAACGGCGGTCCATTGTCTGTTTTTAGCTCCTTGGGAACACCCCATGCTGCAAACACTTCATCCAACACTTTGAGAGTGCTGGAGGCACTTGTGGATGGTACGAACTGCGCAATGGGGAATCGTGAGTACTCGTCAATGATGGCTACAACATATTTCCCAGATTGTAACGGTCCGTAAAAATCCATGGCGAGCTCTTGACACACTCCACCGGGTAGCGTAGTCATTTGCAATGGGGCAGGAGGATCTCCTCGGTTAACCAGCTGACACTGATGGCAGTCCTTTAGAGTCGGCTCCACCATCTGATCAAGAAGAGGAAAACACACCCTTTCCCGGAGAGCTCGTTTCGTTGACACTACTCCTCTGTGGCCTTCATGGGCAAGGTTGATGATACCTTGTCGTAAAAGTCTGGGGACAACAATCCGCTGACCTCGCAGTATCATCCCATCCGTGGTGACAGACAGTTCGTCACAGACATGGTGGAATGCTTGCATCTCCTGCTTGACGCTCGGATCCCTGGCGTCGTCCTCACATTCATATCTCCACCGGTTAGTCCGAATCCGACATAGCACCTTCTGTAGGATGTCATCTTGCGCGGTGGCATCTCGGATGGCCTCCATGGGAATGGCGGGTGGCAGCGCTTGATCAGCCACGAAGTGGATGTATTCCTCCGCAATGGAGGGCTTGGATTCAGACGATGTGAGCGGGTGTCGTGACATGTAGTCTGCCGGGTTCTCAGACTTGCCGGGTTTGTGGACAATCGTGAAAGTATATTCTTGGAGTCTCAGACCCCATCTCTCAATCCTAGGTGGCATCTTGGATCTTGGGTTGCCGTAAATGGTGACCAGTGCCTGGTGATCCGTGATCAGGGTAAAGTGCTTGCCGTAAATAAAGACATGAAAATGTTCACACGCCCATACCACAGCAAGACTCTCCTTCTCAGGTTGTGAATAGGCTTTTTCAGGATCAGAGAGACTGTGACTGGCATAGGCAACGATGCGTCTCTGATCTGAGTCATTGTCATATTGCGCCAGAATTGCCCCCAACCCCACAGGGCTGGCATCCACCGTAATTTCCGTTTTCCGGCGAGGACTAAAATATGAGAGGTTTCCGGCCGATTCCACCGCTAGCTTGATCTCCCTAAACGCCTGTTCACACTGGGAGGACCAGGTAAACGGTTGACCTTGTTTTGTGAGAGCTCGGAGTGGGTGGCTGATGGTAGCATAGTCCTTGATGTAGCGAGCACAATAGCTGGCCATGCCCAGAAATTACCTCAGCTCGCCAACATCCTGAGGGCTCTTGGTTTCATTCAGCGTGACTACCTTCTCCGGATCGGGCTTCATCCCGGCATCCGAGAAAATATGACCAAAGAACTTCAAAGTGGACTGGGGAAACTCACACTTGTCTTTGTTCAGTGTCAAATTCGCTTCTAGCAGGGCTTGGCAAACACGGTCAAGAGCCTTGTCATGCTCACGAACGTCCGATCCGTACACAAGGATATCGTCACTATAATTCAAAGTGTTGGGGACGTGATGAATGACCTGCCTAATTGCCTCCTGAAAGATTTCTGCAGCCGAGGAGACACCAAAGCTCAACCGCTTGTACCTGAAAAGTCCGAGGTGGGTTGCAAATGTCGTGATGTAGCGAGATTTGACATCTAACTCCAACTGGTGGTAGCCTTTGTTTAAATCCAACTTCGAAAACACTCTCGCTCCATTTAATGCGGTAATCATGTCGCTGAGATGTGGTCCAGGGTGGCGTTCCCTTTCTATAGCTGTGTTGGGTAATCGCATGTCAACACACAGTCTCACCTTGCCAGGTGTACCCTTCTTTGGTACGATGACTACCGGGGACACATATGGAGTCGGACCATCCGTCCTTTCGATGATGTCAGCTGAGAGGAGTTCCTGAAGCTCATCCTCCACAGCTTGTTGGAGATGGAACGGTACGCGTCGAGGATGTTGCGCAACCGGCCTGATTTGTTCATTAATGTGAAGACGGATCTGGCAACCCTTAATTTTCCCAAGTCCCTGAAACAGTCTGGGAAACTTGCTGATGATGTCTGGGTCATCACTGACTTTGAAAAGAAGCTCGACAAGCCAGAGACGCTCCGCAGTCGGTAAACTGAGCAGGCAGTCAGCCTCCGGGCCTTTGATGACATGTATGAACGCTGGAATGGTCACAGTTTTATGCCTGAGTGTTGTTGGAAATTTTCCTAAGCAAGGGAGTGGCTTCTTGGACATCCAAGTGAAGACTCGGACGTGTGCAGGAGACAGTGGTGGCTGAGGTTTCATTCGCTCATATTCCGTGACTGGAATGTAGTTTAACGACGCTCCGCTGTCCAGCACAAATTTGGTATCGTGGTTCCCCACACTTATGTACAAGCGCGGGTATTTCTTGAGCTGGTCGGGGTCCGCAATCATATTCACATATTCCACCGTGTATTCAGAGTCTCTGTATGATGACCTAGAGTCTCGGGATGGTGACCTCCGCTCCCATCGCGACCCTCGCGACTCTCGGCTGGAGTGTGACGAGCCGGACGACACCATCGATCTGTCTTGGACTGCTCTTATGTGATGCTTTCTGGTGTCAGAGCGAGATGACCTCGACATTCCGCTCCGTCTCTCCTTGTGGTAGTCTCCACACATTGCCTCAAAATGGTTCGACCGCCCACACTTTCTGCACCGCTGGCCCAGGGCGGGGCAAGTATTAACGTGTGGATAGTCATATCCGCACCTGTAGCATCTTTTTGTCTTCTCTGGCCTCCTATTCCTTCGACCAGGGTCTCGCCTCCTGTGTTCCGTGTGTCGTTGGCGGGATGACGGCCTAGGCCTCCATTGTTTTTCCTCTGATTGTCGACAGCTGCTGCTACTGGCTTGCACCCGACACGCTTGTTCACGGCTCACCGTGCGTCTAGATTCGATGGTAGTAGCATGTTCCTCCGCCTGGTCGTAGACGCGAGTCATTTCCTCAATGTCGTCTAATGCATGAGATTTCCTCAACAGCCGTCTCCGAAGGGGTTCCGAGTGGCATCCATCTATAATTTGAGATTTGAAAGCCGCATCTGTTGAGAAAGTGTAAAATTCACAGTATCTCGATAATCGCCGCAGTCTGGTAATGAAAGTGCCCATGGCTTCATCTTTTCCGTGATGCGCTTGATGGAACGCATGCCTTTCATAGTCCACATTCCGTTTGTGAAGGAACTTTTTGTTTAGGGCCTCACACACCTTGTCATAGGTTCCTACATCTGCAGGAGGAAAGTCTTTGATTATCTTACTGATTTCTCGGCCCGCCAGATTGCGGAGGGCAAATCAATTTTTCTTCATCACCAGTTACCTTGGACCCCTTAATGTAGTCTTCAAAATCCTCAAGCCACTCTTGCCATCTGGGGCCCATGCTCCCTCCTGTGGTCAATGTTAAGGGTTCCGGGGGCCGGAGATGCGAAACCCAAGTGACGATTGGTTTGACTTCATTTCTTTGTGGTGAGGTATTTGGGGTCACCATTGTGATAGCTCGTCCACTTCACCTTCCGTAGACTCTGATTGACTTATTGTTTCTTCTTTGCAAGTGTTCGGGTTAATGGATTGCGTCTTATTTGTCTTAGCTTGCGTTTGTCTATTCTGTTACATCTGCTTGTGCTTGTTTAATATCGGTGTCTTGCATTAGCTCGTGCTTGTTTTGGTATTTTCAGCAATCTGTGCTTGTTTAATATCAGTGTCTTGCATTAGCTCGTGCTTGTTTTGCTATTTTCAGCAATCTGTGCTTGTTTAATATCAGTGTTTTGCATTAACTCGTGCTTGTTTTGTGACTTTCAGCAGTCTCTATGTGTCCAATGATACGCCTGACTCTAACATGGCCGCGCCTGACTTGCACAGGGATGTCCCATTAGTCTGCCTGACTCCAAGATGGCCGCTCTCTTGAAACTCACATCCACCACGAGGGTTTGGGACTGCACTTGGTCTCCAGTCTCACAGACTCACGCGGCACTCACCGGCAGTTTCCTGGCAGGCAACACGTCTTCTCCAGTCTCTCTGGTTACTAATAACTACTTGCGTTCTCAGGTAGGCTCGGGGTCAGCTCCCGATCTCGTTTAAGCGTCAGTGTGCCATTCCCCACGCATCGGGGGTGATCTCCGACTTTCGGCAGTCTCGGCACGAAGCTTCCCGGCTTCTCCGCTATTCTCCTCATCTCCTCAGACGGTCACAGTCTTCAGGGCTCTTGCACAAGTCTGGCGTGAGCTCCCAGTGTCGTTATCAGCCTCGCACGGCTCCCTGGCCCGCTTTCACTTTTGGGCGCAAAACGGCGCCGGGCTTAAAATTTCACTTAGCGCTCGACCGCGCTCCTCACACATGGCTCCACGCGATCCCTGTATCGCGGAGCTGGGACACTGGGGCGCTAGCCTCTTCTTCTGGGCAGCGATTTCTTCTGGGCACGCACATCGCGACCGCGACTATTTTTCACGCGATGCCTCCGGGGACAGGACGCCGTTTCTGGGGTTACTGAGAGAGCAAGCTGCTCATCCCATCCTCGTCGCCAGTTGTCGTGTCCTGGCTCAAAGAAGACAGACACGATTCTGTAATCATTAAGGATCTTTATTTCTTACATCCTTCTTCGTCCATGTCCCTACTCTATCTAACCCTTTCCTGCCTACGCTCCTCCTCTTCCCCTGGTCCCCATCTAACTCCGCCCACCCAACTGCTAGACTGCTGACTACATAACAGTAGCCACTGACGTTGATCCTGCTGTGGCGTTAGACCCGTTTCAATGCTGCACGGGCACAGAACACTTGACGGTTTCATTGGATTCCTGTTTTGAAACATTTGAAACTTCCTTTAGTTTCTCAAGGTTAATTTATCTTCAATTGGGATGTACGGAAGCAGCAGCGAGCAGAGTACTCTTTCTTCAGCTGTTCACAACGCTTTCAGGCCAGCCAAGCCCATTCAGTGCTTAATTTGTGCCAGTGGTTCCCGGTGCTCAGCACCGGCACTATTGACAGTCCACCATATGGTGGTGCTGTGTTTTAAATTTTGAGTTAAGCACAACAACTGTGTTTATTAAGTCAATTTACATTGAAAATGAATAATACCAGCCTATCATTCCATTATTTCTTTTTGCAGTTTTATATAGCGCAAACTTGACCCGAATCGAGTATCAGAGCGCTTTACATAGCACCAGTTACGTTACATGAGGACACACATTCATTTTTGTTAGACACGGTTAGAATAAGTAATTTGCCCAGAATCACAGGATATTCAGCGTCATTGCTGAGACTCGAACCCAGTTCCCCAGATTCGAGGTCGACCCCCTAGCCATTTTTATAGCTTTGTGTGGGCTGAAATAGTCTGTCATTGGCAAAGCATGCAGGGTATGTGTGGTGCAGGCTGCAGTTGCCTTCCAAGAAGGACCCTGTCACTTAGATTTTTACAAATTACACACTGGCCCATTGATGTCTATTTATTGAACAGCAATTATCACTGTGTCTTTTGATGTCTTTTTATTGAACAGCAATTATCACAGTGCGCACACAAACTTTGGATGCTGTGCATGCCTCTGCAATGTGCAGGTGGTTGTCATTCAATATGCTCAGAAAACTGTCATTCGTGTTAACGTTTTTATTCATTTCAGTATTGTGCAACTCTTTTTCTTGTTCTCAAGTGTGGCCAGTACGTTTGCAGTCTCCTTCCCTCCCTCTCTCACCCCCTTGCTTCCACAGCTGTCTGCTTCTCATATTATTTTTCGATTTCCTCTGATTTCAGAGTGAGGGACCCCGACTTTGAGTGCATCATGGCCCACTGCCAGCCTGCCTGTCAGCATTTAGGCCCTCACACCCCATTAATCACACACAACATCACCTCCACCATAGCCTGCCATCAGCATCTAACGGCTTACTTTCCCTCCACCAATGATGTTATCCCTTCAGCTGTTTTTTTAATCATGAGGGTCTATTTTATAGGAAATCTGCAAGATCAGAAAAACAAAAGCTTCCAGAAGAAAGAGAGAGAGAGGAGTGTAAAATTCTTACTGCTTGGGAAACACTCTTCTTCTCCCTCGCTGGGAGATCATTAGACTATATGTGCTTTTTTAAAAAGGAACAGAAGGAAGATGCAATTAATCTTGAATGGTCGAGTTTACAATATATAACATTGAAACAACTAAAGGTGGGAAGGGGGCTCCAGTCATTCACACTGTGAGCAAACTTCCTGTCCCTTTGCATATACACATTATGAATGTCCTGTGCCACTTGGAAGATGGTATTTTAATTAATATATGACCAAGGCTGGTTCCCAAACGCGTCGGGCGTTGTTCTGCCACTGCTTTTTGAATAAATAAATCGCTTCACTGAAAATTGGGGCTCGGCGTTTTCCTTTGAAGATTTGAAGGACACTGTGCTGTGTTGATATATATATATATAGCCAGTAGGTATATATAGTTAGGATTGTTTTCCATAGGGAAATCGCAACATTCTATTGGGAATAACTTTGGCACCGGTTGAGGAATCTTCCTGAAATTTACTTTAACTTTGCCTCGCAGTGCTCCGGTCCTTCCCTGAAAGTTTGGGAGGGATTCGTCAAGTGGGGGCCGAGATAAAAGGGGGGTCCCAAAACGTGTTTTCCCCATGTTAATTTCCGTAGGGCGGTTGGACTCACTTTTAGCCCGAACGGCTGAATGGTTTTCCACCAAACTTGGCAAAATTGTAGGGACTGGCAGCCCGATGTGCCTTTGCTATGTCTCAAGATATGTGCTCCAGTGGTTTTTACGAAAATTAACTTTGAAAAAATATATATTGGGCTACATTGGGCTATATATATGTTAGAGCCCAAATGTAGCCCAATGTAGCCCAATGTAGCCCAATGTAGCCCAAAGATGGCCACCAGAGACAAAAAAAAACAAATATAGCCCAAATATCAGCCAGATGTAGCCCAACTATAGCCCAATGACAGAATGTCCCAGAGTGTTCTAAAGAACAACTAGAGCGCTAACAGTCTTACTTATGACAAAAGTATGGCACACCTGAAGTCATCTTGATTGGAATAAAGTGTTAACACTTAAAACATTTAATTTGCAAAGGAACAAAATAAGGGAGTTCATTTTGCCGGCGAAATTATGATTAGTGCTGAAGAAAGAAAAATTAGGGCACATTTTGAGTGACTTCTCAAATCCTCTTATATTTCATAAAAAAAATTCTGATATGCAGTCTCCCAAGATGGCCACCAGAGACAAAAGAGCCTGTGCTTAAAACACCATGAGTGTGGAAGGGTATGCTCAGACATGAGTCCCTTGCTCATTGCACCATCAGGATTCAAGCAAGCCGGGCCGAAGACGGCTGTAATGCCAGAAACCGGTCCCCGGAAGCTTGTTTCCTTTCCAGTGAAGAATTGGCTTGGCAGTTTGGTCTGCCCTGTTCCCATGATGCACTGGGCCAGGGACAGACTAATTTGCATATAGCCAGGTTCTGAACTGGGATGGTGCAGTGAGCTAAAAAACGGTGATGGATCAAGCCCTGATCTGTTGACTGGGTAGGAGTGTTCTGATTAACTCAGATACTCTGTCCATCACCACCCCCTTTTTGAAATTATTTTGGCCACCATGAGTGTGGAAGGGTATGCTCAGACATGAGTCCCTTGCTCATTGCACCATCAGGATTCAAGCAAGCCGGGCCGAAGACGGCTGTAATGCCAGAAACCGGTCCCCGGAAGCTTGTTTCCTTTCCAGTGAAGAATTGGCTTGGTAGTTTGGTCTGCCCTGTTCCCATGATGCACTGGGCCAGGGACAGACTAATTTGCATATAGCCAGGTTCTGAACTGGGATGGTGCAGTGAGCTAAAAAACGGTGATGGATCAAGCCCCGATCTGTTGACTGGGTAGGAGTGTTCTGATGAACTCAGATACTCTGTCCATCACCACCCCCTTTTTGAAATTATTTTGGCCACCATGAGTGTGGAAGGGTATGCTCAGACATGAGTCCCTTGCTCATTGCACCATCAGGATTCAAGCAAGCCGGGCCGAAGACGGCTGTAATGCCAGAAACCGGTCCCCGGAAGCTTGTTTCCTTTCCAGTGAAGAATTGGCTTGGCAGTTTGGTCTGCCCTGTTCCCATGATGCACTGGGCCAGGGACAGACTAATTTGCATATAGCCAGGTTCTGAACTGGGATGGTGCAGTGAGCTAAAAAACGGTGATGGATCAAGCCCTGATCTGTTGACTGGGTAGGAGTGTTCTGATTAACTCAGATACTCTGTCCATCACCACCCCCTTTTTGAAATTATTTTGGCCACCATGAGTGTGGAAGGGTATGCTCAGACATGAGTCCCTTGCTCATTGCACCATCAGGATTCAAGCAAGCCGGGCCGAAGACGGCTGTAATGCCAGAAACCGGTCCCCGGAAGCTTGTTTCCTTTCCAGTGAAGAATTGGCTTGGTAGTTTGGTCTGCCCTGTTCCCATGATGCACTGGGCCAGGGACAGACTAATTTGCATATAGCCAGGTTCTGAACTGGGATGGTGCAGTGAGCTAAAAAACGGTGATGGATCAAGCCCTGATCTGTTGACTGGGTAGGAGTGTTCTGATTAACTCAGATACTCTGTCCATCACCACCCCCTTTTTGAAATTATTTTGGCCACCATGAGTGTGGAAGGGTATGCTCAGACATGAGTCCCTTGCTCATTGCACCATCAGGATTCAAGCAAGCCGGGCCGAAGACGGCTGTAATGCCAGAAACCGGTCCCCGGAAGCTTGTTTCCTTTCCAGTGAAGAATTGGCTTGGTAGTTTGGTCTGCCCTGTTCCCATGATGCACTGGGCCAGGGACAGACTAATTTGCATATAGCCAGGTTCTGAACTGGTGCAGTGAGCTAAAAAACGGTGATGGATCAAGCCCTGATCTGTTGACTGGGTAGGAGTGTTCTGATTAACTCAGATACTCTGTCCATCACCACCCCCTTTTTGAAATTATTTTGGCCACCATGAGTGTGGAAGGGTATGCTCAGACATGAGTCCCTTGCTCATTGCACCATCAGGATTCAAGCAAGCCGGGCCGAAGACGGCTGTAATGCCAGAAACCGGTCCCCGGAAGCTTGTTTCCTTTCCAGTGAAGAATTGGCTTGGTAGTTTGGTCTGCCCTGTTCCCATGATGCACTGGGCCAGGGACAGACTAATTTGCATATAGCCAGGTTCTGAACTGGGATGATGCAGTGAGCTAAAAAACGGTGATGGATCAAGCCCTGATCTGTTGACTGGGTAGGAGTGTTCTGATTAACTCAGATACTCTGTCCATCACCACCCCCTTTTTGAAATTATTTTGGCCACCATGAGTGTGGAAGGGTATGCTCAGACATGAGTCCCTTGCTCATTGCACCATCAGGATTCAAGCAAGCCGGGCCGAAGACGGCTGTAATGCCAGAAACCGGTCCCCGGAAGCTTGTTTCCTTTCCAGTGAAGAATTGGCTTGGTAGTTTGGTCTGCCCTGTTCCCATGATGCACTGGGCCAGGGACAGACTAATTTGCATATAGCCAGGTTCTGAACTGGGATGGTGCAGTGAGCTAAAAAACGGTGATGGATCAAGCCCTGATCTGTTGACTGGGTAGGAGTGTTCTGATTAACTCAGATACTCTGTCCATCACCACCCCCTTTTTGAAATTATTTTGGCCACCATGAGTGTGGAAGGGTATGCTCAGACATGAGTCCCTTGCTCATTGCACCATCAGGATTCAAGCAAGCCGGGCCGAAGACGGCTGTAATGACAGAAACCGGTCCCTGGAAGCTTGTTTCCTTTCCAGTGAAGAATTGGCTTGGTAGTTTGGTCTGCCCTGTTCCCATGATGCACTGGGCCAGGGACAGACTAATTTGCATATAGCCAGGTTCTGAACTGGGATGGTGCAGTGAGCTAAAAAACGGTGATGGATCAAGCCCTGATCTGTTGACTGGGTAGGAGTGTTCTGATTAACTCAGATACTCTGTCCATCACCACCCCCTTTTTGAAATTAAAAACTCTGTCAGCAAAGCAGGCATTTGAGATTTAAAAAACGTTTTAATATATAAAAACGTTATCCGCTAATAGAATTAGCATTTAAAAAACCTTGCGAATTCAATGAAAAAACCATAGGTTTCAGGCCTTATATAGTTAGGAATTAGCATTTAAAAAACCTTGCGAATTCACTGAAAAAACCATAGGTTTCAGGCCTTATATAGTTAGGAATTAGCATTTAAAAAACCTTTGAAATTCACTGAAAAAACCATAGGTTTCAGGCCTTATATAGTTAGGAATTAGCATTTAAAAACTTGCAAATTCACTGAAAAAACCATAGGTTTCAGGCCTTATATAGTTAGGAATTAGCATTTAAAAAACCTTTGAAATTCACTGAAAAAACCATAGGTTTCAGGAGTTATATAGTTAGGAATTAGCTTTTAAAAAACCTTTGAAATTCACTCAAAAAACTATAAGTTTTAGTGGTGTTATAGTTAGCTGGACATTTTACTCATACAAAACCATTGAAATTGCTCCTATATAGTTAGTTGGACTAACTATATTTCGCGCACCCGCAATCCACTGCTGATGATGTCACATATTAGATCATTCATGACATGGTCAGTGACATCACTGATGACATCTCAAATGACATCACTGATGACATCACTGATGACATCATCCACGTGACAATCACATACACCTTTTCATACACTATTACAATTTTTCATCACTCTTTGTAAAATACAGAGTATCATATCTAAATACAATTTCACAGCAATACAAGTATCTAAAAATCTACTCAGTGATTCATAGATGTATACACACATCTAATCACTTACCTATGGATTCACTCATACATGCTGTCAATGAACAATAGAACACTATCAAAAATACTTATATATCTATATCGACATTAAACAACAGCACGCATCCTATTCACATATGAAGTCATCCTACTCACTTATGCAAACAATAGATCATACTTACATATTTACTTAGCAAAACACTTATACAAACACCACTTCTTCTATTCATTTAGATAGTGAGTCATACTTAGTGAATTATAAAATCATTATTACAAGTATACAGTTATCCATACAGTCACTCACACAATCATTGTGTCTTATGTATACTTATTTATATACATACACTGCCTTTTATTTTTCTAGTTTGTTGGACCTGTACCATTGAGAAATATATTTGCTCATCACCACACCCATAAAGATATTCACTCACTCAAACAACTGTTAGAACATGTAGTTTTAACTTCATATATCTACTGAATCAACTATTCACACATCTTTGGACAGTCACACACCCCCCACCGAACCACACACACTTTTACACTCCCATACAAATACTCAGTTAACTAATCAATAACTAATATAGACTTTCACATAGCTAGTAACCAACTGTAGAATCAGTTTACACAACAACTGACAAAGTGATACAGATATTCACACAGTTTAGTCACTATCCACTATATTTAGTGAGACATTATACATTGGTCAAGTAAACAGTCAATTACACTGCTACTAACTCCTCCATCCAAATATTTATTTATATATATCCACTTATTCTTCAATGCAAATTGCTATATATATAATGCATATTTAAATAACGAAGCAAACCACATTAACTGGATGATGTCATCAGTGATGTCATCAGTGATGTCATTTGAGATGTCATCAGTGATGTCACTGACCATGTCATGAATGATCTAATATGTGACATCATCAGCAGTGGATTGCGGGTGCGCGAAATATAGTTAGTACAACTAACTATATAGGAGCAATTTCAATGGTTTTGTATGAGTAAAATGTCCAGCTAACTATAACACCACTAAAACATATAGTTTTTTGAGTGAATTTCAAAGGTTTTTTAAAAGCTAATTCCTAACTATATAACTCCTGAAACCTATGGTTTTTTCTGTGAATATATATATATATATATATATATATATATTCACTGAAAAAACCATAGGTTATAGACCATATATAGTTAGGAATTAGCATTTAAAAAACCTTATTTTACTCACACAAAACCATTGAAATTCCATATATAGTTAGTTGCACTAACTATATATCGCGCACCCGCAATCCACTGCTGATGATGTCACATATTACATCATTCATGACATGGTCAGTGACATCACTGATGACATCACTGATGACATCTCAAATGACATCACTGATGACATCACTGATGACATCTCATTTGACATCATTCTCGTGCTAATACGATAAACCTCTTCAGACTCTAATATAACCTTAGATACACTCAGTGTATACAGACACTAACACACTGTCACTCATCCATGGAGTTACTCACACACCTTGTCAGTCATGCAAAGAAACAATCTCACCTCCATTTCCTCAACTATACAGTTATACACACCTTACTTATTCAAACATATACTAACACATATTTACTCTCTTATACAATCCCTGATACAAGTTCACAATGATCCATACAGCCACTCACACATTCAGTGGCTCTCATGCACAGTTATTTATATGTGCCAACTCTCACATGTATTGTGTTTTACATATGTACTTACTATGACATGTAGCATTGAGATATCCATTCACTCATCAATACACTCATGCACACAGTCAACTGCCCATGTAGCTGTTTCCACATGCACTCTTGAACTCATACACCTAGTGAATCAACTGCTCACACATCAATGCACAGAGTCACACACCTCCCAGCCACCCCCACACAAACTCAATCTCCCATACAAATACTTGGGCAACCAATCAATAACACATATAGCCTCTCGTATAGCTAATGAACAACACATGCAGCAGTTTACATCACAACAGACATACTGATGCACACATTCAGACAGTTTAGTCACTAACCCATGCATTTAGTACGACACATTTATTCACTCACTCATACAGTCAGTCACGCACCTACTAAATCCTTCATCCAGACACTTATACATCCACTCATTCTTCAATATGTAAGACATATTTTAACTTTACAGAAACATACAGTCACTGGATGTTGTCATCAGTGATGTCATTTGAGATGTCATCAGTGATGTCATCAGTGATGTCACTGACCATGTCATGAATGATGTAATATGTGACATCATCAGCAGTGGATTGCGGGTGCGCGATATATAGTTAGTGCAACTAACTATATATGGAATTTCAATGGTTTTGTGTGAGTAAAATAAGGTTTTTTAAATGCTAATTCCTAACTATATATGGTCTATAACCTATGGTTTTTTCAGTGAATTTTCAAGGTTTTGTAAATGCTAATTCCTAACTATATATGGTCTATAACCTATGGTTTTTTCAGTGAATTTCAATGGTTTTTTAATAGCAAATATCATAAGCTGTCGAATGTCAAGTACGTGGTAAGTGAAAACATTTTCGTGTTTATGCACACTGATCTGCTTTGAATGGTGCCCCCCCCCCCTCATTTCTATTAGGAGTACTCTCTCTTTGCAGATAGTGAAAGGTAGTTAACGCAGGCCTTTGCCCCCGTTGTAATCCGTCGTGCCTGCTTCTCTCTCCATTTGATTGATTGTTATCCAAGTATTTACTGTTTTAGAATTAGTTCTCTTTGGTTCATTCTCTATTTACAAACAAACACAGAGTCGCAATACTCTGTTTAGTCTTTGCAGATAACGAAAAATCGTGTAAAAAAAAAGAAAAGGAATCGAGCAAAATCAGTAGGCCACTAATGGGATCTCTTTTTGACCTCGCTAAAATAGAAACATTAGGAACAACCCCTCATGACAAATACAAAACTAGTGAGATGAACTGAACTCCACACAATGATGGCTGCAAAACAGCTCGGCTCCGCCACCCACCCCGCCCAAAATAACGATAAAGAGCGGCTGCCATGATTGGTTGCGGAATGGCCACGACGGAGCTACGAAATGATGCTGCTCTCATGCTAACCCCAGCTTCAGTCTGAAACATCCAGAAACACTGTAGACTACCAATTCGATCAGTTCCGGTAGCGCCCCAATGTAACCCGGTAGAGAAGAACTAGCCCTCCCCTCTTTGACTGATGGTTCTTGTTGCCTGTCTCTTCTGTTCTCATTTAACAGAACTATTTAGCCTGCTGAAAGGGGTTGTGTTCCGACCGCTGGTTGGTGGAGACATTTTGACTATATTCTGGACCTGCGTTGTCGCGTAATGCGTCATATGACGCGCCGCGTTAGCGCATCCGGAAGTCATCCGGGGCGCGCAGTGCGTAACGTAAGCATAACAAGTCATGTGACTTGTTAATAAAACTTTTCATTGGTTCATTTTACTTTTCTTATTGTAATGATGAAAGGCTTGGTCATATGACCTAAAAATTACGCTTTTCATTACTTCCGAACATTATTTTTTTTTAAATATATGTTATAATGTTCCAGGCTAATGTACTTTCCCGGAAATTTTACAACTGTCCTGCAAGTAAAATATATTCTTTTTTCGAGAAAAAGAGCGTTTCTTCGTCCCATGATGGAGCCGTTGAGCAAAAGAGGGTCGACCTGCTGTCTTAGTCGCCGATACGCCTGAATATGAGATTCTTATCGATCACTTTATGTTGCAGGAATAGAAAACACAACAGCCCTTGACCATTTATCTTTACCGCGTTCCTTCGTATTATACCTTTTACCCTTCATGTAATTGGTCTGCTTTATTTCACTTGCCTTTTAATGATTCTAAAACAGTGACTATTATTACAAACTTTACCAATGTATATACTACTACCATGTTTTCTTTTAAAAACCTTTATTGTGAAAATTTCATTATACAAATACGAGCCTATAACCACGTGGGCCGGCCACGGAGCAAACTGTAATCGTATGTGATGAGTAGACATTTACACTGTAGAGGAACGTAACGGGCGAGCCATTAGGTTGCAAGAACTAAGGTGTCTAACAGTTACGGAATCGGTGGACGTACATTTTATAATTAAAATACGACAGGGCCAGTTACAATAAAATTATCTAGATATACATTTGCGGGCAAGTACCATGGGTGACGTTAATTCGAACTTTCAACAGTACAGTAATCAATAACACATCAGAACTTAATATCAATAGGGATGTCGAAATATTCAATCAATTCTCGTCCCCGCCCGCCATGTGCTTCAAAACTGCATACGTATCTCGTGATTTCAAGGTTCTGCAACCAGTACACAACAAGGAGTTACGAGTCCCATTTATTCCGGCGCCATTTTGGGCGAGGACGGGCAGGTCCAGGATATAGTCAAAATGTCTCTACCAACCATCGACTATGATGATGTTCATATGCTGTATTTATTAGAGTAACACTCATCTGTCCACATGAAATTAATTTGCCACAATCTAAACATGTCATTTTAATCTTTCCAAAGTTCTTCTAAATATTTGGGACCGTTTCTCTTGCCTCTGAAGCTCTCAGTGCCACTTCTTTGATGAATGTACTAGCAGGTCAGGGGTTCTCCTCCAAATCTCTCTTTTATGCAGCACTATAATTAATTGGTGCCACCTCTCCATATGACGATGCATGGTATAGTTACCACAACTATATTTTTTTTCGGTTCCTCTGGAGAGTTCATCGTGGCAGATGAAGCGTGTAACGTACCGGGCATTTACCTTTTTTTGCATGTACAGGAAAGGAAAAAAAAATCGAGCGTCCGAGTTCTAAGGTGTCCCAGGGCCATTTTAGTGGAGGACATGATACAGCGATAATGCCCTGGATAAGGACACTTCCTTCGGGCACCCCACGCCGTCTTTCGGCGCAGCATTGTAGGATGGCCACACCAGTGCGGCAACTTGCTAGACACCACCTCGGTGCCATCCGGATCTCGGCGCCCCACTGCAGATGAACTGCCTCCACATGGAGAAGCGGGAGAGGCTCGTTTGCGCCGCCTCCCCCCCCCCCCTTCGGGCACCCCACGCCGACTTTCGGCGCAGCATTGTAGGATGGCCACACCAGTGCGGCAACTTGCTGGACACCACCTCGGTGCCAACCGAATCTCAGCGCCTTGTGTTGTCTTCCATTCCGAAAATATTGTTGGCAGCATTTTGAAAGGAAAGATAAACAGCCGTTTGTGGCCCTCACTACACCGTTCTCCTAGTGAGTCTCACATTGTTACATTTAGGAAGAATGTTGAAGAGTAGTATGTTGAAAATCTGAAGCCATTGTTATACAAACTCTCAACCAGCCTTGGATGGAAAAATCCTGAAGAATGTACAAACTGAAAAACAGTTTTTGTCTGTATAGCATCAGCAGCAACGCTTGAGTCAGCTTTGTGTGAAGCCGCCATTTTGATTCAATCAATAGCGTCCCCCTGCACACATTCAGGGACCTGGTCGTGTCTTCAGGTCAAACGGATTGTGGGACAAGATGCACAAAGGAAAAGGAAAAAAGTTCCGCCGGACCCCGGGAGGTGGCCGCCTATGTCATGGGCGATCTTAGGCCACACCAGGGCAATAGTGAAGCTGCAGCAGGTGCAAATAAGCTTCAGACAGTGTTACAAGCGCTGCTCAGAACTCTCAACTATGACACCACCTCGGTGCCATCCGGATCTTGGCGCCTTGTGCTGGTTCCGGCCTATTCACACATCGGTCCGCTACTGACGCCACCTCACAGGCCAACGGGGCACCCCACGCCGACTTTCGGCGCAGCATTGTAGAATGGCCACACCAGTGCGGCAAATTGCTGGACACCACCTCGGTGCCATCCAGATCTCGGCGCGTTGTGCTGCCTTCGGCCTATTCGCCACAAGTGCGCACGCAACTCAGCTGCATAGCGAGTGAAACACCAAGGGGCGCCCCACTGCAGCCGAGGAACCTCCATCTTGGGGGCGACGCACAGCATCACATTGCTTTCCAATGCAGTCAGATCCTCAAACAGCCCCCACTGACTGACGCGAACTCACAGGCCAACGGGGCGCCCCACGCCGACTTTCGGCGCAGCATTGTAGGATGGCCACACCAGTGCGGCAACTTGCTGGACACCACCTCGGTGCCATCCGGATCTTGGCGCGTTGTGCTGCCTTTGGCCCCATTCGCACATCAGTCCGCTACTGACGCCATCTCACAGGCTAATGGGGCGCCCCACGCCGACTTTCAGCATTGTAGGATGACCACACCAGTACAGCAACTTGCTAGACATCACCTCGGTGCCATCCGGATCTCGGCGCCCCACTGCAGATGAAGTGCCTCTCAACTATGAAACCACCACTGTGACATCCGGATCTTGGCGCGTTGTGCTGCCTTCGGCCTATTCGCACATCGGTCCGCTACTGACGCCATCTCACAGGCTAATGGGGCGACCCACGCCGAGTTTCAGCATTGTAGGATGACCACACCAGTACAGCAACTTGCTAGACATCACCTCGGTGCCATCCGAATCTTGGCATCTCAACGCCTAGTGGTATCTTCCATACAGAAAATATTGTTACGCTACCTTTGGCCCCATTCGCACATCAGTCCGCAACTTAGACATCACCTCGGTGCCATCCGGATCTTGGCATCTCAGCGCCTTGTGGTGTCAGTCAGAAAATATTGTTGCGCTGCCTTTGGCCCCATTCGCACATCAGTCCGCTACTGACACCATCTCACAGGCCAACAGGGCGCCCCACGCCGACTTTCAGCATTGTAGGATGGCCACACCAGTGCGGCAACTTACTAGACACCACCTCGGTGCCATCCGGATCTTGGCGCGTTGTGCTGCCTTCGGCCTATTCGCACATCGGTCCGCTACTGACGCAAACTCACAGGCCAACGGGGCGCCCCACGCCGACTTTCAACATTGTAGGATGGCCACACCAGTGCTGCAACTTGCTGGACACCACCTCGGTGCCATCCGGATCTTGGCGCGCTGTGTTGCCTTCGGCCTATTCGCACATCGGTCCGCTACTGACGCCGCCTCACGTGCCAACGCATTTTCTCCGCATTTTATACCCTATGCCGCATAACAGGTCATGTGACTTGTTTATAAAACTTTTCATTGGTTCATTTTACTTTTGGTTTCCTAATGATGGAAGGCTTGATCATATGACCTAAAAACAACACTTTTCATTGGATGAAAACTTTTTTTTTTTTCCAAACGATGAAAGCCCCACCTTGTTTCTGGATGTTTCAGACTGAAGCTGGCGTCAGCATGAGAGCACCACCATCTCGTAGCTCCGTCGTGGTCATTCCGCGAGCAATCATGGCAGCCGCTCCCCACCAGAAGCCTGCAGGAGTCGGGGCCCCCAAAACTTTTGATGAATTCTCAAGGCGGAGGGGACGCTTTCGAGAATGGGGTCCAAGACCTAGCAGACAAGCGTCCGATTTCCAAGGTGTCCCAGGGCCATTTCAGTGGACCAGGCCCAAAAAGGAAAGAGCCTGCCGCCATTTTGAGAGTCCTGTGACAGCCGCCTATCGCTGCACCGCAAGAGTGGGCGCAACTCAGCTGAATTGCGGCTTTTGACACAGTGGACCAAAAACGGACGGAATGGCAACTGAAACGGTAAAGGGGCGCCCCACTACAACAGATGACACTCCACCTGGAGAGGCCCGTTCACGCCGCCTCCCCCGGGGCGCCCCACGCCGTTATTCGGAGCAGCATTGTAGGATACCAAAACCAGTGCGGCAACTTACTGGACATCACCTTGGTGCCATCGTTCTGCTGCCTTGGAACTATTCGCACAACAGTTTGCTACTGAAGACCCACCCCCCGCGACGCCCCACGCCGTTATTTGCTGGGTGGCAACTTACTAGACATCACTTTCGTGTCATCTAGATTTCAGCGCGTTCTGCTGCCTTGGAACTATTCGCACAACAGTTTGCTACTGATGACCCGCGACGCCCCACGCCGGAAATCTGGACGTTGTGCTGCGTTGGGACTATTCGCACAGCCGACCGCTACTTCGTTGTTTTTCCCTAAAAATGTTTATATGTTACTACTATTTTTGTTTTCTTGTATATATTTATAAATTATTAAAGTTTTATAATCTTACTACTTTGTCGGAGTGCTATATATTTTTAATGTGACACATAATTGTAAAAACTTTGATGTACAAAGAGTCATCCCTGGAATCTTCCGCTTCACGCTCGGTCCCCTCCCCAATCACAATACAGGATGGTTTTCAGATAATAGCAACGCTTCTGCTGTGACGGATCTCATCGAGTGTGGGCCTTGATCTACTATAACTCCTTTGAAGAGGGGTGATTCTTTACAGCTGTGGCCATAAACTACATCTGCAGGGCTAGCTGATACCCTAGGACCAGCCTGGACAATCGGACACAGAGGAAAAGGAGTGTCAGAGGGTGCAGTAGTGAATAGGGCGAAAGGGAGGTGTCGGGCGGGCACAGGGTGTGATTCTCAGGAAAGAGCAGCGCAGATGGGGGGAGGTTTATTACCCATGCATAAGACAGAGAGCGGGGGTGACCACTGCCTGGGGGAGATGCTTGCGAGGGTGGGGAGCCATGCTAAGGATCGACAGCGTGCACAGAGTGGGTCTGGTCAAGGCATCTAAAATGGCTGCCGTGCACGACAAAAGTGTGGCATTTGAAAAAAGACAAGATGGCGCAGACAATGTTTTTCAACACTTCCTGATTTCTTCGAATCGAACGTTAACAGACGTTGGGGCATATTACCAAAGTTAAGCGATATTTATCCCTAACGATGCATTGCAAAGATTTTTTTACCGTCAGAAATTATCGCAGATAAACCTTGCTATTATCAAAGTTTATCGCAAATACGATAAAAACCGACCGCAATGCATTAATATCGCTGAAAACTCAGCGATATTCATGCATTACCGAGCTAATCCTCTTAGCCATGTTATCCACCTCCCATAGGATAACATGGCTAAGAACTGCTCAGGGCAGCTGTTACTTTTTGGAGATATTCGCGCTTATCTCGAATATTTCCAAAAGTTGATAATAGGAGATAGCGATGTTAGCGACTGTTTCCAGTCGCTAACATCTTGGCATGCCCACTTTGCATGTCATTAGTGATAAATATCACTCACATGCAAAGTGGGGCCCAAGATGGTCGCTATCTCCTACTAGCCGTCGCTAACTGGTGTTAGCAACAGCTAGGTAATACAGATATAATTTTATCTCCGCGAAGCGGAGCGCTGTTACAGATATATATCTTGTTTTTGAACGTTAATTTCTCAAAATGCACTGAAGCACATATATTGAGACCTAGCAAAGGCACATCGGGCTACCAGTCCCTAATATTTTACCAAGTTTCGTGCAAATCCATTCAGCCGTTCGATTATTATTATTATTTATTTTTTTTGCCCCGCGGGGCCCTTTTAAAACCTCCACATCAAACCTAGGGGATCAGCGAGGATCTACTATGCCCCCTTATGGTCATTTGCCCCTTCGCTTTGGCCTCCTCTTGTCTCTCGATCCTACCGAGAGACAAGATGGCGGCCGCTACGGACTGTTTGGAATGTTTACAGACACCGGAGAGCCAATCAGCTTCGCTTCGCAAAGCTCCGTAACGCGAAAAGTACGCGAAGCGGTGCGCTGTTACAGATATATATCTTTTTTTGAACGTTAATTTCTCAAAATCCACTGAAGCACATATATTGAGACCTAGCAAAGGCACATCGGGCTACCAGTCCCTACAATTTTGCCAAGTTTCGTGCAAATCCATTCAGCCGTAAGATTATTATTATAATTTTTTTTTTTTGCCCCGCGGGGCTCTTTTAAAACCTCCACATCAAACCTAGGGGGTCAGCGAGGATCTACTATTCCCCCTTATGGTCATTTGCCCCTTCGCATTGGCCTCCTCTTGTCTCTCGATCCTACCGAGAGACAAGATGGCGGCCACTACGGACTGTTTGGAATGTTGACAGACGCCGGAGAACCAATCAGCTTCGCTTCACAAAGCTCCGTTGCGCGAAAAGTACGCGTCCTGGGCCGCTGCCCGGTCCGCTGTTACAGATATATATCTTTTTTTAAACGTTAATTTCTCAAAATCCACTGGAGCACATATATTGAGACCTACAAAAGGCACATCGGGCTACCAGTCCCTACAATTTTGCCAAGTTTCGTGCAAATCCATTCAGCCGTTCGGGCTAAAAGTGAGGCCAACCGCCCTATGGAAATTAACATGGGAAAAACGCGTTTTGGGACCCCCCTTTTTTCTCGGCCCCCCCTTGACGAACCCCCCCCAAATTTTCAAAGGCTGCTCAGAAACAAAATGTGCCATTTTCCTGAAAATTTCAGCCAATTCCGTCCACAAACGGCAAAGTTATTAGACATAGAATTTTAAAAAATCCCATAGAGAAAAAATCCTAACTATATATACCTACTGGCGACCGCCAGTAGGTAATACATACATACATACATATATACGTGCCATTCCTTTGAACAAGGGCGGAAGGATGCCCGAAACGTGTAGGGAAACTGAATGGCTTAAATTTGCTGTGTCCACAAGATTGCTGTGCAAAGCTGCCTGGCGGAATAAATATTTCAAGACACGCTGCGAGTGGGTCTCCAATTGTAGGTGCTTTATCGATTGGAATATGTGGGGGCCTACCCAGGTCGCGAAGGCCTCCCTGCTGAAGTGCGTGTCCTGCACCGGTACTAATGTGGTGCGAATGGAACATCATGTTATTTTGCCAGGGAAAGAAGAGAAAGTCAGCAATTGCGGTGAACATAGCAACTCACTGTGGATGTTTGATACAATGTAGGAGATGCGGCAGCAGTACCTACTAGAGGATTATACACGCAAAAGACTCCAAGTACCAGAAAGCACTAAGCTGAATCGCCCAGGAGGCGGGACTTAAACATATTCAAATTAGCCACCATCCCGCTGCTTATCCAAACGTGCCATTCCTGTGAACAAGGGCGGAAGGACGCCCGAAATGCATTGGGAAACTTATTGGCTTAAATTTGCGGTGTCCACAAGATTGCTGTGCGATACTGCCTGGCGGAATAAATATTTCAAGACACGCTGCGAGTGGGTTTCCAATTGTGGGTGCTTTTTTGATTGGAGAATATACCTATTTGTTTTTTTGATCACCAAGAAGGCAGAGTTACCCACACAGTTCCACACAACACAATGTAACTCCATGCTTTTCCAAACCACACCACATAATTCAGCACTAAACCACATAATTCAACTCAACACAACTACACAACACACCACATACATCCAACCCATACCACAAACTTTCCCATCATGACACAAAATTCAACAGTACACCACATAATTAAACTCCAATACATACCACTCCACAACACAAAATACCATTCCACATAATTACACTCAATAACACACATTCTATCTCCACATAACTCCAGTACACTCAATACCATGTAATTAATATCCAAATAATTCCACTGCACGCCATGCCACATAATTCCACTACACAAATCCACTCAACAACATAAAATTCCACGCCACACAATTCCACAAATAACAATTCCAATCCAACCCACATAATTTCACTACACACCGCATACATACACTCCACAACACATAGGTAAAAGACATTGTCATTTACAACGGCAATAGCTCTAACTCCAGCAAATGCAAGACCTATTGCATTTCCAATGCTGGTTTATTTTACAGTCTGAGCCATTCGAGAGTGAGTCTATTTTGCTCTGCAAATATTTTACTTTTCATGTAACAAATAAATAAAAACACACAAAAGACAAATGAATAAAGTCATTTATTTATTAACAAATAAACCATGCTAATGACTGGCGTGAAAATGTAAAACTGTGTTGCACAAAAGTGATGTGATTATCGAAATAGAATAACTATTGATTGGAAAATGCAGTGGAACTCGTGTCTTTTAAGTGAATATGGGAATAGCACTTGAGTGAGAAGACAAGTATATACATTATGTTCATCTGTAACCCTAGCTCTACCTTTCATCAACTGCATCCATTAAGAAACCTGTCTGCACAACTCCCTTCTACTGTGGTCTCTGTTCATTCCAGAGACAGATGTCTCCCATGGACTGCCGTCAACTATTCCATAAATAAAAAAAGCCAATAAGTGTTGCCTATACTAGAGCTATTGACTTTGGCAATGTGTTTTGCCATGTTTTACACCAGTGTGGCTGCTGTTCAGAATGGCTAAAAGTGAGTAGCGTGGAGTGTCCCAGAGTGTTGCAGACTATATTTATTGGATTAGAGTGTTGTAAAGTGGAGTAGGTGGAGTAAAATGTCATAGAGTTTCAGTGGCCTAGAGTGGAGTGGGGTGGAATAGAATGGAGTGGAGTTGAATAGGGTGGAGTGGGTTGCAGTGGATTGAGGTAGTGGGGTAGAATGGACTTTGAGTGGATTATGGTAGATTGGATTGGGGTAGAGAGAGTTTATTTGAGTTGAGTGGATTAGAGTGGCCGGGCTGGATGGGGTGGATTGGATTGGAGTGGGGCTGAATGAAATGGGTTGAGATAGATTGGATTGGGGTAGATCGAAGAGTGGGAATTAGATTTGTTTGAGGCATGGTTCATTAGATCATGGTGTGATGGAGTGGATTAGAGTAAGGTGGTTTTAAATTGGGTACATTTGAGTGCAGGAGGTGGATTGGATTGGACTAGAGTTGGGTGTATTGGATTGGAGTGAGGAGGATTGGATTGGAAGTCCTCGTGCCAGCACCCCTGCAAAAGTTCTCCTGTCCAGCAAGCTCGCAGTCTGCTACCATCTGCTGCCTGTCTACCTGTTGCCCTCTGTTTGTGCCTCCTCTACTCGTTTCATGCTCTGTTTTGCCTTTTCAGCTCGTTTTTTTGCCCTCTATTTTGCCTTTTTCTGATAGTCTTTCTGCCCTCTGTTTGCCCTCTTCTGCTCTGTTTTGTCTTTTCTACATGTTTTCTGCCCTCTGTTTTCCCCTTTTCTGCTCGGTTTTCTGCCCTCTTTTGGCCTTTCCTACTTGTTTTTGGCCCTCTGTTTTTCCCTCTTCTGCTCTGTTTTGCCTTTTCTGCCTTTTTTCTGCTAGTTTCTTCCTTCTTCCTGCTGTCTCCTCAAGACCTGGCTTTTCGACGGAGACCTCGCACCTCAGCACCCAGAAACCCCAAGGGTATTCCTAGATACCCCCTGTGCCACACTTTACAAATGCTGATTGATTGTACGAAGTGGAGTGGATTATAGTGGGTGGATTGGACTGGAGTGGGGTGGATTGGATTGAAGAGGGGTGGGGTATATTGGAGTGTGGTGGGCTGGATGAATTGGATTGAGTTGGATGGACTGGGTTGGGGTGCTTTGGATTGGGGTAGAGTGGGGTGAATTGGAGTAGAATGGGGTGGATTGGTTTGCAGTGGGGTGGATTGGAGTGGGGTGGACTGGATGGGGCGGATTAGATTAGAGTGGGGTGGGTTGAAATTGGGTGGGGTAGTGATGGGTGGATTTAAGTGGGGTAGGGTGGAGTAGGGAGGATTGGATTGGAGTGTAGTGAATTGAAGTTGGATAGATTGAATTGCAGTGGGTTGGATTGGAGTGAGGTGGATTGGATTGAGTGGGTGGATTGGATTGGTGTGAATTGGATTGAGATGGATTGCATGGGGTAGATTGGGTTGAGGTGGGGTAAATTGGAGTGGGGTGTATTAGAGTGGGGTAGATTTGATTTGGCTGTATTGAATTGATATGGGGTGGACTGGAGTGTAGCAGATTTGACTGGGTTTTGGATTGGAATGCAGCAGATTCCTTTGCACTGGAGTGGGGCAGATTGCTTGGAATTGGAGTGGGGCTAATTGGAGTGGGGCAGATTGGCGTGGGGCAGAATGTTTTGGATTGGAGAGTTGCAGACTGTTTTGGATTGAAGTGGGGCAGATTGGTTTGGAGTGGAGTGGGACAAATTGGATTATGGCAGATTGTTTTGGATTGGAGTAGGGCAGGCTGTTGTGGATTGGAGTGGGGCAGATCGTTTTGGTTTGGAGCGGGGCACATTGGATTGGGGCATATTGTTTTGGATTGGAGTGGGGCAGACTGGAGTGGATTGGAGTGGGCAGATTGGTGCGGGTGGATTGTTTTGGATTGGGGTGGATTGTTGTGGGGCAAATTGTTTTTGGATTGGAGTGGGGCAGAATAATTTGGAATGAAGTGGGCAGAATGTTTTGGATTGAGTGAGACACTTTGTTTTGGATTGGAGAGGGGCAGATTACTGTGTGACAGAGTTGAGTCGTGTTGGACAGACTGGAGTGGGGCAGATTATTTGGGAATTGGAGTGGGTTGGATTGTGGTGGATTAGATTGGAGTGGGATGGCTTTTGGTAGATTGGAATGCGGTTAATTTGGAAGGAGAGGGTGGATTGGGGTTAGGTCGATTGGAGTGAATTTGAGTAGGGTAGATTGTTTTGGATTGGAATGGGGCACATTCAACTGGGAGGATTGTAGTGGGCAGTTTGTTTTGGATTGGAGTGGAGCAGATTTTGGTGGGGCAGATTAGAGTGGAGCAGGCTGTTTTGAACTGGAGTGGGGCAGATTGAGTGGGGCAGATTTTAGTGGGGCAGATTGGAGTGCTCGGATTGTTTTGGCTTGGAGGGGGCAGATTGGAATGGGGTGAATTAGAGCGGGGCAAACTGTTTTGGATTGGTGGGTAAAGATGCCTACAAGGGATTCTTTCTCATAGTGGTGTTCATGTATTATGAAATAAATTTAGATAAGCTCTGAACAGTAGCGTATATTGAATTAGTTTTCAAAATGATTCCTTAATCCAACATGAATCAATCTTAACAAAACTTTAACTTGAAAGGAACAATATAAGACGAGTGTATTCTTATTGAAACACAAATTTATGAGAAAAAATGAAAAGATGTCTTCACACCAAAGATTGAAATGTCGACAACTGCACCCATTTTCTTTGTAATTGTTCTCATCATAGGAATTGTTCTTTATAAAGTTGATGACAATTTCTTTATTTATATAATATATGAAATGGGTGATCACAAAAGTGTCACTGAGATGAGAAACGCTGTAAGAAATTTGCTAAATCTCTGTCACTTTTTGTCTATATGTATTGTGTTCTGTGTACCCTTCAACTTTTCATTTTTTAACATAAGTTTGAGTTTCAATAAGTATACACCCGTCTTGTATTGTTCCTTATAAGTTAAAGTTTTGTTAAGATTGCTTCACATTTTGAAAAATAATTCAATATAAGCTACTGTTTCATAATACGTGAACACCACTATGAGAAAGAATCCCTGGTAGGCATCTTTACCTCACAATGTACTAGATTACCCAAGCCTCCAAGGGTCTATTGGGTAACCCACTCTCTTGTTCTCTTGTTTTGGATTGGAGCAGATGGGGTGGGCAAATTGTTTTGGAATGGAGTGGGGCAGATTAAAGTGGAGCAGATTGTTTGGGATTATAGTGGGGCAGACTATTTTGGATTTAATGGGGCATATTGTTATGGATTGGAGTGGGGCAGATAGGAATGAGGCAGATTGTTTTGGATAGGAGTGGGGCAGATTGTTTTGGATTGGAGTGGGGCAGACTGTTTTGGATTGGAGTGGGGCAGATTGTTTTAGATTCGAGTGGGGCAGATTGTTTTGGATTGGAGTGGGGCAGATTGTTTGGATTGGAATGGTGTGGTGCAGATTCTTTTGGATTGGAGCGGGGCAGATTGGAGTGGGGCAGATTGTTTTGGAGTGGGGCAGAGTGCAGACGATTGAAGTGGGGCAGATGATTTTGGATTGGAGTATGGCAGATTGTTTCAGATTGGAGTGGGGCAAATTGGAGTGGGGCAGATTGGAGGGGATTGGTTTGGGAGGATTGGAGTGTTGTGGATTTGAGTGGATTCGGTATAGTGGTTTGGACTGGAGTGGGGTGGATTGGTTCGAGTGGGACAGATTGGTGGTGTGAAGTGGTGTGGATTGATGTGGATTAGGGTGGAGTGGATCGAATTGGGGTGTACTGTAGGATTATGTGTTAAAGCATCATTTCAGAAATCACACATAAGTAAGAAACAATTTTGCTTTGCAATAAAAATAACCCTCATCTTAAGAGAACAGCACAAAAACGAAAGAAAACATGAGTGCAAAGTAAGAAAAGAAGACTTGGCAAAATAAAAGAAAAGTAACTATAGAAAATTAAGCAATTGCATTTTGTTTGTCCTCCTGGGCACATTTCTGCCTATCACACGCCTTCTGTTTGCAGGGCTCTAAAAGTTAAAAAGAACAAAATAGTACCTCAATCACGTCAGAACAATTGAAAGGCACTGATTAAGTTGAATCAACTTCTCCACAGAGAGGAACGGAAATGAAGTTAGGCCTACCTAGACGAATTACGAGGCTGTAAAGAAGAATGCCACGGAAGCCAAAAATGGTAGCCAACAAATGGTAAGCAATTAGCGGACAGTCCCAAAGACGTTTTTGTCAACTATACTTCCATAATTTGACAACTATATAGAAAGTTGATTGACGTAAGAAAGGTTTCTTCGAAAGGGTCTGCAAAGTTACACTGTATTTATGCCATTTTAATTATAACATTTAATTTTTTTAGACACTAAAAAATCGGCAGTGTAAGCAATTCTTAGAAGACTTTGAGAAAGGCTACATTTAATAAGGAAGTGCACAGTGGCACTTTCCCTATGGTTTTTAATTGTGACTTTTTTTACCTTGGAAAATACGTGGTAGTATAGGCAATTCTTACAACATTTCTTCGAAATTTTAATTATTAGTTTTATAAATAATGTAGCGACGTCTTTTGTGACTTGTGAGAAACATCTGATTTCTAATATTAGAAATGGAACGTAAACCGGAGAAGGTTTCGATTCTTGTTATGTTTACATATAAAGGCACTTTAGCAATGGCACTTTGTTAGGATGAGCAGAAAAAATCTTCAAAATATTGCTTAACTATTGTGTGACTACTGAATTGAAATATAATATAATGTATCCTCAATATTAATTTACACTTTACAATGTTCTGTTGTGTCGATGCACTATTTAATGTTTTTATTTATACTTCTTGTTTGTAATGATTTTTATTAATCAACAATATAGTATTTTCTTCAATGGGCGGGCTCCACGCCCTTTTTGTTAACAACAGTGTCTTACGCTACTGCATGCTCTCACAGGCTCGCCCCTAACAGTTCCAAGGATAGGGATGAGTGGAAAAGCTCCTTCTGGCACAGAGTGGGTTTCCAGAAAAGAACTCTGGGGCATATTACCAAGGGGGGCGATAGGCGCTAATCACACTATTAGCAAGCTGTCGCTAACTGATGTTAGCAACAGCTTTTAGGCGATAGCGAGCGGTTTGGGGCCCGCTTTGCATGTCAGTGATGTTTATCGCTAATGACATGCAAAGTGGGCGTACCCAACCCGTTAGCGACTGAAAGCAGTCGATAACGTCGCTATCGCCTATTAACAAGGCAGGCGTAGCATTGTAAATATTCGCGCTAAGCGCGAATATCTCCAAAAATTAACGCCTGCTCAGACCAGTTCTTAGCCATGTTATCCAATGGGAGGTGGATAACATGGCTAAGAGCATTTCGTCGCTAATGCGTGAATATCGCTGTATTCTCAGCGATATTCACGCATTTTGCCGCTATCGCTGGATATTTTAGCACAATGGAGAAAAACGTTGCTAATAGCATGTTTTCTCCGCTAACATATCCAGCGATGAAATAAAAATGCGCTAAGCGCATTTAGCGATAAATATCGCTATTCCTTGGTAATATGCCCCTCTGTATGCCAAGGCGAGTGCTTTCAATGAAACGCATGTCCCAACGAGAGTTCACTGCAAAGTTACAGCAATTTACAGAGGTTTCCGCCTAGTCACAGGAAATGTGTCTGCCTAGACCACAACTAACAGCCCCCTTCTTGTTAAAAAAAGATACAGCAGTTCCCTGTTTTTAAACACTTAGCTCGTCACCAGTCAGAAAATTCAGAAATTCCGTTGGAAAGAATCATCCCTCCCTCGGTCGATGCTTGAATGCTGGGGATCTGGAAACAGTTATCCCTGGTTGCTTGAGTGGTTTATTTCACAACATGGAGCATTTAACAGTTTGACAGTCGACCTCATCAGGCAAATGTAGCTGATTTCAAGGAGCGCATATGGCATGCATGATATGAAAACCTAGTCAGTAGCACTTGCAAAAGGGAATTGTGTTTACATACGTAAACGGTATTAGTCCACTTCGGCTACCAACTGTTTCCATTCTTTGTAAACAGAATGTTTTCCTGAATGGAGATGAAGCTCGACTCTGTCTGGTACTGACAGCTAGAGAAAGGAACAGTGTGCTGAGCGGGATAAAATGCTTTACTGGCCCTTTAAAATGAAAATTGCATTCTACCTTCGTGGCCGCTGGCTACATCTTATCAGGTCTTCTAGAGACAGATTTCGCTTTGGCAAGATTTCATTTAACAGCAAAAAAGAATGCCTGGGAAAATATAAACGGGGGATTTCAGGGAATTTTTGAGCACTTGTACATTTTGAATGGAGTTTTGCATTCGTAAGGGCAACGAAAAGCACTTTATGCGACTGAACTATGGAGTTTTCCTGACACACATTCTGCCCCCGGAGCTCCCAGTGACTTGAGTGAGCATTCACAGCAGGGACTACAGTACTAGCCACATCTATCACCACAGCTGGGACCAGAGCAGCAACAACAGCTGTCACTACAGCAGTAAACACATCTGCTGTCATAGCAGTTATCAATAAAGCAATCGCAGCTTCCAGCAGGACAAGGACCACACAAGCAACAACAGCTGTCTGCACTGCACGGACAACAGCCACAACCACACAAGCGGAGTACAACAGCATCAACCGTTGCCTACGATTGAGTCACAGCTTGCCACCACAACTGTTGCCACAGTAGTAACAACCGCTGCAAGTACTACAGAGCAAATGATATCACAGGACCCCAGTAGTGATCAAAGGTTTCATCAGGGTAGAGATCAACGCAGTGACCACAACTGCAACCACAGCAGGGAACAGAGCACCATTTTGAATTTTTGAATTTTGTTTATTGTACAGTTAATAAAAACTCACAATATTACACAGTAGATAAAACGTCGTTGACTGTATAAAAATGCTTTTACAAAGAAGGTGTTGCACATTGATAAAATCACAAGGAGTCTATAGTAAATTAATGAGTCTTTCCTGTTGGTCACGGCCTTAATACTTGTAGTTCTTATGGTGTAAGGCTGTTGGAGAAATCACTGTTCTCCTAATATGATTAGTTGTTTCACCCAGCTGTCTTTTCATTTAGTTTTGTGAGTGATTTCATATTTTATTATAATTGCTTTGGCTTTAGTCTTTGTGGGCCTTATGGTTATGAGGGCCGTTTGGGAAGACAACTATTCTCCTGGTGCGGTTGGGTTTTCGCACACAAGTGTTATTTCATTTAGGTTTTTGGCCACTATTTCAAAGTATTTGACTGTTCTACAGTTTAACTGAGTCTCTTCGGGGTTGAAACAGAGCATTTCTGCTTGCCTGCAGTTTTTTACGCCCTTCTGGTTCCATAGGGGCCGAAGCATGGAACGCCTTACATCCACAAGCGCTTTACAAATACAAATGATGTGTATAAGGTCCTCCTTCGCAGATTGGCAAAGGCGACATGCGTTTAATGGATTGGCCTTTTCCATGACTTTGGCCAGTGAAGTAGTGTGGCTCACTGGTTAGAGGCGGCAGACCCGAGAGCAGAGGACGGCCCGGGACCAGGGTTCGATTCCCGGCGCGGCAGGTTTCTGGACCAGGGTCAGTGGACTCGATAATTCTCTCGCCTCGGTGCCCACTCTGATCAGCGATCACACTCGGCAACTCTGGGCATTAGCTTGCCTCATCTTCACTAACGGCCCCACCAGACCGCCGGGGATGCCTGGTCTCACCCTGGAGATACCCATTAAGGGACCATCTCTCAGGGAAGCCAGGAAGGGTTTCGCAGCGGTCGAAGCGCCTTGGGAGCCTACGGGTAAGTAGTGCGCTATATAAATGCCTATACATACATACATACATGGTGCCAGGTGACGTGCTATGGGTATGTTGCCTAAGCGCATGTTTAGGAACTTATTTTTAGTTTTTTGTGTGAGGCCCGTTGATAGATACTCTTGAGGCTTTGTGGTTCTGTACCCTTCAAGCACAGCCCAACCATGCGCTCTCTTGGTTAGGGTGGCTCGGTCCTCAAGTGAGGAGACCAGTTTGATGACTTTCGACACTGCCTTTTTAAAGGTCCCAAAATCCGTTCTTGTTTCCCAGAGCTCGTTTAGTCCTAGGCTCTCCCTTGAGTTTGTTAGGTAGGCCCTTGCAGGTGAGATTTCTTTGGCGTTGAGCTCAATCCATAGGTTGGCGTTTAGGGATCCTTGCTCGGCATCTTTAATTTTGCGCCAGCTTTTTATAAATTGGCCTTTCCTCTCCACAGCTTGTTTTAGCAGTCCAAATTCGAGACGAATTTGAGCGGGCGAAGAGTTTTTAGGGAGGTGGAAGATTGCCCTATATGCACGACTGATAGTATTGTCCAGAGTACTTGCATCTTTACCTCGCATTGATTCGCTGCCGTAGGAGAGCATAGGCTGTAGGCGAGCTTTTATTACCTGTAAAAGTGGCGCTAATGTCCTGTCCGGGAGAGCTTTCTGCAGGGGCCTTATTGATAGTTGGAAAGTCATGCCTTTCCGGCGAATGGCCTCTAGTTGTTGCTTGAAGGAGCCGTTGCCCTCTATTATGACTCCTAGATATTTATATGAGGTCACCAGTTCTAATCTTTGAATGTCCAGGTACCATGCGGGTTTCTGTTTTTTGTTATAGTTCATTGGCATGACTTTGGTTTTGTTCAGATTGATTGTTAAAGAATTTGCTTTCGAAAATGTATTGGTTCTGTCCAGAAGGTTTTGGAGGCCAATAGGAGACCGGTTAATGAGGACCAGGTCGTCTGCGTAAAGCAGATTTGAGAGCATAATATTTCCTAACCGAGGTGCGTGTGATGTCACTGTCTTTAGCTCTTCGGGAAGGTCCGCGAGGAAGAGATTGAACAGCGTTGGGGCTAGGACGCAGCCCTGTTTTAGTCCTTTGCTGGTCTTTATTTTTCTTGATAGGTGTGTGCCAGATCCCAGTTTTATTTGGACCCATGTGTCGGTATGCAACGTTTCCAGCTGCTGTAGGAGGGGACCAGAAATTCCCAATGAGCTCAGCTTCCGCCACAGTTTGTGCCGATCTACATGGTCGAATGCGGCGCTGTAATCAATGAAGCACACGAACAGGGAGCTTTTTGCCGTTTTTGCTGCGTCGGACAATAGGGTTAACGCCATGATGTTTGTTAGGGTACCCTGGCACGTCCGGAAGCCCGTCTGTGTAGCTGGGATGATGTTCTTTTTTGTTGCCCATGTTGTTAGATCCTTCAAGATGAGGCCTGCGTAGCACTTTGCCTCTACGTCTATCAGGGCAATCAGACGGTAGCTGCTTGGATCGATCCTAGCGCCTTTTTTGTATATTGGGCTTATTATTGAGCCACTCCAAGATCTTGGTATTTGCCCGTTTCCCTTACTTCGTTGAATACTGGAGTCAATGCGGTGCACCAAAAAGCTGGATCCTGTTTGTATAATATCGGAGGGATCCCGTTTGGTCCTGGGGCCCCCTCAAGTTTTCCCTTCGAGATTTGTTTAAGGATAGTATCTGCTGTTTCCTAAGCCGATAATTCATTTTCGATTATTCTAGGCTCGACTATCATAGGACTGGCTCCGTCCTCTGCTGGAGTGTGGGGCCCGGTTTTTTCCTTTTTGAGCGCTTGGTTTGCTTTTTTGGTAAGTGTGACAGTTTTGTCCAATTGGTAGAGACCTCCCTCTTCAGAATCTGCCCCTCCGGCTGTCTTCATTACGGGGTCGTTTGTATTAAAATGAGTTGTTAAGTAGTTAGCCCAATCAGATTCCGGGATTTCGGAGTTAATACCGTTGTGGTCTGGCTGTTGAAGCCTGTGGATGGTCTTCCAAAAGCTAGAGCTATTCTTCTGCTTTGAATTATGTAGAATTTTAGCCCATAGTTCTTCGTTCAGTTGCCTTTTCCTTTCCCAAGTTTTCTTTTGTTGTAATGCTTTTGACCTGCGAAGCTGCAGTTGAATTTCCGTGTTGTTCGGATCTTGACGCAGTTGCCTGAGGGTCTTTTTTATTTCAAGCTTGATGTTTTTTGTTTCTGCTGTTGTTACTTTGCCAAGCATGAACCTTGTGGTATTCCCTTTTTGAACTTTCTTCCCTGTGGCATGCTTTTCTCCTAGTGCCGCTGTAAAGTCTTCCCAAAGGACAAGGGGGTTGTTTATTGTACTGAATATTTCCTGTATTATTGTTTTTGCGCTGGTTGCAAGAGTTTCCATATCCGTGGTCTTGCATCGTAATCGCTTGTAGTTAGCGGTATATTCTGTACACATACTTCTTATTTCTGCTGCTTCGTTCTTACAGGTCAGGGCTAAGTGAGCTTCTAGCGGCAAATGGTCGCTCTGCGCTCTGTCTCCTATCTTAAATGATTGTAGTTTGTCGTACAGCGGGAGTGTAACTAGCATGAAATCTAGGTAGGATGAGGCAATTGACGAGTGGTATGTTGGTGCTGGAGGGATATCCTCTTTGAATCGTCCATTGAGAACGCGCAGGTTCAATTGCTCTAGGGCTTTTACTAGCTGAGAAGCAGTGTTGCTATGTTTGTATCTGGAGGGGATAGATTGAGTTGGGATTTTCCATGCTGTGTCCATTTCCTGCGCCATATCGTCGGTTGCCAGTTCACCAAATAGATGGAGGTTAAAATCGCCTGCCAGTAGTATGTTATCAGTTTCCTCATCCTCCATGAGTCTTGTTAACTCTTGGACTAGTTCATTTGACCCAGTCAGCTTATTTTTTGGATGGATGTATGTGTTAACTACAAGTAACTGATGGCTTCCTTGGTTTTTATCAGTTGTAAGTGATATTGCCTGTATTGCGTTCGGCGGGGTAATATTTATGGTTGATGGTTTGATTTCTCCTATAACTGATATTGAGGCGAAGATTACCAGGCCGCCAGAGCAACGGCCGTACTGTGATTCTTTGTGGGCCGGGTGTGTCCAGGCTGTGTATCCTTGTAGGGCTATGTCGTTGGGCTCCCATGTTTCTTGGAGGAGAATCAAGTCAAAGGATTGCAGGTAGTTCAATGTTTCGGGGTCCTCCAGTTTGTCGGCTAGTCCGTTAATGTTCCAACTGCAAATATTGAGTTTGTTTTTGTTTTTGGAGGAACCCACAGTTTTGGTGGCTAAAGCTGACTTTGTTTGTCAGTTGGTGTCGCTTCCTGTTATTGTGCGAGTTATTATTTCTTTACAAGGGGCTATTCGTTGAAACATTGGGTTTTGCGATTTCGCCAGCTGTTTTCCCCGTCCTAGGGAGTGGCTTCGTGCTCCTTTAAGTATTGACTTAACCAGTAGGGGTCGTTCTTCCTTCCAATCTTCGAGTAGCGGAGTAGGGTAAGCTGGTTTTTTTTCTGGTTCGAGCTGGATTCCCCACATGGAGAAGCTAGATGCATTCTCCATGATTGATTTTGCTACCTCCTTGGTTTTCCACGTGGCCCTTGTTTTCTCGTTCCCTAGTGGGTGTGTTGCTGGATGGAATTCAATTACAAGCAAGTCCCTGGTGTTTTTAGATTTTAATTTATCTATTGAGTTGATTAATTTTAGTATATTGCCCCTGTTTAGGATGTCTAGTCTTCCCTTGGATTTGTACTCGGGAATGAAAAAGATTGTTTCTGTGTCTATTTCCCTTGTGGACTACGTTTTCTGACGGGGCTGTTCCTTGGTTGCGTGTGTTCGCTCTGAGGATTCGGTGTTCTGTTCGTTTGGTTTGCACTTTGAAATGTCCCATTGTGATTGATCGCTAGAATGCTTATCACCGGTGATTGCGATGCATGGAGTCTGAGGGTTTGCTTTAGTACATGTCGTCTTCGTCTTCTTGCAGGTACACCGTGTTATGGAATTGTTCAGTGTCGCATCATCTTTGGTGGGGTTTGGCTCTTCCTGATCTTCTATTTCTTCTTCCGAATTTATATTCTTTGCCCTTAAGTGGCCGTCCGGTTGCCCTAGTGCCGGCTCTATTCGATGGCGGCCTGTTGACTCGTTTACTGTCTGTTTTCTCTCTGGTTGGTTTGTTGGACCCACGCTGATGGTAAGGGTTCCTAATCCTTCTATTGACGTTCCAGTTGAGGGCAATGGGGTTTCTGGTTTCTGTGAAGGGGGGTTGTCATCCCTTTGAAGCTCGCCGGTTGCTGGTTGCCCCGTGCCTTCCGATGCTGTGGAGTACCGGTTTTCTCCTTGGCAGTCTTCATTGACCTTTCTGTTGCGCCCCTTCCTTTTTTGCTTACGACGTGCTTGTGCATTCTGCGGGCTCCCTGGCTCATTAGTTTGTCCTGTTGTGAGAGTGTTCTGAGTGGTCATTTCTGCTGTGAGGATGACATTTTGGGTTTGACCCCCCGGCGGATTAAGTTTTTGTGTATCAGCAATTTTTTCTAGAGGTCCTACCTTTGTTGGAGATGGCTTTGCCACGTTTGGTTTTAGTTCGGGCCTCTCCAGCCTAACTTCCGCTTGGGGGAGTTTTATGGTATTTAGTTTTATTTCATCCAAAAGGTTGCTCAGCATCGTAGGTAATGATGATAACTTATCAATTATTAACGAGCAGGTACAGCTAGTTCTGTCTATTTCGGTTAATTTGACTGACTCTTGTCCTCTTTTTATGAGTCCGTTCAGGTCTGCCAATTTCCTATCTATCCCCATTGTGGCCTCTGCTAAGCTTTGCAGGACAGATAGTTGTAAGTCCATCTTATCAGATTGGTACTGTAGGGCCGTTGAAGATAGCTGTATTGTATTGAGAAGAGTGATCCAGAAAGTATTGACTGTGTCCGTGGTCCTCTCAGGTGGCGGATGTGAAGTTTCTTCACTGATATTGTTTGTGGGCTGCCTGCCGTTATATGCTGTCTCCAGGTCTATCCATTCTTCCGAGGTCAGGAAGGTCATATCCTTAATTGGTGAGGAAGTTGATATGGGAATTTCATGAACTAGTTTTTGCTCTGGGAAGTCGGAAGTCCTTATGTTGCTATGAGGCTTTGATTCTATGGTTGCATGGGTGTTTTGGACTTGGTGGTCTTCGGGTTCTCGGATTTTTTCCTCCTCTAGTACTGCATCTTGAATGGGTAGGGAGTAGATTGTTATTGCAGGCTGGTTGCTTCTGGGGGGCCCTGAGTTCTCGTCGTGCCCTTTTGCTTGATTGTTTAATACCACGGGTGACTGTGGTGGGCTTGTTAGTTGAGTTTCCTCTGAGTATCCCGCTAGTGGAAGTGCCTGGCTGGTGCGACCTTCTTTTGTCGGTGTTCTAGTGTGTTGTTGCGCCAGGTTGCCTCTGTTGTCTGCTCCGTGTCCAGTTGAGTTTTTTATTTCTTTTGGCATTGGTGTCGTGTGGATTTCCGCTATGGTGTGGCCTGTAGTCGCGGGGCAGGCGTTGGGCTCACTGGCCGGCTGCAGAGAGGATTGGAGACCGGTAATGGAATCATTTGAAGAATAGATTGCGTTCCCTGGGTTTTTTAGGAAATTGAATTTAGTATAGATTTTTGGCTGAAAGTTGTATTTTGTTTCACTTTGTTGTCCTGACAGTTTAATTAATTGTTTATTGTTTTTTCTTTTGCGACTCCCGCGCCTCCCTTGTTTTGGAGATGGGCTACTTTTTGTTTTGTTATCTCCGGTCTTTTCAGGTTTTGAGACGGGACTGTCCTTTGCTCCCGGTCTTGGTCCTTCTGCTTGTCCATCAAGAGGGTTGCTGGGTCCTTCGTCAGCCCCTCCCAGCGACGTTTCGTACGTTTCATACCCTTTTGTGTTTTCAGATGCGTTTGTTCCACAGGGGGTCAGCTTGGTCAGCTTGGTCGTGCCGGGTGGCACTGGACTTGTTGATGTGCTTGTGTTGTTTTGTTTCCGTTTATTAGGCTGAGTCACTGGAGGTCTTCTTTCCCTCCCGGACCTCATGGCGGCCGCCTGTGCCCTGCTCCCTCCGCCGTCAGCTGTCCGGCGGGCCGATGCTGATGCCAACCCTCGCTGACCCCCACAACGACGGAACTGCTGGGGAGATGCACCGCTGGCAAGGTTGGCAGGGCTGATAGTGCGCCGCAGCACTTTCTCGGCCACTCTTCAGATCGATGTGGTGTTGGAGTTGGAGTTGGCGGCTCCTGCCGCGTGATTGTTCGCATGCACTTCCCAAGGGGTAGGTGAGTGCTTAGCTGTTCTTAGCAGTGCGACAGAATGGCAGCTCAGGAGGTTCAGGCGGTTCAGGCAGCGCAGGTAGCACACCCGCCGGAGCGCCAGCTGGAACGCCGAGCTTCTGTGCGGCCCCCTGCACGGAAAACCACCAAGGCTACCGCCAAGACTACTAAGTGCTGCCAGATACTGCCGCAGGAGACGGCTACCATGGGCAGGGGGAGAGCGAGGAGTTGGTTTATCCGTGTCCGTGATACAGTGGCTGAAGTGGCTGGGACGGGGGAGCAGCGGCAAGCGGCTAGCGGCTACGGCGGCAGGAAAGAAGGGCTAGGGGCTTGGGGCTTGGGGCGCAGCACTATGCCAGGACGCCGCCCCTTTGCCGTTTCTTACCGCTTGCTTTCCGCTCTTCACGCAAGCCGCCTGCCCACTTGCACCGTTTTCGCTGTTTCTCGCCGTGTCGCCGCTTTAGCCCGCCCTTCCCGGCACTTCGAACCTCAGTCGCAGTCTGCCGCCGCGTCCACTGTATCCGCCTGGGAGGTCAGGGCGAACTGGAATGCTGGTGTCTCCTCCGTCTCACTAGCGCCACCTCTCGGAATCCAAAAGAGCACCAACCATAGCTAACACCACGGTGACAACCACAACATCCACAATAGATTTATTCACAGCAGAGACACGGCAGTGGCCAGAATCACCACCATGACAGGGACACCAATATCAACAACAGCTGCCAGCAAGTTGAGATAACAACATTGGCAGTAGTTGTAACCACAGCAAAAACAGCAGTAACAATGGCAGGAACCAAAAAGAAGCCAGGAAAGCTGACACCACAGTGCCATTTTAAGACGTAGGCCTGTTGGGCAATTGCCCAGGGCCTCGCCTTCCAGGGGTCCTGTGTTAAAGTGATTGAGATGGTCAAAAGGCTCTTTCTTTCTCTTTCTCTCCCACTTTCTCAATATCTTTCCTCAACTTCTCTGTCTCAACCTCTGTACCACTGTCTCTTTGCCTACCTCACCTCTCTCTCTCTCTATCCCCTCTCTCCTGACTCTGCTCACTTTTCTTTCTCTATTTCGATCCCCCTTTAACTTACTCTTACCTCCCTCTTTCTACTTTACCTTTTTTTTCTCTGGTTGTGTCTTTTCTCTCAATACCTCACCAATCACAAACTTCTCGTTGACTTACTCCATGTCATCTTTCTCTACCACCCTCTAGATCTATTTTTCGTCTCCAGCATTTTTTCGTCTTGTGTCTGTCTTCTAACTTCACCTTGTCTCGTCCCCCTGCACCTCCCTCTCTTTTGACCTTTGCCGCTTCCTTTCACTACACATCTGTGTACCTACTCCCTCTATCTTTATTTCCACTCTCTCTCCTTCACCTCTGTCTGTCGTGCATTTCTTCCAATGAACCTCTCCTGTCCCACTCCTGTTTTCCTGTTTCTCATGACCTCGCCTCTCTCTTTACCACTCTGTTCCTCCTGTCACTGGCCAAGTTTGGAACACGAAGTTGAGGCCCCGCTTGCCTATGTCAAACCACCGCCCTCCAAACTGAAAAGAAAGCAGATGCAGGAGATGGAAGGCAACCGCTGGTGCCCTCATTTGCTGGAGAAAATGGGGTTAGAGAGAGACAGAAAGATTGAGGAACTATGGAGCTCCCCCCTCCAGTCCCTTCTTATCTCAGGGCACATTCAGTAAACTTCTCCTCATACTTCCGCTATAGCCATCTCATGTACAAATGAGAAAAAAAGGAAACATACATTAAGTCCACAGTCGCAATCTTTTGAGCTAATGTGTCAATTCACGGCCATATGTATCAACACATTTCCCCATAGACACAGAATGGGCAAAACCCTTTGATACATCTGGACCTAAGTCACCACGCGCACTCACCTGATGCTCCAATGACAGCGCTTTGACGACCCTAGAGAATGGCAGTAACCCTCCCAAGACTTAAAAGTAGTAGCAGCTGACTCATATTATCAGAATGCCGATGGTCTTAGGAAGCAAACAGGAACAATACAATTCAAGATAATCATGGAACAGTTCAGAAACAAAGAGAAAGTAATTGGAAGGACGCTAGGGAATAAAAATTAGAAGGGGACGCGGAGTAGTGAACTCTCAGCAGCTGCTGGGAGCCCTACAACGAACAAAGGCAACTTCTTTCATCTTACTGACACTACTTAAGCTAACCCAGACCCACCTATGCTCCTATTAGGCAATCACCTGTCTCTGAACTGGCCCCTGCACCTGTTCGGCCTCCCCGGCCTCCACCTTCCTCAGGTGTTCCATTCTCATCGTCACTCTACTGCTTCTTTCTGTTCTTCCCTTACTTCTTGTCCTTCCTTTGCACTCTTTTTTCCCTCACCATCCTTAGGTTCAAGTTGCTGACATGTACCTCTACATATCTAGCTCTCTTCCCTTTCTCTCTACCTCACCCCTCTCTGCACCTCGTTAGTGTTTCATCTCCCCTCCCTGTATCTCTACTCGATCTGCTCCAACCTCATCTCTTTTTATGTTAACTCTCTATTTCCTTTGGCATCTCTCTATGCTCACCTCTCTCTACCATTCTCCCCGTTTTCTACCTCACTGTTCTCTCATTCATTTCTCTCTCTACCTCATATCGTTTTTACTTCATCCTCTCTCTTTACCCCACCTTTCTGCCTCTTATTACCTAACCTCTCAGTTTATCTCCCCATTCATTGCTATCACCCCCCCCCCCACTAAGCTCTCTTTTTTCCTCTTGTGACAGGGTTGAATGCTTACCTTATTCTCCCCAGGAGGATGAGGAATAGCAGATGGGGATAGTGGTAGCGTTATAGGGGCATGTAGGGGGGGGCTACTTAGTATATGGAGGGGGGGGGACCTGCAATAGCGGTTGCCAACCCTTATATTTATAGCTTCTGGTCCGCGCCCGGGCCAGAAGGCTGTGGTGTGAATACATTGATGTGCAATGGCGGGATGGCTCACTACATCCCTCAAAACCTTTAATAAAGAAAACAATGACAAAACTATAACATTGTGAAACACAAGTCCATTTCTAGTCCTTATAAGTAGTAGGTATTTTAACAAGCATAGTCTCTGAGCTTCTGGCTAGGCTGGGGTTCACGACTGACGGACGGGTGCAGTTACAGTAGCCTTACATGACGGTGAATTGAACGAATGGACCATACCATGGTCACGAATGCACTTTGATCTCCACACCAGGAGGATTATTTGATGAAGTGTCTCAATGGAAACGGGTCTTGATTGCTGACACAATTTTATTTTTAATAAACAGATACCAATTTGTCAGAATACCAATACGAATATTTGAAGACAGACGAGAATTTGAGTCACCATAAAACAAATGAAGCCCTGAGGAAGTCCCAAGCGGGATGAAACGCTTTGGCGGCAAGCAATCCTGTTGTGTTTTTTATGGAAGTTTGAACAATAAAGAATGAATTAAATCTACAATCAAGTCTCATAAATTGATTATCCTTAAGAAGCCATTGAATGTTATATTATATTGTTTTACACATTGTGATTTCTTTGATTTGTTGATATAGAAATATTGAAAGATACATTAGATATAAGTACTCTAGTGCTGGGTCATTGTGTGTGTAGTCTGGGGTTCTCTCTCAGCCGATACGGGTGGCCGCGCTGAGATGTGTCATCACTCCTTCTCTGAGCATCTCTCTCTTCTTCGCCCTGCCCCCTCTCTTCTTCATTTTCGGTAGGACCTGCCTCTATCCCTGCACTTGTCGTTGTATCTCTGTCCCCTTCCTCATTTTCTGTCAGGCGCTCCGACAAGACAGTTTCTGGCTATCCGCTCCTACTCACCTCTTCCGGTGACAAGACTTTCTTAAACCATTACACATTCCTCGCCAGTTGTTGACCTCCTGTCTTGGCTGTTATCATGGTCTCTTTTACGCCGACAACATCCCAAATTTTTAGCTCAAATGGTATCTAGAACTTTGAGCCCAGATGTCTGTTATTTATGACCACTTGGTCTCCCACCTTCAGTTCTACCTTCCTTGCTCTTGGTTGTCGGCTGGCCCTCTCATTATTCATCTTCCTTTTGGCTTGAACCAAGTCTGTATTCATTGTTCCTTCGAGCCACTGATCTCTCACCGGCACAACATCTCTCACCGCTCTCCTCATCATGAGCTCACTTGGTGAGCACCCTGTTGTGCTGTGGGACGTCTGCCGATATGCCCATCGGAATTGATGCAGGCATCCTTCCATCTTGACTTACTGGTCAACAACGATCCTCAGCATTTTATTGAGGGTCTGCATAAATCGTTCAACATCCCCATTAGCTTGAGGCCACTGGGGGGATCACTTTTCGGTGCTTGATGTTCCGATGGTGCAAGAACTCCTGAAATTCCTCTCCTTGGAAGGGTCGCTCATTGTCTGTACGGATTTCTTCTGGCAACCCTAGCAGGGCAGAGGTTTTTCCCAGTACTGGCTTGATGTACTCAAAAGCTGTGGATGATACCACCTCCACAATCGGGAACTTCGAATAGCTGTCCATCATTACCAGAGTGGCGTGCCCATCTGGAAACGTTTCAAAATCCATGCTGATGGCAGCCCATGGTCATGTGCTGGCTTTTTCCGTTATTATGGGATGCAAGGCAGCTCATTTCCTGTTATTAGGCAGTAGTGTCACCCTCTCACTGTTTCTTCAATCATTCTGTCGACCGCAGGGAACCACACTTTTGCTCTTTGTCTTGCTTTTGTTTGGTTATTCCCTGGTGTCCTGAGTGTGCAGCTCCTCCATCCTTCTCCACAACTTCTGGGGTACCACGATCTGTGTTCCTCTTAGCACCAGGCCTTCTTCATTTTCACTGAGCTCCTCCCGGCATCTTCACAAGCTTGTTCTTGTTTCTCTTTCACCATCTGGCAGTTTCCTCATGCCATCCAGGAAGTTTCTCCAGTTGTGACCTCGCAGTGATTCCTTGCCGTCCTTAAAGCAACTGTCCTCTTTGGTGGCCTCTACCAACTCTTCCAACGATAGTGCCCTTGGGCACGCAGTTCTGTTATTAGCTTCACAAAGCTCTCCGCTCCTCTATCTGCCTCCTGCTGATATTGAGGGTCAGCCACCATGGGATGTCGTGAAAGATAGTCAGCTGGATTGTTGGCTCCAGGCCAATATGCCACCTCTAAATTGTACTGCTGGAGCTGCACAGTCCATCTTTCGTTCCTCGTGGCCCATTTCTCGCTATCCATCCGAACAATTGCACCAATGGCTTGTGATCAGTGACCACCCAGAACCTGTGTCCACATAGATTGATGTCAAAGTGTTGGCAGGCCTACCTGATCGCCAGCGCCTCTCTCTCAACTAGCGTATACCTTGTTTTGACAGCCGTCAGTGCTTTGCTGGCATAGGCGATGGGCACCCATTTATGCCGGTCCGTCTGTTGCAGCAGTACAGCCCCATGTCCTATGGGACTGACATCCTTGATCATCTCAGTAGGGCTTCGGGCAATAAATAGGCTACTGTTGCTCCTTTTAGGAGTGCACCTTCCACCTCTTGAAAAGCCTGAGATGCCGCATTAGTCCACGCCCATTTCGTGTCCTGTTTCGTAAGGGCCCACAGTGGCTCCGCAATGGTTGCCAGCTGTAAAATGAATCTTCCGCAATGGTTGGCCTTCCTAGAAAACTCCTCATTTCCGTTGGGATTTGGAGGACGGTGGATGCACGGATAGCTTCTACCTTAGCTGGGTCAACCTAAAGGCCATCTTTAGAGAATCTGTAGCCAAAGAATTCCACATCCGTTGAGTAGAACTTGCACTTGTCTCTATGTAGCATCAGGCCTTGTTCCACCATCCGCTTGAGCGTCACTCTTAGCCGTTCATGATGTTCCTCTAGTGTCTGTGAGTATGCATCATCACTCACGTTGATAATCCCTATCAACCCTGAAAGGGCCTGGCGCCTGGTGTCTTGGAACACTTCGGCCGTCAATGACACACCAAAGCTCAAACGCTTAAATCTGCGCAGTCTCATGTAGGTCGAAAAGGTTGTAATGTAACGGATGGCTTCGTCCAACACCAACTGAATGTAACCGGAGTTGAGGTCCACCTTTGAGAACCACCTCACCTCATTAATGTCTGCGACAATCTCATCGATGTTAGGTGTTATGCGCCTCTCTGTCTTGATCGCCTTGTTGGGGAGGTGCATGTTGACACACAACCTGATTGCTCCCTGCTGTTTGGGTTTGGGAGCGATGACCAACTGGGATACCCATGGCATTGGTCCCAACACCTCCAGCCTACTCTAGCTTGTCCAGCTCAGCCTCTTCAAGGGGTCGCAGGTGGAATGGTACTCTTCTGTGGTGCAACGCACCCGGTTGAACTGTTCTGTCGATGTGTTGAGTTTCACTTTCACTCCTCTGAGGCACCCCAATCCCTCAAAGAACTCTGGGAACTCTGCCATGATGTCTTCTGCATGAGACTGGTGAACCAGGTGCACAAACTTGACCAACCCCAGGTCTTCTGCCGAATGACAGTCTATTAAGGTCCCTGCACTATCCCAGGACACATGGAAGTTGGTCTTTGCCGAAACTTCGCCATGTCGGACCTCCACCTCAATCACCCCTTGCAGAGGAATGGGGTGTCACCTCCTTATATGAATATCCTCATCTGGGCATCAATGGTGGGCGCGGATTGAGCTGGCTTTAATGACTAGCATCCAGGACGTTCACAGACGCTCCTGTGTCAATGAAAGCAGTCACTTAGTCACTTAGTTGTCACCGATTGTTATCTGACACATCAGTGGAAGCCTCTTCTCTAAGTATGGGCAAATTTTGCGGATTTTCGGTCCGCAAAATCTCGCGAAATGGCAAAAAAATCCACGAGTTCACGGGAAAATCCGCGAACTCGTAGATTTGCACAAATATATACTAGAGTTCTGTTTCTACTGGCTAATCAGTAAGTGCTAGCTCGTTGGGTAAATGTATAGTGCTTTTCCTACACTGCAGCTGCGTAAAGGGCCAGAAGAGTTGTCTCCAGTGACCACGTGTGTCTGTAACTTTGCCACCGCGCCGAAAGGTGCCGAGGTCCCTCAAATGAGCTGTCCATCATAGTGAGGAAAGGGCGCGAAGACGTTGCATACCCTAGTGTGTGTGGGGCGGGGCCAAACGGGCTGGGCATCTATGCGAGTTTGCATGCCTCTTGTTTATAAAGGGTCAGAGACCGATCAGAGCAGCAGATGAGAAGGAAGCAGCCTCCTGGTCACAGGAAGTACACGGTGATTGGGCTCGAGAAACTCTTGGATGCAAAGACCTCCTTCAAGGATTACATCTAATTGTAGATGGTAGATATAGGGAGGAAGCACACCTGCCTAGCCTCGACCGTGCTCACTAGTTGTTTGGGCTGATCATAATGCGTTACTGAATTTGAGCTTCAACTCGGGCACCTGCTTTATTTATATCTGTGAGTGCTTCCTGTTGAGGTTTAATTTTTGTGACAGGAGCATCGTGCCAGAATGAATCCTGCCTGCATATTTATCCACGAAGATGCCACCGTGTTGTGCCATACCTCTACTCAACTGGAGTACTTTCTACTGGCTAATCAGTAAGTGCTAGCTCGTTAGGTAAATGTATAGTGCTTTTGCTACACTACAGCCGCGTAAAGGGCCAGAAGATTTGTCTCCTGTGACCACGTGTGTCTGTAACTTTGCCACTGCGCCGAAAGGCGCCGAGGTCCCTCGAGTGAGCTGTCCATCGTAGTGAGGAAAGGGCGCGAAGACGTTGCATACCCTAATGTGTGTGGGGCGGGGACAAACGGGCGGGGCTTCTATGCGAGTTCACATGCCTCTTGTTTATAAAGGGTCAGAGACCGATCAGATCAGCAGATGAGAAGGAAGCAGCCTCCTGGTCAGAGGAAGTACACAGTGATTGGGCTCGAGAAACTCTTGGATGCAAAGACCTCCAAGGATTACATCTAATTGTAGAAGGTAGATATAGGGAGGAAGCACGCTTGCCTAGCCTCGACAGTGCTCACTAGTTGTTTGGGCTGATTATAATGCGTTACTGAATTTGAGCTTCAACTCTGGCATTTGCAAAAAAAAGAAAAAAATCCGCCCGCGAGCGGATTTGTAGATTTTGCGCCCATACTTACTCTTCTCCCTGTTACCCCATCCCGTGAGCAATATCAGAAAGGCGTCATCATCCTCATTATCATCCATGACCTGAAACCGCTGGCACAGGGCATCCAAGTCTTCTGTCCCTTCTGCTCCCCCGCCACCTGTTTGACCTTTTCCACTCTTTTCCTGCGATCTCCTTGTCCTGCCACCTTTGTCGAACTCATGGACACTTTGGCAAAATGGCCTGTCTTGCCACATTTCAGGCATGGTTACCCATAGGCCGGACAGCCTCAGGAGGGTAAATCTCCAAACCCCCAGTTGGTACATCCATGTCTCCCTTGGCAGGCATTCGGGTATCCTCTGCTCCGTACCGCTCCCTTCTGGAGGGCGTCCACACTTTCTTCCTTGACCATCACCTGGTGCAACTGTGGAATCTCCAATGACCGCCTTGCCAGTGCTGAATTCATTTCTCCCGCTCTGACATCCGCCAGCTCATGCAACCGTCCCAAAATCTGTATATCATCCAGTGAAATACCGGGCTGCCTTAGGATGAGCTTCCTCAGCTCTGATGCCCTGCATCCTTGTATAAACTGGGCTCTTATTTATAGCTGTTTGTCAATGCCTGTGCACGAGCTCGCCAATCTCCTGAGCCGGGCGAAATACATGTCCACAGTCTCACCCTCCTGCTGCTTCGCCTGACGCAGCTTGAAGTGTTCGAAATCGAGGTTCAGCTGTGGGTTGAAATGCCGGTTGAAAGTCAGCCACGGCCGCCTCGTAGTCAGTCCGGTCTCCGGTGTTGGGTAAGTCGTGAAATAGCTTGTGTAATAAGTCTTCGCCCATGTGGAGCATCTTTGACCGCTTGCCCGCTCCATTTGTTTCTCTCGCCGCCAGACAATAGTTTTCCAGGTGTCTCATCCATTTTCTCCACTGGGGTGCCACCGAGGCCGGGTCCGCTAAGTGACTGAACGGGGGCAGCGCCGCTAACGCTGAGTGCAAATGATGCTCCACCACTCCTCTGTCACCACCTCCCGCATCACCTTCAGCCTGCACCGACATGCCCTCCTGCCCTCCGTTGTCCTGTAGGGAGTGGAACAGGTGTCCCTAGGACACCAAACACCAGCCCGCCTTCATCTCTCCTCTCCAGGGGTCCTTCCTCACTGTTCCTGTGTTTGTCTTCACTTCCTTCCTCCCTACCTATCCTCTATGTTGTGCTGCTCTGGCCCTCTCTGGACCTCCTTTCTGATCTTGAGTTAGCCTATGCTTGATGTCTTTTCCTTTTTTTATTATTTTTTTTTTTTATTTCTGCTCCCCCCGGCTATGTGTGCATTCAGAACTTTCTTCCTCTCTTTTACTCTGTGAGGGATTTGTCTGCCGGGCACCAGCGCATGTGGGTTCCTCCTCCTAGGTATCACAACTCCACGTGGTCCTGTGTGCACACCGTGCCTCGCTCTGCCGGCTGACTCGGGCCTCCCTGTCTCCTTTGCCTGTCCGCCCTCTTCCTTCACACAGTCACACGCATGCCTTGCATGCACCGCAGAGGGTTGGAGTGGTGATCCCCTGGTAGCAGGGGCCCAACACGTTCCTCCGCACTCACTCCTGCAGCTCTTTGCGGCAGGCTGCCTCCTTCCCCAAATGTCTCCACCAACTCACGGAGCGACACAGCCTCTGCTATGCAGCCTCCTCACCTGTGGCAGTGACCACGTTGCATGCGGCCGATCCTCCGGCTATGCCGCACCTTCCTTCACCGTCTGCAGCCCTGGACCCGCTGCTAACAGCACTGGTGAGACACGCTTGCTGCCTTCTCGCACCTCGCACTGCCTGGGTGACAGCCACCTGGCACTTCGCAGGTTCAATGATCCCGCCTCATCACCAATGTTGCAGGGGCATATGGGGGGCTACTAAGTAAATGTAGGGGGGAACCTGCAATAATACACAGTCAATTGTAATGTGGCCAGTGGGTGACCACAACCACGAGTGGTTGCCAACCCTTTTATTTATAGCTTCCGGTCTGCACCCGCCCGGAAGGCTCTGGGGTGAATACATTGTTGTGCAGTTGCCGGATGGCTCACTACAGTAGCCATGAATCAAAACCTAAGGAAAGAGAGAGAAGAGACTGATCACAGTGAAGCTTAAAAGAGAAGAAGGACTAAAAGACAGATGGAGGGGAGGTGGGACAGAGGATTGAAGAGAGGCCTGGGACAAGAGGGAAGAGGAAAGAGGAAAGAAAGGAGTGTGGGTAATATTCAAGAGGCGAGAGAGAGGGAGAGAGAGAGTGATTATATTAAAAGTTTCTAAGCCAACACTATACACTTGGGGCCTAATTCACAAAGACTCTCCATACTCATGGTAGAATCTCCGCACGTATGGCGGGATCTCTACAAGGAGAAACTGCAGTGCGGCGATCCCGCCACATGTGTGGATATCTCACCACGACTGAGAAGGCTCTTTGTGAGTCAGGCCCTTTATTAATAAATTCTTCCCTGTGATGTTTTGAGGTGAGGAAAGGCTCTTGGTGGACCAGTACACTAACAGGAGCGAACCTATAAGAGGAAATAAGGAGATCATATGTGATGAAGAAGAGTAAATGGAAATTGAGGTTCTAAATGTGAAATAGACGAGACTCCGTAATGTAATATTTGACTACATTACTTGATATTTGTAAACATCATTAGACCGCTTTCTACTGACTTATCAAGCTGCGTAATGGCCATTGCTCTGTACCCCCTCCTCTATTTGAACTCACACTCTCTACTTATCTCCTTCTCTCTATCTGTGTATATGCATTTCTACCTCATATCTAGCTCTACTTCACAATTCTCTCTGTACCTCACACTAACTCTCTACCACTTATGTACCTCACCTTTTATTCTCTATCTTACCTGTCTCTGTACTTCTATTATCTGGACATCATCTATCGTTCTACCCTTCACCACTCTCTCTTTACCTTTCTTTCTGCTCCACCACTCCCTTTGCCTGTTTTCCTACACCTCGCTCCTCATTTTGGTCTTCTGTCTACCACACCCCTCTCTTTGTTGGATATCCTATACTTCTCTCAGTACCTCACCTCTCTGTCTACCTCTACTGCTCTCTCTCTGTACCGCTCTTACCTCTTTCTCGCTTCTTAACCCAGTGTACCCTATCTGTCTTCCTCTCTATACCTTTCCTTCTTGCTATCACTATATCTCTATAAGCCTCTTCCTCTCTCTTCAATCTTACCTCTCTTCCTACATCTCTTGATCTACCCTGTCCTCTGTATTTCTTTCTCTCTATGTCACCTTCTCTCGTTACATCACATCAGTGCTTAATTTGTAAACAAATGAAGTACCGGGGCTGAAAATGCTGACAAGGAGGCTACAGCCCCTTTCTACCTCCGGTGTGCCCAACTTTCAACACCCGTACTGCCTCAGTCTCTATCCTGTAACCATGCTCTGCTGACTGTCTCCTAAGATATGTGTTTTACTTCTTCACCTACACCGACAGATGAGTGCGAAAACAAAATGTACACCAAATGAAAATGCTTTTTTTTAACATATTAATCAGTTCGGTCTGACTGGGTTTGTTGCAGGTCAGGAGGCTGCTTGAGCACAGCAGGTCATGTCACTGTTAGTGCTGCCTGTAATCAGTTTGGTCCAGTTATGCCGACGGCATAGGCATCCACTGCTCCGCTTGCTGTGACCCTGCCTGCCACAGCACAAGCACTGTCCCCAGCCGCAATGCTGCAATGCCTGTGAGACGTGAGAATGGCTGTTGCACCTACTGGGCTCAAGCACACTCAGCAATCAGCATGCTTGGAGGCAGCGCATGGAAACTGCAGGTGACTCCATCGCACACAAAAGTTGCTGTGGGCCACAGCCACATCAAGCACGTTGAGGATAGTAGCAATGCAGGGCTGCAGGCCCCCACTACAATTATCCAAAGGGAGGCTTAGGCTCAGCAGTGGCAGGGTGCAGCAGAATCGGGGAATAGAATGCAAGCCAATCGTTAACCCCTTCCACGCTCATGACGAGCTGGGCTCGTCATGAGGTAGCCTCCTCGCACGCTCATGACGAGCCCAGCTCGTCACGTAACATGCGAATCCGCAAAAGTCAGCGCAGAGCGGTAAATCTGCTCAGCGTTGATGCGGTTATTGATGACTTCTTGGATTCATGACAGGCTTGACGACATCATCACTAAAGTGATGATACACAATCATGCCTGCCTGAACAGATGTATGCCTGCCTATGAAAGCATACCAGCCCGTCACCATGCAAGGTGTGTGGTTCTTTTTATTTTAAGTTGCGCAATTAATATTGAGACTACCACCTGCAGGACCAGAAATTGTAGCCCGGCCCTGTGAAAGAAGTGCCGTTGCTGAGCACCTGAAAGCACCTGCTCAAATTAAGCACTGCATCACATCTTTCATACCTCATCCATTTTTCAACGTGCTGTTCTTAAATAAAACTCTGTTGCGGGATTGTTCTTTAGGAGCAAAGGTTTATTCAGTTGAACAACATCTCAAGTCAAGTGGCTAAAGCATATCTAACAAGTAATTTCTAAGCAGGGGTAGATACGCCCTTCTTTAGCAAAGGAAAATTCCCATCCAGTTTGGTTGGATGGAACATCTCCTGGTACAGCAGGTATTTATTTATTTATTTATTTATAGAGTTTTGTATAGCGCGGACAAGACCCGTGGGTATCAGAGCGCTTAACAGGGAAAAGAGTTACAGGTATACATTATAGTAACAGTAATAACAACAACAACAAATAGATAAGAGGTAGAGGGTAATATACCGTAAGGACATGATTAGATATATAATTACTAGTGTCTGTGCAATTGGCATTAGGTGACGAACGAGGTTTAGCTTGTGTCCTAGTACCAATACAAGCTCGATGAGGTAGGGTTATATGGCAATCAAGTGCATATCAAGGATAAGATGGATAAATAAATAGGGTGAGAAAGCCGTTACATATATTATGTCTGTGAGATATAGTTATAAGTTCACAAACAAGTGAGGTAGTTATAGGTTCACAAAATACTAAGTAGCAGTAACGTGTCTAGCCTCGGCTTGACCATGGAAATACAGTTCGATATCAGTTATTGATCCTCCAATTTTCATGCCGCGGACAACCCTCTGGTAGCGTAAATGATCATCCCAATAGTCCATCGGCTTCTTTAGGTAGGGTATTTACTCATCAAGTGGGTCTTCAGTTCTCGTTTAAATGTTGCTGTATTTTGAATCTTCCTGAGGTTTGGAGGGAGTGAGTTCCAGATTCTGGGCGCAGCTCCTGAGAATGCTCTGTTGTAGGTCTTTTTCTTGTGGAAAAAGGCTGGTCGCAATAGTAACTCTTCTGGTAGGTCTGTTACCTCCTGATAGCTTAAGTTTCTTGGCTAGGTAACTAGGCGTGTTGTAATGAACCGCTTTATGAGTAATACAGGCCATCTTCATTTGAATTCTGGCCTCGTAAGGTAGCCAGTTTAGTGCTTTCAGGTGTGGAGATATGTGATCAAATTTCTTCGATCCCGTGATGAGTCTAGCCGCAGCGTTGAGGCAGGCTTTTAGTGGTGCTGTGGATGTTTTCGGAAGGCCAGATAATGTGGTGCAGCCGTATTCGATCCTCGAGATCACTAATGATTGGATAGACAGTTTTAGATCCCTCACTGAGATAAAGGGTTTCAGTTTTCTTAAGTAATTCAGGTGGAAGCGGGCGCTCTTGGCCATTGAGTTAATGTGTTGTTTCATGTCGAGGTTTTCATCTAGCGTGATTCCTAGTGATTTAGCTGAGTTAACTAGGGTCGGGGTGCAATTTAGCGACGTCACCAGTTTAGTCCATTCCTTAACTTCAGATTGGATCCTTGTCGGTGAGATTAGAAGGAATTCAGTTTTCTGGGTGTTTAGTTTCAAATGGTTCGTTGTTAACCATCTCAGGGCTCTCTTTAATGTCTCGTTTATTCGGTCAATGTCCTCAAGGGAGGTGATCTTCATGTATATTTGCGTGTCATCTGCATACATATGATAGGATATCTGGGATTTTTGAAGGATCTCTGTGAGAGGTTCTACATACAAGTTGAATAGATCAGGGGATAGCGTTGAGCCTTGTGGGACCCCGATTATATTGGGTGTCGGGGAAGATATTACTTGGTTAACCTGGAATCGCTGAGTCCTGTTCTGTAGGAAAGAGTTGAACCATTTCAGCACATTTCCGGACAAGCCCATCCTATCTTGTAGCCTGGTCATTAGTATTTCGTGCTTTACCGTGTCAAATGCTGATGACAGGTCTAGGAGGATCAGTAGACATGTTTGATTTCGGTCTAGAGCCTGTAGGGCATCATCGACAATATGCAGAATCGCAGTCTCAGTACTGTGCCCTGTTCTGAAACCTGACTGGCAATCATCTAGCAGCGAGAACTTGGTGATGTGTTGGCTTAGTTGGCCCTGCACACATTTCTCAATGACCTTGGCCAGTAGAGGGATGTTAGTCACTGGTCGATAGTTGTTTAGGTCTGTTGCATCAGCTGTCGGTTTTTTGATGATGGGTACTACCTGCCCTGTTTTTAGGCAGTCAGGGAGGATCCCTTGCGCAAGTGAGGCATTTATTATCTCGGTCCAGATTGGAACTAGCGTGTGGCTGATTTCTCTTACACATTTTCCCGGTAGAGGGTCTTGATAGTGGTTGTTAGGTCTCATTTCGGCCAGCGTTTTGGCGATCCTTTCCTGGTCGTATAATTCGAATGTGTCCCAGTTTGCCTTGTTTTTTGTTTGAAGACCCTCTGTTGCCGCATTGGTCTCATATATAGATGGAGGAAGGGTCATAAGGTTGGCTGCTGCGTTTGTGAGTTCAACTTCTAGCATTTTCGATTTTTCTGTGAAAAATAATGAGAATTCCTCGCAGCTTATGGGGGTTTTTGTGTTCTCTCGAACCGTTTTGGCTAGTTTATTTGATTGTTGTTTTAAGATCTCGAAGAGTTTTCGTGGTCTGTTTCTGGCATTGTCCAGTTCAGCTCTGATAAATTCTTTTTTGGAGTTGATTATCTTTTTATTGTAATCTTTTCTTGTTTTTCTGAGGGCTCTCAGCTCGGGTGAGGCGGGATGTTGTCTCCATTTCCTTTCGGCCATTCTCAATTTGCGCCTGTCCTCGTTCAGTGACTCACTAAACCAAGGATTTTTTGGCTTCTCTGAGCAGTTTTTCAGTTTTTGGGGCATGGTGTCATTAACGATATTACCGATCACCGTTGTGTAGTGATCGGTCAGCGCATTGACATTTTGCTTATTAATGGGTGGCTTCAGGTCTTTCTCACACCTTTCAACCAGTAGTTCAATATTAGCCTCTTTTGTGTCTCGGATCAGTTTCTTGAGCTTGCGTGGTTGCACGGTCTTTCCCTTTTTCATTGTAGGTATCGTGAATGTTATGATGTGATGGTCGGACCAATCACATGGTTCTATAGCGAGGATTGATGTCTCTGTATTTCTTGAAATAATCCAGTCTAAGGTCGCTCCTTGTGTGTGAGTGGGTTGGTTGCATGCTTGTGTAAGTTTTAGCTCACAAAGGAAGTCTTTAAGCGAGTTGACCAGCTTGTCATTGCCGTCGTTCCAGTGGAGGTTAAAGTCGCCTAGGAAAATGTTATTGGCCTCCGAGTTAGAGTTGGTCGTTATGATCTCTATCAATTGCTCTGAGAACTTTGCGTTGTCTCCTGGTGGATGGTAAAATGCATGCAAGTTGCAACTTTGATTATTTGGTGATCTCACATTAATACCAAGGTATTCACAGGATTCTAGGGGGTCAGACTGGAATTCACGGACCTCGATCTCTGAACGATGAATGCACGCTATGCCTCCTCCTACATTCCTTGGTCTGTCTAACCTGACGATGTTATATTGTGGTGGTATTAGGAGATCCATGGTAGGCGATGATGATTCATTGAGCCATGTTTCGGTGAGGATGGCCAGATCAATTTCATTGTTGATGATATGGGCAGCTATGTCTGATGCATGTTTCGTCGCTGAGCGACAGTTAAGAAGTAGGCACTTCAGGGGTTTCTGTGAATTAAAGAGTTTTACACTATCAGATTCGTCTGCCGTTAGCTGAATATGTTGTAGATTTTGGTGAATTGCTTTCCGGTCATTCCTTCTGGAAGTTCTGTTAGAGTCAATGGGTACAGTTTTGATATTCTCCTCTCTTCCAAGGGCAATTTGTTCGGTTTGTTCATAGGATCGGAGTAAGGCCGAAGCTTCTTCATTAGACAAGGGCTTGGTCCTGTTAGGTCTGTTGGGTCTGAGTACGAGATTCTGGATGTGTGAGACCTTGGTGTGCGTACTTATCGCCATCTCCCAGATTCTTCCAATTATCTGTGATATTTTCCTCGAGTTTTGTGCCAGGTTTCCTACGAGTTTCTGGAGTTCCTTGACTTTTTTCTGTGTTCGGGATGAATTCTTGTATGGGATAGATCTGGCTGGATGGGTATTGCAAATTGCTCTTTTCCGTGAATGATCTGTTCTAGTTGCCATAGATTTTTTCTTGGTATCCTTGGTTTGGTTACGAATTCTGGGTCTATTGGAGGTGTCCTCATTACTTCCTGTATTAGGGGATGTAAGGGGTGTTTTTGTGAGTATGGCTCTATGGGACTCATGTCTCGCATTCGAGGGAGGATGTGAAAGGTCGATGTAATCTGCCCTGTTTATTCCGTTAGCTTCATGGAGGGACTCGTTTGGAGTTGAGGTGCATTCTTCATGTGCGGTCGAGTTGAGCGTTAGCGGCAGCTGTACTTTCCTTGGTGCCTGGTAATTCTCTTTGATTCCAAGGTTAGAAGATATCGCTATCCTTTCTATCTCAGTCTCAGGTATTACCCTCGTGTTTTCGGTGAGATCTCTAGTGTTAGAGGCTTGGTTGTTCCGGCCGACCGATTGACTGGTGACTCTAGTGTTGGATTCAATGTATTCAGGTGCGGCATCTGGTGGTGTCATGTTTTGTTGGTGGTTTGGTCTTTCTATGTATTTCTTTAAGTTATGGAAGGTTGTCTCAAATTTCTCGAGTTCTCTGTTGGCTGCTTGTATCAGCACTATTCCCGTTTTATACATGGTAATGCATAATTCTGTCTCACTTCTTTTCGTAAGTGAGGTCGTTATTTTTGTTCCATATGGTATGTTTTTTATAGTTTTGGTGAACAGCATTTTTGTAAGGGCGTTGCCCCATTTAGCTGTTTTGTCTGTGTAGAATATAAGGTCATTCATCATGATGCCTTTAACTCTATCAAAGTATGGGTCAGAAAACAGCATGTCTGGGTTTTTTCTCAACGTATTGTGTTTGAATTTTTTGGCCGCATTTTTGGATAGGGTTGAAGGGTATTCTATGCTTTTTGCATTGGACCCTATCGATCCTATGTTTCTTCCGTCCATTTCCGCTTCACGTTGAGGGTTTGCAGAGGTCTGTTGATTATATTGTACTGAGTGGTTCCCTATTGACTATGTTGTGCTGAGATGTACTGAGTAGTTCCCGGCCAGTGTTTCCTAGAGGATATAGAAATCGAGTAACTCAGTGCTATTATTACGCAGTGGTAGGTATAACTTCTTCTGTAGTTTAGTTCGCTCTTATTATTATACCCTTGTAGACGTGGACGATATAGAAGTTGAGAGTGACTTCCAGATTACTATTTCATAGTGGATCCTCTGATTAATTGGTCTATATTAATTATGGTATCTTATTTTCATCTGTTCTTTGTAATTTTTGATGCCCTCAATACTATTTAATTAATTAATTAATTAATTGACTATCCCTAAATTTGAAAACTGGTTGTCAGGAGATAAATGGCAAGTGTATGATGTTAACCGAGTCTGTCCCTGAGGTTTCTTGAGAGGGTTTAATATCTATTCTCTCTAGAAGTTGTTTAATTCCTTTTTCCTTTTCCTAGTCTCTTTTCTCTTTCCACTCCTTAGCTTGGATGGTCCTTGTAACTTTTCAGTATATATTGGCTGAGTACTGGGAAGTCTCTTTGTTCTTGCTTCTCATTGATCCTTTAGTAGTTTTGTCGGTTAGGTGGGTTCTGGGTGGTCTCCTTTCTCTTGCTCCAGGCGCCAGTCCTATTTCCCTTGTTTTATTAATTGGTCCTTTCTCACTTTCCTGACTGATCGGTCAAGTCAGGGATATCTTCCTTCCCTGTCTCCAGCCGCCAGTCCTATTACACTGTCTGTGCCTCCAGGTTGGTGGTAGGAGGGTTTAGATGGGGTAGCGTGGAATGTAAGTCCTAAGCGGCCGCCATTTTAAGGTCAGGCGGGCCGCTTCTCGTTCCTCAATCCTGCTCAGCAGTAGCAGTATCCTCCCGTTTTCCCCTGCCTGTACTCCGGGGAGTTGCTGTCAACGGGGAGTTATCATCTGGTGGGGCCGCTCTGAGGGTGTGAACGTTCCTACCTCTCGCGTCGGCCACCAAGATTTCCCCGCTCCGCCCTCCGCGCTGGTCACTCCGTGCTCACAGGCACCGGAGCCGACGTCGATTGCTCCCAGCGTCTTCAGACCCGCTCACAGCCGAGAGAATGACCGCCGTGGATTCTCCGCGCTCGTTCCGCATCTGGTGGTCCGCCCGAATCAGGGTCCGACGTCCGAGGAGTTCATCGATGGGGGTCAGCCTTGTCCACTGGCCAGGTACAGCAGTCTTTCCCGCGTCTTGCGTTTGCTGTGTTTGCTGTGATTGTGCGTTAGCTCCGAGTCATCAGCAATGGTTCAGCTTCGTTCCGCTTTGTTCTGGGTTGTTGGTTGGGGGTTGATCAGGGATTTAATCCAGATTAGGAGATCCCCAGCCCCGGAGCCTCCTCACCAGGACCCCCAATCAGCGGCCATCTTGCTCCAAATGGATGGCAAGGACTTACATCCAAGCCAAGGGTTGTGTTTCAATAGTAATGCTTTGCAGATAAGTTTAATATTGCAGCTAAATCATATATTTTGCTGTCACCAGTGAGCCTCTTTGGCTTGTCACCTCTTGTATGTCTGTTTTTCTTGCTGGAAGCTCCACACCGTTATGTTGGCATCATCCTGTTTAATTTGTAAGGCATGAGTGAGCTAGAGTCTCTTTAAAAAATTGATGTGCCCAGAAGCCCTTAGTAGGTAACATTAGTAAGCATTGCTCCCAGCATAGATTCAGCCTTGAGATGCAGCTGATGAGACAGAAACACTGAGATGCTCACCCCTGCCGTTACCCACCACTAGAAGCTGAGCCCTGCAAAATACCATCTATTAGTTAAACCTTCAAGCGTGTGCATGGGTGAGCTGAGTTTAACGTTATGTAAGCAAGATGGAGCCAGTGGGGTTTCATGATTCTGGCCTATAAGCTCACAATTCCTCTATCTCATCTCTGTCTCTAACTCACTTCTCCCTTCCTCACTTCTCTAGCTATAGCATTCTCTTTACTCCTCTCTCCATCTTCTGACTCCTCTCAGTTTGTTCAGTTATTAGGGTCAGAGGTCACAGTCTAACCAGAGAAGTGTAAACATAAAAAGAGTGGGTGAAGTGTAAGGCACAATAAGGAAAACATCTCACCTGCGTAAATTGTGAAAATCCGCAGGGCAGTGCCTTGATTCTCCCTGTTGCATCAAGCATGCCAGTTGTGAAGGGGAATCTGTTTGTGATTACAAGTGCCCTGTAAGTAAAGCTATAATTTCAAGTGCTATGTTCACGTGCGTGATTAGGTTTTTTGGTTTTGCTTTTATAGTGCATTTTCCCACATGAAGCGTGGGAATTGCAGGCCTGTCGCTGGTTTTCGGTGATTTTGGTATCGCGCTTTGTGGCATTGCAACTTTTTGGGCGTCCGTGTTTTGCATTTTTTGTTTGTCGTGTAGGTTTTTCCACGATCATTTGGCGCGTTATCATGCTGCTATCACATGGTGCCGCTGAGTTGGGATTTGGCCGTTAGGACGGTGTTATTTTCTCGCGATAGACTGTGATATGCAAAGTTGCCTTATGCTAAATTTGTGATGGTTATCACATGTTCTTGAGAATATACCCTCGTTTTAGGGGAAAGGGAGTCATCTTTTCTGTTTTGGCTCCAAGTGCCTAAGATCACTCCTAAAGTTTCACAGTCGCTGCAAAGTGCTGTGGGCTCTGACTTCTAAAAAAATCCAGTAAATTGCTGACCCCACAACCTAACCCCACTCATTCAGATTGGTGTCCCTAGACTTCCGCTGGTACCTTCCTTACGTATTACAGGTATTGTACTGAAACAATAGTATGACCCACGTATTTTTGTAGCCGAAATGTTTTTGTTCCACAGTGCATTGGATGGCTCTTTGGTCATAGTTCTGAGCACCTTTTACTAAATCAAGATTTTGAGAGTCATTTGCAAGGGACCAAATTGACATCACTAATAAGTGGCATGGACAACTAGCAATGTGTCTTTGGACAATTGGTCTCTTTTCTGTGCTGAAAAAATAGTAGCCCTGGCTTGTATGTTGCTACATATTCAAAGAAACCTCGTATTGGGTGAAGTATAATTCGTCCTTCTCCTTTTTAGGTCTCGCCTGAGCCAGCGCATGTGCTGCTCTGGTGAGCCATTTAGTAAGCGGCTTTTCGAAGTGCTACCAAAGCGGTCACCAGCTTGCAGTCACGCGCACAAGCGCACGCACCACGCTCCGCCTCTCCAATAACTGCTGCGCGTGCATCCCTCGTTTTCTTTCACTTTCACGCGGCCATTGCTGACAAGCACCCGCCTCAATGCTCGCTATGCCTCTCCCGTTCTCTGCCTCTCTGTTTTGGTTGCGCAAACTCCCTCCCAATCCCTCACCACAGAGCGCATCTCTTCACTTTCAGCCTTGCCGCGCTTCAATTCCCTCCCCCTCCCTCACCACACTCCGATCAGTCACCTCTGCAGGCCGTTATTCAGGCTCTGGGGCGCTGCCATGTTCGTTACCATCTCGCGCCTCAATGCTCGCTATACCTCTCCCTTTCTCTGCCTCTATGTTTTGCTTGCACAAACTCCCTCCCCCTCCCTCACCACAGAGCGTGTCTTTCGGCACTCCAACCTCTGTGGGCCGTTATTCAGGCTCCGGGGCACCGCCATGTTCGTTACCATCTCTGCCTCGCCTGGCAGTTTGTCGACTCACTGCGTCTGCCCCAGTCCTCAATTTTGGGTTTTGGCTGCAGATTAGGGATGCCGCACTCACAGGCTCGATCCTCAGTTTACTTCTGGGGTCCACCGGCACCAATAATTGGTAATTCTTGGGCTGCCCCTCGCAGCCTCAAACAGACGCGTCGGCTCTCTAGCATTTCTTTAGTGCACGTGAGAGACTTCATGACAACTGTCAACCTCCCGGCGTTGACTTCCTCATCCACATCCATCCAGCTCACTAACAATACTTCGGTTCCTGGTAAGTGGAGTTCATTACCTACTGCAAATAAATTGACAAGGACATATGTGACAGTAAATCAATTCTAGCCATTTTGAGGGATTGCAATAGCAGTTAGAGAACTTTAGTGGTTAACACAGTCCTTAGAAAGTTCAGTGTACAGTCAGTTTTGACTCCTACAGTAGCATCAAGGGTTAATGTGTCTGCTACAAAGCACACAGTGTAACATTTGGCTCACAGATTCATATTTTATGTAGATGGGTAAGTGGACTACTGCTTTAGTTATCTGAAGTTATTCCGTGGTATAATTTGTCACGTATGCACTTTTGTTTCTGCTGCGCGCATACCACTGCTGAAGCACTTGTCTGTTGTCATTATACAGTAACTTGTCTACTATACACTATCCGTGTGCAATATTAACAGCACTTGTGTGCTTTCGATGTGCCCTCTGATTGTTCTGTTCCTCAATTCAGGTGTCACTGCAGTATAATAAATAGTGCGCTGTTTAAGCCTTGGTTTTGTGTGTTTTTACGTTTGTATAGCCCTTTATGTTGTCCCTTTCCGCTTATCCATGAGAATTATCGAGGTACTTTTCTTGCGGACTATCCCTGTAGTTACATTCAGCGGTAATGGTTTGCAAAAGATTTATTCTACCATGATAGGCAAATACCACTGATTTACCAGCATGTTCTAAATGGCACATGCTGCTCTTAAAAGATCTGCTAAATTTAAATGACCTGTAAAATAAAACAGAAGTATTTGGTCACTTATGGCAAGATAATGAAAATCTAAAACCTACATCTTGAAATAATTTTATGTGCAATGCGCAAGACTTGGCTCTGATTTAGGGCCATATGTAGGTAATCTACATTTACCGATTCTAAAATACAGAATTTTACCGATTCGGTATTTCCGAATCGGTAAATGGTATGTAGGAAACAATTTGGTAAATAATACCGAATCGGTACGATTCGGTATTTAAGAATCGTATTTACTGATTCGGTAAATACCAAATTGGTAATAGGGGGCACATATTCAAGGGTGGCAGGGTGTCACATTGACACCCTGTTGCACCTCTGAATCGTGCATGTGTGCACATGTGGCACACATATATGCCCTGTCTGCCACATGGCACTTTTAAAAAGCACAACATTGCTTTTTTAAAGGTTTTCGATATTTACCACCAACTGGTAGTTGGTGGTAAATAACGAATCCTGAATGCAAGAAGGCACTCACTTGAGTGCCTCCTACATAGCTTTTTGGATTCGGTAATTACTGATTCCTTAAAATAAGGAATCGGTATTTTACTGATTCCTTATGGAATCGGTAATTACCGAATCCTTAAACCTGCCTCCTACATCTCAAACCCTAAATACCTGTCGGTAACGGCCAAAATTTGGTAATTTCGGCCGTTACCGACCGGTATTGGGCTACCTACATATGACCCTTAGTCTTTAATATTCTGTTTTGCAGTTTCAAAAAAGAAAACAAATAAAGTTCTCGGCTGTTTAATTTGCTTACCGGCTTTCACTTCACCTCTGAGCCCATCCCAATAGCTCTGCTCTGAAGTAAAGTACTTCCATTTTCCTCCAACTGGACCTCTTTGGAATCAGGCAGCTGCACTGACATCTTAATGTCTCATCCACACCCTAATGTCTTCCAGACCCTGAACAATTCCACTTTCGGCTATTGCACTTTTCCCGTGTTTTTGACATGCATACTTTCTCTTAAAGGTCATTATTTAATTGTTAATTATTATTTCTGGTTAGCTATAACATCATACCACATTGGCTTAAATGTTTTATTTGCGCTAATAGATTTTGAAGGATGTCTATTAAATACTTTGATATATGATAAAGTGCTCCCATGTAAAATTTAAATGTATGTTATTTTGATATATGTACCTTCTGCACCACCTTATCCTAAACATTTTACTTATTTGAGCCCAATAATTCTCATGGCAAGTTTAGTAAGTGGCAAATGAATGGTTGAATGGCTAGATTGTGTCAAAGTTCTCATTTAATGACAGATTTGAGATCCGCACCATTGGCACGGTCCCAGATGCAAGTAAGAAATATTCCCTTCTGACATCATTTGGTTAGTAAAAAGCAGTCATGACTGGAGTGAAGGAAGGGCCTTCATTGCCCTGGGTCCGGTGCTACTGCACTCGCTGCACCAATGATAGCTTTGTCCCTGTTCCTTATCCTGTTAGACTGGTGATTACATTTTGCTTCAGAGGAAAAGATTTGGAATAATTTAAAAAAAAAATTGATTCTATATAGGACACATGAGCGCCGTATGTGGCCATCACTTCTTTCTGGGGGGGTTACAGTGAATGTACAGACCTGAGCTGATTCAAAGTGTTATTGGTCTGTGTGGGTGCGTAGCGAGGCAAGCATCTTGAATAAACCTGACCACTGCAAGAGGAGGGGGCTCTACCCAAAAAGAGAATCTGGAAATAAAAATGGAAAAAACTGTCAATTCTAACATTTTTAAATATATATTCAGAGGCATTAACTTTCAAAGCATAGTAAGTGATTAACTTGCAGTGCTCCAGGACACCTAGTCATACCCACATACATTCTTACAGACAACACACTAAACAAGCATTAGCATAGCCAATAGGTCTCGCTTTTGGGACCTTATAAGTCTTTAGCCATGCAATAGGTGGTGTTGTTGCACCAAGGATATTGTGCTGCATAACTAAATACTTGTAAGGTCCCAAAAGCGAGACTTATTGGCTATGCCAATGCTTGTTCTCCATGGCAGGAGATTGCGTTTGTATTGTTCTGCTGCAAATCGTGTTCCTGTGGAGATTGCCAAGGGGTGGGGGGTGAGTGGCTGGGCAGAGCTTCCAGGGAAGGTGGTTGGTGGGTCTTGTAACCAATAGCATATTTTGTTCAACCTATTCTCAGATGAGGTTCCGGTTTTCTTTTATAAGGAGGATATGGTTCTCTTCTGAGCAGAAGCTGAAGTCTTTGATGCTGTGTTTATACTCTTAGCTCTTGGTTCCTTAATGTCTCCTAATAAGGTAGAAGCCTATGTTTCGGTCTTGTAACTGTAAGCAATTGCAAAACGTATTGTTTATCTGAAACTCTGTTGGACTTGCAGGATTGCGAGCATTAGAACTGACTGCTTCTGCACGCTTGATGACTGTTGATGGATTCTCTGATCTCACTCTCTAGTTTTTGCCCTTCCTGATTTCCAGTTATCCCATCATGTCCCCCTTTTATGGATGGACTGCCATGTTGTTCCTGTTTACATTTCATATGCTTTACTAAATCTTGCATTCTCTATGAATGTTTGCTTTTTCCAGGATATTGTTTTTGTTACAGTCAGCAGATTACTCTTATCTAGTACATCATTTGAATTGAGTCAAATTCAGGTTTTTATAGCGGGGCACAGTTGGGTTGTAGCTGAAGACCGCAGTGTGAGTTTCTCTCAGTGGGACAGTGTAGTGTTCAGTGGGGGAGAGGATGCGGCACCAACTCAGCACCACCTCAACATCAGCGCAGCACCAGTCAGCGTCACTCAGCATCACCACCGAAGCATCACTTGAGCATCATTCACCTGAGCACCAGCAAAGTACTGCCTCAGCACCAGCCCAGCACCGTCTCAGCACCATCTCAGCATCACCTCCGCACATGTGCAGCCCCAGCCATGCACCAGTGCCTCACCACCTCACTTCCAGCGCTGTTTATGGTCGTCCCCCCCCATAACAAAAAAAAAAGCTTTAGCAAACAAGCATTAAAACACAGGAAGAATTTACCAATATTGCAAGAACAAAAAACTAGAAGACATTTGTTCTGTTAATTATTTTTTTGATAGGGTCGTTCATTTCTACATAACATTTCTTCTTGGTTTTATGTAAAATAATAAAACTGCTTTCAACACTTTTTTATTATAACGTTTGAACATGTTGCCCAGCACCCACACTGCTCTACATCATATCTTTAAGACATTGACAAAGCCAATAGCTCTGGCTAAACAGTTATTAGGTCCCAAAGACGAGACATATTGGCTATGCCAATGCTTGTTTCACATTACAATCTTTCAATTTCATTGGTCCATTCAAAGATGAGCCCAAAGCTCGAGCACATTTATTAACGCGGTCGTCGGACCTCATTGACTGATTGCTTATTGTTGAGGGTTCAGGAATAAGCCCCAGATGAAGGGCATAGCTCGAATGCATTGGGCTCATCTTTGAATGGACCAATAAATTGAAAGATTGTATTGTGAAATAAACATCACAATGACAAATGTGAAGATAAGAAAACATAACTGAAAGTGCTCACTCACCATTGGATTACAGTTTGAATTTATCAACTTTATTGATAAGAGTGCAGGTGAGGGTCTGCTTTCCATTGATTGAGGAAAACACTGATAATTATTCAAAAATGATTTGTTCCATGTCTCAGTGCCATCTTTATCTTTCTGTGCCTCGTATGTCTCTTCCCTGTTTATGTGCCTCAAGCTTGCACTGCTGTGCAGTGCTTTACATAGTGGCGCAGCACAAACAGCCTGTGAAGTGATTTGCATGCCTGCTTTTGCATTAATCAGCAGATTAAAAACTGATTCCTTCTACTCTTGTTCAATGCTTGTTCTTAATAAAGTCTTTAACTTTGCTTAAAAAAATATGACACTGTCCATACATAAATGCAAAAGAGGATAGAGCTTTACAGATCTTTTGGAGCACACGGATGGAGAACGACCTTTATAACGTGGTCATTACACCACAATACTTTTACATTTACATTTTCCGGTCATTACAATGCAAGTTGTTACAACGTTACAACGACTTGCGCTGGCTGGCACTCTACACTAAGGAATAGTATGATTTACTATTCCAACACCTTTCCTACTGTTACACACACTGGAGTTGGAATAGTAAATCATACTATTCCTAAGTCCAGTGCCTCTAGCGCAATTAGTTGTAACGACTTGCGTTGTAATAACCGCGATGTAACGTACCGCGATCTAAATGATTGCGTTGTAATGCCATCCATTCCACACGGATACTCAGAAAGGAAGAGTATGATACTATAAATAGTCTGTGCAGAGACAATTAGTCTTTTTGTAGGTCGAGCGTAGATGGGGGGGGTTTAAAATAAAAAAATTAAAATAAAGAAAACATCACCGGGCAGCTCACTGCTGCGAAAGTAGACTGACTGCATTCGCGAATAGTAGAAGAGCAGAGGATTCGGACAAGCCACTTACCAGTCCAAGTCAAGGGCCTCCGTAGCCCCCCTCACACTGTCCCTCTAGATCTTCCTCCTCTCTGTAGTCCCAGGTGGGCACCACAGGACATCTCCCTCTGCAGAGCATAGCTGTCATGGGCAGAGAGATCCCCTCAAAAAATGTCCTCAGGCTCCCCAGGGTCAGACTGCACATGGGTGTTGGCGTTCCTAGGGCTAGAGTGGGAGTTGGGGCAGTGCAGTGAATAGAGGTAGCTCAGACCTGCCCGGGCCCTGGAATGCTGGTAGTGAGGCTGGAGGGCTGGGCAGCATATAAGTGATACATTAGTTGTGGGGTGTTTGAGGTACGATAGCCCTGTCAGGGCTCAGGGATTGTTTGGTTCATGGTTGGAGGGAAGATGGAGCAGCTAAGTGACGGGTGAGTTTGGAGCAGTGGAAGTTCAATAGAGCTGCAGAGAACGGGGTTTGTTGGTGTTGGAGCAGCAGGAAGGAAAGGGCATGCTCTGTGTAATTTATTCAGAAACTATTTTATTTTACTGCGGGTGAGTTCAAAGTAAATTGCCAATTGTCTGTCTCTAATGGCAGCAGTGCCAGCATCCTGCACTGCTGCCCATGTCCCTCTTCTGTTTCATCTTCACCATTACTTGACTTCTGTGAATCCTCCTCTGCTTCCTCTGGCACTGGCAAAAATGACCTATCGGAGACAGAGTGCCTTATGAAACAAGGATTGTCACTGGACACATCTTCTTCAGCTGAAAAGGCGTGACTTGACTGCTACGGTCCCACTAGGTTTGGCACCTACGATGGGCAAATAAAGAAATGTAATGGTAAAACACAAAACACTTGAGCACAAGCCACGCGCAAGTGAGTCCAGCTGTGTACACAAGCCTACAAATTCGGTTCACAACACTTATACACGCCCGAAAGCTCCACCTGTAGGCAATTCACATCAATTACTAATTCAGGCTACATGCAAATCAATTGCATAGCTAACATGTCATTCTGTTGTTGGACGAGGAGAATGCTGACCAGAGCACTGATGTTCCCCAGGTAGAAGATAAGACCCAGTGTTGTCAGGCTAAAGCGAGACCATCTCGCCATGCCAGCAGCCCACATCGAACCGGCTTTTCGAGTGAACCTGGACACCACCAGGCAACTCCTGACTTTCACTGAGGATGCTATGGAGTCTAATACTGGCCTACACACTAGATTACTGTAGCTGCACTCTGCCTCTGCTGTGCATAGCTGGAGTCTATCTACAGTGTGTTATATCCACATCGGGGCTGGGCACAGGGCCTGGCGGCCCAATCCCAATATACGTAGCCACAGACCATGTCAGTGGCCGCCAGTGTTCTGAAGTTCAGGGCCTGCCTGGCTGGAACAGGGCCTGTCTAGAGCCAAACCTGACAGCACGGCTGAAGCCCATATGCAGTGACATTGACAATAAGGTGTCTGGGGGCAGGGTCTGATCCTGCAGCCAAACCTCGGTGTCGTGGTGGAGGGCAGTCACGTATTCTGTGTCCACACCAGAGCTGGCCAGAGGGTCTGACAGAAGGCCAGGCTCTTCAGTCAACGTCATTACGCACAGCAGAAATCTTGAGCAGCCAATGGTATTCACTTGGGTACAACCAACCCCAGGCCTTGCGCTCAGCCCCCACCGTACATGGCCAAAGGCAGCGCACAACTGAACTGATTATGATTAAAAATGCTTGCAGACTAAAAGGTGTGCTGCTGACTATGGCCCCACAAGGGCTAGGTGCAAAGAATGAACCTGCAAACAGTACCATCTATGCATAGCATGCAAGTGGGCTATGCCCACTCGGGCCCTTCCCTCATACCCTGTTACACGACTTGATGTAGTGTGGTGTGGTTTATGTTGATAGTGGATCTGGGTGTGGGGTTTTGCCATAGTCAGTATCCTGTACTCACCCTTACAATGTGTGACTGAAATCCATCAAAGGTATATAAATCACGTTTAGGACATATGACCCAAACAAAATTACAGCAACTTATATTCTGTTTCGAACAGTGTTTTTTGGGCACAGGCTGGTATGCTTAGCTGCAGACTATGGCCATATCTTCTTATTATATTATTTTCTGAGTGAGGCTCCTGCAGAAAAACCTATTGTCAGACAATAGGAGGGTGCAAACGCCTTTATAATAAAGCAAAATTAAAAGAAAAGGATCTATTTTTGATCAAGAAAATTCTCATAAAAAACCTTTTTGGGAATTTGTTGCTGCTTCTGCCTAAATATTTAAATTTGTAGAGGTCAAAACATGGTATTAACCTGCAGAAACAAACTAACAATTGCTGCTTTTGAGGGGGAAAAAATAAAATTGACAAACGGGGATGAAGAACATTGTTTTCTCTTTCTCTCAAAAGCAGAGTCTTCGTGCTCGATGATGACATTATTGCACATGCTTAAGATTCAAAACTGTAGCTGTTTGGTTTACCTCAGTTGAGGGCTTGGTCTGGCCTTCAGAAATGAAAATAAAATCTTAAATGGATTCTGAGGCTGACTTTTTGCTTGCTTCATGTCCTCCTAGAACCAAATAATGCTCATTGTCTGCAATTCCCGGATCCTGGGAGATTTTTATATTATTGTTGTCTTCAGAAGTAACCCTGTCCTCCCCTACTCAACTTAACACCAGGTCCCTAAAGAATGTGGGAAAACGTTGTAAGCACGACTCTTAGAGAAAGTGCTGAAATGTAATGTAGATTTTACTTGTAGCAATTTAAAGCAAGAACCCTACTATTTGTGATGGTATTATAGAGATCCAACAAACAAAAACAGTTTATTTATTATCCTTGGAAATCCATAGATCCCTCACTCAGCCTGCATTACATTGGGGCAGACTTGTTGTAGAAGGATTTTTGGATCTCTGGAGCGAATCTGATAACACAAAACAAGCGTTGGCACAAGTTTGGGCAAAGCCAACAGACCTCTCCTTTCGGACCTATTGGATTTGCCAACGGACCTTAGTATTGCTGCGCAGCATCCCCAATCAAAATTCAAAAAACAAACTTTTAAGGCATCCATCTGTGTCAAATTGTAGGCACATGCACCACACCATATCATGCCTACAAAATTATTAGGATTCAGAAAGGGGGTGGTGATGGACAGAGCTTCTGAGTTAAACAGAACACTCATACCCAGTCAAAAGATCAGGGCTTGATCCATCACCGTTTTTTAGCTCACTGCACCATCCCAGTTCAGAACCTGGCTATATGCAAATTAGTCTGACCCTGGCCCAGTGCATCATGGGAACAGGGCAGACCAAACTACCAAGCCAATTCTTTACTGGAAAGGAAACAAGCTTCCGGGGACCGGTTTCTGGCAATACAGCCGTCCTAAAATTATTGGGTCACTTTTTTTAAGTCGAGCCTAGCGACAGCACACATGCGCTGCTCGCTCTACGAGACTGCTGTAGTAGAGTATGGAAGAGAAGCAGCGCCCACTCTCCACCCATATTTGTCATTGGTTTGTGCCATTCTCCTTTGTAAATGCGGCCTTCCAATTCGTTAATAGGTTTGTTAGTCCCTCCTTAGTAGGGCCTTGTCTTCATTTGTAACCCCCCCATGCCTATTAGCCCCTTTACTTTGGTTGTTGCACGGGACCGATTATTTAGTCTGTAAGAACTATGTACTTGAGTTTCTCTTACTGCAGCCAGACTTACGCTGCTTCAGCTAAAACCGCTTTTTTAAGCAGCATGGCTGCATCCATAACACGGCATCTTCTTTCAATCACTTTAACCTGGCATTATCTTGTGTCTGTTTCAACTCCCCCAAGTAAAATGGATTTAGTAACGATTAGCGAATTAAGTCATGTGAATTCCCGCCAGCACATAATGGTGTGCTAATGGGCTGAAGCTGACAACAGCACATTAGTGTTACTTGTCATCTGTACCAAAGCCAACTGACTGGTTGTTTTCAAAAGCCTGTTTTATTAACAACACCACCACCACCACCAATACCACCACCTATGACACCACCACCAATACCACCCCCAACACCACCCCCAATACCACCACCAATACCACCACCACCAATACCACCAATAACACCACCACCGCCAATACCAACACCAATACAACCACTGTAGGAAGGTGGATATCTGACTATATGGTTACCCCAACTTTTTGCCTAGTGTTTAGCTGGTTTTTGACTTAGTTGGCCTGGGATCCTGCTATTCAGGGCCCCAGGCTATCTGCTCTCTCTGTAAAATGGACTCCATGTACTTTAGGTACATACCTAATTGGATACTGGGTCACCTTGTGAGCCTCTGTATAGTGTACCATAGGTACCCAGGGCATAGGTGCATCCAAGGCCTACCAGTGGCTGCAGCATGTATTATGCCACCCCTGGCTGGCCATCCAAACTGACACAACTGGCTGATCAGTAAGCTGGGGCAAGGTCGTGTAATCACCCCTTGCTTAGGTATAGTATTCCTATACCTACCATTATATATAGACACATATATACCTATAAGTCACTCCTGTGGCAGGCCTTAACAATCCTGGAGGCAGAGTGCTGGGTTTTATGTGAGATGGTGCTCTAGCATGAGCTGAACCTGTCTGCAGCTTTCAGAACCATGTCCTTATACCTGTTCTATGATATAGCCATACCGTATACTCTTAAGTGCATTATAATCCTCGCGGTTATTGCTAACTTTGGTTTGGCCTTATCAAAACATGTTGTGTAAGGTGTCATAAGCTTTGGAATACTATCCCCCCGCCAGTTCTGGCGGCGGGGGTAGCATTCCACCCTTCTAGAGGGAGAAGTCATGTAGTTGTAGCTTTACCCAGTTAAAGTTAAACAGAGCCTCAGCATCACAAAATGGATGCTGCTGCCACAGACACAAGTCTGACCTCCTGCTGCTGGACAAAACTCCGGCAGGGGTGGCCTGGACAATAGGTTTCCTGTCTTTGTAGGTGCTGGCACCTCCCCAGACAGCCTGTAGTGTATTGGGGCAGGGTGGGTTGAATGAAATGAGACACTGCCTGGGGCACATAAGGTGCTCCATGCATAGCCCGGTTCAAACCAGTTGCTGGGGCACTCCAGCCCCAGCTCTGGTGCAAAACTGGACAAAGGGAAAGGGGTGTAACCACCCCCTTCCCAGGTTCCACCCACAGGAGGGTGAAGAACTTTGTAAATTTCGCTCAGGGAATACTTACTAATATAACAAGAACTTGGCACAAGACTCTGAAAATATGAAAAAGACATCTTTATTAAACACAATTAAGTGAGGCTACGTCACCATTGAGACTGATGTGGTGGCCACAGCTCCGGCCGTACTACCTACTGATACTGACACTGACACTGAGAAAGGTAACGATACAGTTAGAGCAAAGGTAAAAGACAAAGCTAAACAACAATGTCAATCTCTACACTTAACAGACACTGATTTAATAGAAAGTTTAGATACTGCCAAAGAAGTAGAGCAAAGCAACGACCCGACTATCACTCCACTTAGTCAGTCGACATGCAATACTCTGATGGATACTCCGCTGGATGACACGACCGTTGCAATCAACTTAGATTTGACTAGTGAGCAACTAACAGAGTCTAACGATGAATATGAGGAACTGATCGACGAGGAGGGGGGCAACGAGGAGAGTCACCCACAGGACAAATGGAAAATTGTGGCACGGAAAAAAGGAAAGGGGAAAGTTAAAAATAAACTTAGCAAGAAGAAGACTATTAATCCCCCTACTCTTTCCTCTGCCATTACTCAGGCCAATAATAAAGGCAAAATAGTTTTTGAGGACAGTCCACTATGTAAGTGGATACGAGCCAAGGGGGGGGGGGCAAAAACAAAGGCTCTATGTCTCTCTGGAACCAGCTTCACAGGGCCAACAACTCCACTACAGGATATCCAAGAGAACCAAGATGTGAACAACGCAATTTTAGTTACACCCCCAAATCCATCAAACCAAGACTCTATAGCAGAAGAACTAAGAGAAGAGCCTAATGAACTGGCCCCCGGTTTAAGGGATAGCGTATGCCCAGTAGACAAAGAAATGGAATGTGCCAAGCAGGGTACTAATGATTTATACCAGGAAGCGCTATTCTCTGACGCCTCATTGGGGGGCCCTTCTCTTGCACTAATTTTGAACATGCTCACTGAACAGAGACAAGAAGCACAACAACATTTTATGCAACTGAAGGAGCATAACACAAAAATCCAAACGTACTTATGTGAAGTTAATAGCAATATGACCTCGATAACGCAAGAAGTAGAAGAACTACAGCAACGAGTCGCACACATAGAAGAGGTCTCAGTTAAAAATGATCAGAAAAATTCCACCTATGGGGATGAGATTAGAGCGTTACAATTAAAGATTGAAGACATGGAGAACAGACAGAGAAGACAAAACCTCCGACTCTTTGGGGTCCCTGAAGGGGCAGAAGGGGCAGATCCAAGAGCATACATAGTAAAATTATTTCAACGTGCATTTCCGGATCTTGCAGACTGGGATTGGGACTCACAGCTCCAAAGAGTCCACAGGTTACCAATAGTTAACAGAAACAGAAACAATAAGTTCCCCCGCCCATTTTTGATTTATTTCGGAAACTTTTTACTTAGACAAGCTGTTTCTTTAAAAGCTAGACATAACGCTCCTATTGCCACAGAAGATGTTACTTTTTTTGTTCGGTCTGATCTCTGCAAAACTACAATGGAGAGACGCTGGAATTTGCGTCAATTAATAGATCCATTAAAAGCGGTGGGGGCTCAGGTCTTCCGCCAGGAACCTGCATGCTTAAAAGTTATTAAAGCCGGGCATACATATTATTGCAATCAGGTTAAGGAAGCCGAACTTGTCTTAGATAAACTTACAAATGTATAAGCTATTAGGTACATATTTGTATAATGGTTAGTAGTAAGTGATTGCTACTCAGAAGGATCTGTCTACGCCGGATTCTGTTACAAATTGCTGTATACTGAAGTGGAGAATGATATACTTATTGAGGTAGAGGGGAGGCAGGCAGAGGGCTACACCTTCAAGAGGCTGTCCTTTCAACGACAGCAGGTATAAAGGGGGGGTGTTTTCCTATGGTACGGGGGGGAGGGTGTCAAGAGTCGGGGAGGGAGGGAGGAAGGGAGGGGAGGGAGAAATCTAATACTGGCATGGCAAGTCGAAATAAAGTAAGAATATTTTTAGCAAGGAAGGAAACTTGGAAGAGTGATAAGGAGGGGAGAATGTTTTTTGATTGGTCCTACATAAAATGATGCATTGTAGCTGTCTTGCCTGGAATGTATCAGGCCTGAATAATAAGACTAAGAGAAATTTAGTTTTTCAAGAATTAAAAATGTATGATGCACAGTTGGTCCTGCTAACAGAAACACATATTTACTATAAAGATAAAGAATTTTTGAAACAACTTGGATACGATCTGGTAGTTTGCACCACCTTAAATTCGCCTATAAGAGGGGTGGCAATTTTAAAGAGAAAACACTGGCAAGGGGAAGTAACCAGAACTGCAGCAGATAAAGCTGGACGCTGGGCAATAATGCAAATTCGACTGGAAGATAGTCTGTATGTTTTCTGTGCGGTATATGGCTCCAATAAGGATGAACCACAGTTATTTGATTGGCTGAATATCGAATTATTATCTTGGGAAGGAGAGCTCATACTAATGGGGGATTTTAATTGTGTTTTAAACTATTCACAGGACGCAACAAAGAAAGGGACAGGGATACGTATGCGTAAAACCAGAGCTGCAGTACTGGAGCTGGCAAAAATACATAATATTAAAGACATTTGGCGCAGTCTCTACCCAGGTATACCGGGCTATACTTATTATTCATCCCAACATAAACTCTGCTCTAGGATAGATATGGCCTGGGCTTCAGATGATTTCATGAGTCGGGGATCTATGCAAGTTATGCCAAAAATCTCTTCTGACCATAATCCCATAATGTTTACATTTGGTCTAACAGGAAGAGCAAAGGAAGGGCGTCTTTTTACTTTTCCAAGATACTTATTAATGGATGAGGTTTTCGTGACTACTCTTAAAAAACATATAAAGGAGTTTATAACACACAATTTGAATACAGCCAGCATACTTACAGTCTGGGATGCCTGTAAGGCTTTTATTAGAGGAATAACACAACAATATATCTTTAAACAAAATGCAATAAAGAAAAAAGAAACAAAACTAGTGATTAGTAATATCAGAAATATAGAGAAACAACTAGCTGACTACTTAAGAGCTGGGGCTAGGAATCAACACGATATATTATCTTTGGAAAATAAACTATTGATTTTGCGCTCAGATAATAAAAATTCTCTTAAGGAAAAACATAGCTGTAAGATACTTAAATATAAAATTTCGCAATACGAATGTGGGGATCGTGTAGGCAAACTTCTGGCCTATAAGGTGGCTGAAGATAGGGCATCAACATTGATTAAGTCTATAAAAGGGCCCAATGATACCTTGTATACAAAACCTGCACATATTATGGAGCAATTTGCTTCTTATTATGAGGAACTATATACTCCAGAAACTAAGGCTACCTTAACTCAGATTCAGTTATACTTAAATGATAATCTCCCCGTAAAACAATTTGTAGAACAGGCCACATTAGACAATTTAGAAGAAGAATATACAATTGAAGAATTACGTCTAGCAGTATTCTCTCTCCCATCTAACAAAGCGGCAGGGGAGGATACGTTACCTATTGAACTGTACAAAATATGTGCTGAAGAATTACTTCCCCTTTTGTGCTCAGTCATGAACGCAATAGCTATAACAGGTAAGGCTCCGGATTCTTGGAGAACGGCGAAAATTATGTTCTTTTGGAAAAAAAATAAACCACCGACACAATGCGGGTCATATCGGCCCATTTCCTTAATAAATACTGATGCTAAGGCTTACTCCAAATTGATTGCTATACGACTGGCACCCCTCATGCCTCATTTAGTAAACGCACAACAACATGGCTTTGTAGCTGGCAGGGACACTACAGCACATGTCAATATGGCAATTACGGCTTTTGATGTAGCTGCTACTAATCGCACCCCACTCGGCATGATACTCCTGGACGCAGAAAAAGCGTTTGACCGGGTGGGGTGGGATTACTTATGGGAGGTGTTAACTCAGTATGGGTTTAAAGATCGTTTTCTTAGAGGCATACAAGCTATTTATAGGCAACCCAATGCTAAAATAAGCTATGCAGGGCTACTATCACCAACATTTGTAATTTTAAGGGGAACAAGGCAGGGGTGTCCTCTTTCACCCCTGCTGTTTGCTCTCTCAATGGAACCTTTTATTAATGCCCTGCAGAATCAGGATAAGATAAAACCAGTAGTTCATGAACATAATGTACTCAAAATTACCCCATACGCAGACGATTTAGCCATATACACTACAGAGGTAATAGAAGCACTAACTGGAATTGAAGACGAAGCGAAAAAATTTGGGGATATTTCTGGCTACAAATTAAATTTTAATAAAACTCAAACTTTAATGAATTACCAAGTTAACCAACCAGTCATAGGTCTATGCAATACAGCTGTATATTTAGGGGTGAAAATTTCTTCTAAAAATAGTGAAATAAATAAATTAAACTACGACCCTTTACTTAAACACACTTCAATGGTTCTTAAAAAATGGCACAAAATTCCACTTAATATCTTAGGCCGAATTAACTTGATTAAAATGAATATTCTACCAAAATTTTTATATCTTTTCCGTTTTATCCCCCTTCGAGTTAATAAGATATTCTTTAATAAACTGGAGGGCATCTGCAGCAGTTTCGTGTGGAGCTACAAAACCCCTAGGAGATCAATGATGATACTCAAATTATCTTTAGAAAAAGGCGGATTGGAATTCCCAGACTTTAAGGCTTACTTTTATGCATCCTTTCTAGGACGGCTCAGGAGTTTATTAAATATAAACGAAAGCCATTTTTTTTATCAATTTATGTTAGGTACTAACTCATCTCAATTCCTAGCAAGAGTACAAGATCCTAACTTTTTTAAAAGAGTCAAATGTAAGATAGCAAGAGACTCGGTGGCAATTGACAATCAGATTTTGAAAATTTTTGATACTTCTTTTTTTCATAGAGATTTACCAATATGGGACAATCCAGGACTACCAGGCATTTTCAATGATAAAGGTGGTAGAGATTGGGCTATTAAGGGGATTAAGATACTGGGAGACCTCTATGGCTCCGATGGTTTTCTGCAGTTCTCAACCTTACAACGGCTTTATAACCTGCCAGCGGAAATGCTATACAAATATATACAAGTTAGGGACTACTTAATACGAAAGATGAAGCTAAGTAAAATTACTAGCTCAGAGCTGTGGGACCTCTTGTATAGTACAAAAAAGAAATCTCTAATTAGTTCTGGATATAAACTCTTAAGTAAACATAATGGAGATGACTGCCCGAGATTGGCACAAAAATGGACTATAGAATTGGGAACAAATGTGACACCACAGAACATATCTAGTGCTCTAACTAATATCAACAAAATAGTCCACTCTTCGAGTCTAAAGCTTCAATTATATAGGACGGTCAGCCAACTTTATTATATCCCGCAGAAAATTTCTAAATGGTCACAAAATAGTGATCGTATTAAATGCCCCAAATGTGATCTGGTGGCAGCAGATCTTACTCACATGATCTATCTGTGCCCTATGTTGGCTTCATTCTGGCAAGAAATAGAAAATTTTCTAATCCAAAAACAATTAATTTACCAACCACTCACGCCACCTACGGTTTTACTTGCTTTAAATACGAGAAGTAACAATCATACCGGTTGGCTAAACATAGCACTGTCTTGTGCTAGATTGGTGGTTGCTAGAGCATGGATTTCACCAAACCCACCATGTAGGACAGAATGGTTAACTTTAATCCATGAAATATACTCTATGGAAAAAGCTCTTGCTAAGAATAACAGCCAAAAGGCAGCAGAAAGAATGGAAAAGATATGGACTAATTTTGTATAACTCTTTTTTAGGAAATAAGATGAATGGCTAGGGTCTTTTGTACTTCGCAGATTGAATGCTTTTGGTTTATTACTACTGATTTCTTATATATTGTATATATTCTGCTATTCTGTATTAGTATTCTTTTATGTTAGGCTGATGTGATATCATGTGTAGGAATATGATGTTTTACTTTGCATATTCGGTATATTGAACTTCTCCCTGAAATCACTCCAAAATTTGTATTGATATAATGCTGTTTTTTCTGGTATGACATGCTTGCCAAAAAAAAAAAAAAAAAAAAAGAGGCTACGTCACCCAACTGCCTTAGCAATTGAATGAGGCAGTCTGCTGAATGGTCTCAGCACAGACCTTTTATACCATTTATTATGCCCTAGGCACACATTTTCTCTTTGAAGTACATTATTGTTGGTCACTCCCAGGACGTGCACACAAAGCACTGTATGATGACAAACCCACTTTTCAGTTTGTCCAGCCCAAAATTAATCATCAAACAAACCCATAATAAACATTCTTCTTTAGACAAGCTGGACAAGACCCATAATGAAAACGCCCGCAGCCCACATCATAAATAGACCATAAAGAAGGAACAGAAACAGATAGGAGCAAGATAAAGGGGTGTGTGCGTGTTCAATAAACATTGCAATGTCCTGCTCTTTGATCTCTATCTGACTAGCTGCCTAACAAGGAACTGGCTCAACGAGGTCAGCCTCGGGCAAGGGAGTCAGCTTTCGCCAGGTCATGCAGGAGTCAGCACAAACCCATGCTAAGGTTATGTCCTTAAATACTTGTTCTGCCACAGTGAGGGCCTACTGTAAGGGCAATCCACAAAATGGCTGTCGTTCACAAAATGGAACCTGAGGGTTCAGAATGAAAATGACGATTTCGAGGTGAAATCGTTACTGGAATATGACGAAAATGCTTGTACATAGTGTACTAGCCATTTTCGGTCGTTTGATACCAAAATCGTCATGCTACGACAAAGTTTATTACACGAGTCCAGAATTTTCAGTACCACAGACGCTCCTTTTGCCCTTACATAGGCAATATCCTATACTCACGCTAGTCTGAGTCCAGGTCTATATTTATCAAATCATCAAGATGTTGCTGAAGATTAATCCTATTACTTAGCGACTCTCTCGGGACAGGTCTCCTTACACACGCAGTAGCACAAAGGCCATATATGGCAGGACCAAATAGGGAATGCCTCTATCTGTAGTATGTGGTATAAGACCACACACCCAACAATTAGTGATGTTCACTACTAACTGGTGTCGATGCAGAAACTGTACAAAAGGAATTATCAGTAAACTCTGACCTCCTAACTAGTCCATGTTCAGGTAAAATCTGGAAAGAATGCAAAGAAGTAGAAGTAGGAAGAAGACATAGGTTGGGAGGTGGGTACAGATGTGAATTGGGCAGCAAAAACAATCCCACGCATAAAAGACAATGCCATGTTTAAAAAAACACTAGAAAACACGTCATTAAGAACATATAGACAAAGTAGTGACCGTTATTACAAATGAAATCATAATTTTTCACAACCCTAAGCAAAAGGTAAATCCTAAAATTATCTAGTAACATTGTAGGTCTTCCTATGCATTTCCTGTAATTTATTATATGTTCAAGTGAAACAGTGGTGACCCTCGTTAATGCTCTGAGGTGAAAAGGGGATACTCTTCCACAGGAAATGAACTTTATTCTGCTTTTACTAAACAGAATACTACTTAAAAATAATGCCAGTTGAATAATAAAATCATTTTCCTAACACTTAGTCTATACAATCACACGGAAACCTCTTGTGAAACCAACTATGCCCAGAGTCTGTTCAAAAAGCCTCTCTGGCAGGCTTCTATTGTCCAATCAAGTCTGCTCCCGTTGTTGCATGGGCCTTTGGATTCAGGCCTCCCATGCTCTGATGCTCAGTATCTGTTGGAGTGCCCTCCTGGCAAACACTCATAGCTCATTCAAAAAGTCTCAATGTCTCAAGGCAGTGCACCGTATCTCTCCTCTGCGGCAGACACTACAGATATTGTGCTCTTTTCGTGCAGATCCGGGACCATTCTCAGACTCCAACACTCATCATTCAGTGTCAGAGGACGCTCAGGCCGCTCTTTCATGGGCACCAGAATGGAGTGCCTTTTGCCACTCTTGGATCCTCCGGTGCACTGCACTTCCGTTGAAGCAAGGGAAAAAAAGGGGTGCCTGGCCAAAACTCAGGCCAAGGGGCTCAAGGGACTGCACACTGTCAGAGGTTAACCAGCACATAACAGGCGCTCTTTTGCACTGAAATCTCAAGGGACTGTGGCAAAACCAGCTCCTTCTTCTTTTCTGATGTTGAACGCCTTCTGATGAAGCAAGTGCGATGCTTTAAACAGTTCATTGTACAACAAGGGGACTGCAAACAGGTGGCCTGTGATCTTCAAAGGAGTGGCCACACGCCATGGGTCAATTCTGTGTTGAAATACACTGTCATTCTCAAAGGCAATACAAAAACAAAGGCAATAGGCAAAACAGTGCCTCTAGGCTCTTCAATTGGGTTTCCGTGTGAGAGCATATCTTTCATCATCATAGCGACATGGGAATTCTATCTGAATGGATGTCCTCACACATAGTGGCATGTCTCATGGGGCAAACACATTTTATCTCAATGATACACATAGGTGTTCCTAACTTCCTCATCTAGAACATCTCAAAAGGGGATCACATACATGTTATCATAATAATTGTGCATCAGGTGGGACTATGCAATGCAAAAGCTAATGATCAAGATGTGGGCACAAAAGACAAGAACTAGAGAGTCCTGGTATTTCCATTATTTATAATACATCTGGTCCATCAAAAATTAAAGCAGTAAAAAAAGACTAAAAACCAATTTTAGAATAGGCATTGAATTTGTCATATTAAAAAAAACTTAATGTGTCTCCTATTGAGGTGGAAAGCTTATCTTACTATAGTATTGAGTCAGTTAATCAGTCCTAACAGTCCTAACAGTCAGACTGGAAAAACATCAGAATAGGCCTAAAGAAAATTCTTAGAAACCAGTCTAGTTATGCAACAGGGAATTTATACATAAAATGGGGGTCCATGGTACATTACTGCAATCTGAAAGTGCGAACCTGAACAATACACTGATAATAATAAAAGCTGACTGGTGAAAGGAATACGGAAAAGAGAATAGGACACAGCTAAAATCCCCAATAACTATCACCCAATGTGCTTGGGTGATAGTCAGGCATGTGACACAATACCAAGAGTATGGGTGATACACAAAAAAAATCACAATAGTCTACAAATGTAACTCTACCGTTGGCCACTACACCATATACGGTAATCTCAGCTAATGTTCCAGTTCCTCCTTCAGGAAAAAATGAAACCTGGTTTCTTTTACGGTCCAGAGCCATAGGAAAGCCACTTAGGAAGCAGGATAAAACTGACTAAGGTGAAATAGAAATTAGGTCACCATGTACAAGAGTCACAAATCTATAATTTATCCTTACGTCCAATCAGGATATATAATTTTAGGGCTGCCTGTTCCTTACAGAAAAGGGCAGTATCGTGACTACAAATGACACAATTTGCTGTTTATTTTTCTTCAATACTTATAGCCAAATTTGACATACACTGGTGAAGTGTTGTCTGTCTGGTTCACAATATGAAAAAAGGAAAAATCATATCTGTGAATTTTAGTATCAGCGAAAATTTTACCCAACTGTTGACAGAGACACGTATCGTCATACATGTCACAACAACACGGGTGAATTTGTAATCATTTCTTAAGCAGCAACATAGAACATAAAACATGCAAAAACGCACAAAACGGACGTCAAGCCATCAGATATACTCGCTGTAAAACGTAGCATATATAAATGAGCGGTGACGCATAATACCGTGTAAGGATACCTTCCTGTTTGACAGTAGATCACCAATAGTTGGTATCTGCTGTCAAATACAACTTTTGGACACATAGAACCAGCAAGACCAATTCATGATAGAACAAAATACACAATCATGAAAAACGCATGGACATTTCTTTTCAAAGGAGTTGCGCAAAAAAACCCATCTCATTTCAACCAACCAAACTCACGTGTCTTGAGCCCCCAGAGCAATCCATGAATGATCTGTGAGCAGAAACGAAAAGGAAGAAAAAAATACACAGCACACAAAAGAGAGACATATACAATATGTATAGATAATACATATAATAAAACAGACATCAATTGTAACTTTTAAGCAGAAGACAAAACATGATACATATTAACAAACACAAAAATAAATTTCCATTACTTAACTGTTACCATCTTGTCAGTCACCTTGCAACATGAAGCCTTTTTAACTTTTAGAGGTAAAATCCTTTTCCTGACACCTAAAATTAGCCTTGTGCCACAATCTCCATGATAAAAAAAAAACTTCTTACTTGGCAAATCGTTCTTACTTATTCATGTAGGCTTCAAAATTTTAGTAAAAGGCTGCATCCTATTTTTTAGTCTAAGACTTAATGCAACACTTCGTTTTCTGTCAAATTAATAACAACTAGCAGACATTATTTTTTTTAGAGCAGAAATACAAATGTCATGATGGGACTTTTAAAGAAACCTTTCAAGAAACCTTTTTTTATATTTCCCTTTGGAATTTTCAGCCTGATTCATGAAGCTAAATTGCACTCGCAAAGGGCAAAATTCTCAGAATCTTGCCTTTTGCGAGTGCAATTTTGGCATTTGGGATTCACAATCCCAAATGCAAAAATCGCTAATGAAGAATTAGCTAAAATGCGAGAATTAGCATGTAAGGAATCTCTATTAGAGATTCCTTAAATGCTATTCATGACACTTTAAAAAATTGCGATTTTTCCAAATTTGGGCCGCTATTTACCGAGAGGTCAGACCTCTCGGTAAATAGCAAAAACTTAGAAAAATGCTTTTAAAAGCATTTTTCTAAGTTGCATGTTGCACACACACATGTCCTTTGGACATGTGTGTGCGCAACACCTGTTCAAATGTGCATTTTAGGGGTGCTACAGGGTGTCCTTTGGACACCCCTGGCACCCTTAAAATCGCTATCTTATTTGCGAGTAGTAAATTGCTACTCGCAAATAAGGGATACTCCCCATTCATTCCTATGGGCCTTTTGGCCCATAGGAATGAATGGGGAGTTATTCCTTTTTTTGCGAGTAGCAATTTTCTACTCGCAAATAGAGAACATGTAGGAATCGCTATTTATTTAGCAATTCCTACATGAATACCGTTTTGCGTGTCCTCAATAGCGAGTCGCTATGATTCGCTATTAGGGCCACGCAAAACGGCCCGTACATGAATCAGGCTGTAAGTCTTTAACTTTAAACCAGAAATTCCACCTTTCAGAGGCCTGTTTAGCAAGGTTATTCTGCATTTCACAGAGACAAGGCTCGAATTTAAAAGGTCACAATGTCAACATGACAAAGACAGAAGGCCTACTACATTTACTGTGAAGGGTTCATACATACCAGTTTTTAGAACAAATGCTTGCTACCACCCTATACAATGGTACTCATTTTAAACACCTAACGTCTAAATGGGCCCCGCTAAAGTTAGAACCTTCAATCCTGATATTAAACACAAAGTTCTGCACCGGGCACATTGGCTCACCGAGCTATGAAAAACAATCTCAATAACAACCCGCAAGTTTGTATTATACCCAAATGTATCCATTTACTGAAGCCAGAGACACTTTCACTATGGTAAATGACAAGAATCTGTATTAAAAACCCATTTACCTCAATTTCGACTTTTATCTTTGGGGCACTTAAAAATAAATATCCTATAATTGTTTTACATATTAATCATCCTCAGGATGTTCTTTACACGTTACAGATATTTGACATTAGTTATATCTCATGTAAATCCTTGGAAAAATGAGTTTTTTACGCCTGCGCCAAGTGAAAACCAACATGCAAATTACCTAATTACACCTTAACACATAACTTAAATCAAATTTTAATACTAGGAGGTCATAGTATGAGTATTAAGCTTTATAAATATCAAAAAACGATTTTAAAAAGCATTTCTTTTTTTCTCAAATAATGTTTCCATAATTAATAATTTTTCGTTCAATGAAACCAATTATCTGTTTTTATGATAACTCCACATATAAAGGTAAGCTGCATCCCTTTCCTATCATTTTGAGATGCATTCATTTATGCGCTTACGCACAAAAAGCCTAACATAAAACATGATATTTTTCGCGCCATTTTTAAAAGGCAATCAGTATTTAGCAAAAGAACCAAAAATATACTTTTAAAAAATTGCTTAAAGAGAAGAAAACCCCATTTGGAATGTCTTCCAGTGATACAAAGTGATGAACCTTATTTTTGTAACCCTCTAAAACACTATTCTGAAAAGAAAAAAATCCAACTGTGCTAAGTCCTGGGCTAAATAAACACTCCAATGCTATTTATGGCCTTCGAAAAACAACATCTACTGCCTTAAGGCAGGAAAGGCTGAAACCTGAAAGAGTGCTGAAACCTGAGCACGCTTTCAGTTTTACTGAAAGCAGACATTTCAAGTTTTTAAAAATGCGCGTGCAAAAAGATGCATTTAAATCTAGCATGAAAAAATTCACTTTTTTTTTTAAAGTGTTTGCCTTTTTCATGTACTACACATGTAAGTGAAAAAATGCTATAAATTTGTTTCGCTACAAAAGACACAATTATTTTTGAGGCCCTTCGTATTCCTAGTGAATGTGAATTTTAACTTATCTATTTTAAGCATTTAACAGTTTGCACATATGCGTTTTTGCTTAGTCTGTAAATTAAATAGCAACACATAGCGATTTTTAGCATGTGACATAGAAAATTGCTGGAGTGTTATTTAATTTCTACTTAATATTTCATTAATCTGACATTTTACTTAACAGACTGAAACATCAAGAAACCTACAAACACATTGAGCTCATTGCAGACATAAAGAGAAAAGATTTAAACACTCAGGACACACAATACAGCGCTGTAAGCTATTACTGAAGTTACACTAATGAGAAAAACCACATAGACATTGAAACACATATTGAACCCACAAATCGACACTCAGGACGAAAACAAAGCCATTTGTAAATACTAGCTGTGAGTCATATTTACAAGAAGCACGTCGCAATAGGGTTCCAAAAGACTGCAAAAAAAAAAACATAGCCCAACAGACTGCTGTATGTGCACGAAGCCACAATACACTTAATTCACTAGCTTTGGCTGGCAGAACACCAAAAATCGTTCTGCATATCTCCATTCAATAAAACTGCGCAGAACAAAGGATCCTTGTTTTGTATTATGTCATATTTTAATTCCCTGGGGATACAAAATCACCAAGGAAGAAATATGTTTTTAAATCTAAACCTATTTAGATAGGTTTAGATTGGCTAATCCAAACGTATACAAAGTTGGCCAACACAAATCTCCAAATTCTCTAAGATCAGGCATCTTATAGCTCACTAATCTAGCTTCAAACTTCAAGGGGCTATCTCTATCGATACACTCGTAAATATACAAGACCCTCGGTTTTTGAAAATTGCAATATTCAAATGAAACTAAGGACAAATCAAACTAAGAACCAGACTAAGGAAGCAAAGAACAAAGGACTGGGAGCGACCCACTTATACTTAACTCTTACTTTTACTAATCAAAATATTATCCAGATTCTAACTGTCAAGTTCTACATGACCTAATGGTCTTTTTAAGAATACTCACGCCAAAAGGTTATCAGTCAAGAGTGACATCATGTGGAGGATCAAAAATCAGGAAGGTCAGAAATATACTGGGCTGCAGAATTAAAGAATCTCCAGAATCCCCGTGCACAGAGTACCTTCTTAGTAGAATCTTGTTCTGTCCTCCTCAGTTTATTTCAGTCTCCTGGCACGATCACTCCCACAGAAAGTCACTTCTCTGATGATTCCCGCGTTAGGGCGCCAACTGAAGAACTTTGTAAATTTCGCTCAGGGAATACTTACTAATATAACAAGAACTTGGCACAAGACTCTGAAAATATGAAAAAGACATCTTTATTAAACACAATTAAGTGAGGCTACGTCACCCAACTGCCTTAGCAATTGAATGAGGCAGTCTGCTGAATGGTCTCAGCACAAACCTTTTATACCATTTATTATGCCCTAGGCACACATTTTCTCTTTGAAGTACATTATTGTTGGTCACTCCCAGGACGTGCACACAAAGCACTGTATGATGACAAACCCACTTTTCAGTTTGTCCAGCCCAAAATTAATCATCAAACAAACCCATAATAAACATTCTTCTTTAGACAAGCTGGACAAGACCCATAATGAAAAGGCCCGCAGCCCACATCATAAATAGACCATAAAGAAGGAACAGAAACAGATAGGAGCAAGATAAAGGGGTGTGTGCGTGTACAATAAACATTGCAATGTCCTGCTCTTTGATCTCTATCTGACCAGCTGCCTAACAAGGAACTGGCTCAACGAGGTCAGCCTCGGGCAAGGGAGTCAGCTTTCGCCAGGTCATGCAGGAGTCAGCACAAACCCATGCTAAGGTTATGTCCTTAAATACTTGTTCTGCCACAGTGAGGGCCTACTGTAAGGGCAATCCACAAAATGGCTGCCGTTCACAAAATGGAACCTGAGGGTTCAGAACGAAAATGACGATTTCGAGGTGAAATCGTTACTGGAATATGACGAAAATGCTTGTACATAGTGTACTAGCCATTTTCGGTCTTTTGATACCAAAATCGTCATGCTACAACAAAGTTTATTACACGAGTCCAGAATTTTCAGTACCACAAGGGACCTAGCAGGTATTCCAGCCCCTTAGATTAGTATAAAGCTAGGAGCTGAGTCTAGAGACTTCAGATTATCCTGAACTAAAACTCTGAAACAAAACTCTGGACCTTCGACATTCCACTGCAACTAGAAGACTGAAGAATCTCCCTTGGGGTCAAGGAGTGACCACCCTGTGCAAACAGGCACACCCGTAACTTGCCAGTTTGCTTAATCGACGCTCCAGCCAGATCCCGACAACCTAGCGACACAGCCTCTTGACTTCCAGACTTTTTTGACTCCGACCCACACCCACAGCAAAGCTGAGACCTGTGGCAGACACGAGAGACGTGGGACTGGACCTCCTGCAGTACTTGCTTTTTGCTAACTGTGCATCTTCTGAGGTGGTCTTGCAGTTGTGCATTGGAGTTTGAGAAGCCCCAAACCCAAGCCATAAGTGCACCGAAGTTCAGCCCTCCACACTCCACGAGTGCCGCGTCGGGCCTGTGCCTGCATTTCTCCTTGACGCGTCTTTGCGGTTGCTAGCCCATTGGGTAGTGGCCCTCCTGAAGAAATCATCTTGAGACAACACTGCTTTCCTGGTTGCTCTGGGCTTGCTCCTGCTTTCATGTAAAGGGGAAGCTCCCCAGACCTTGCTGGTCTGAACAAGAAGCCGATCTTCTCTTTCTGCATGGGTTGCCTTTGCCAAGGCTTGTTGACTCCAACCCGGAAGCCGACACCGCCAACAGCGAGATCCTTAGTGTGGCAGTCGGTATCCAGCTCCTGGTTGTCATCTACACCTCCTGGTCCACGTGGCTGCAGAGACAAGCTTCACATCTTCACCTGATTGCATCTCGACATCGCCTGGTTCCTTCCCGGCTCCTTCCCGGTCACTGGCTAGTGACCCAGACTCTGTCCCCTCTGCTTTCAGGTTCTTCTCGACTCCGATCCACCTTTGGATCCACTCGGACATCTTCCTCCTGGTCACCTGCAGCATCTTCTTGCAGCTCTCCATAGGATTTGACGATGAAACCCGACACAACTTCACACCTATGCACCCGACTTCCCTGGGTGAGGTAACTTGAGTACTCCGGTGCTCCCGTGGGTAGTAACTATCCAAGTGTCCTAGTTTAACAGGGTTTTCCCGTGGTCCATCCGGAAGTCTCCTAAATCTATTACTTTGTAACTTTTATGTTCCCATTGACTTTCTATGGTAACCCGCGTGTGTGTTTAGACACTGCACACACGTCCTGTGTGTCTCCTACTCCCAATTCTTTGGTAGTCCTGTGTAGCCCCAGTGATTCTCTAGGCCTTGGGCCTATTCACCTTTCCTGAAGTGGTTCTTATACCACTTCTTTAGTATATGGTTCGTGAGGCCCCTAGGGCAGAATTGTATTTGTGCAACTTATAGTATGCTTATTGAGTAACTTGTGCTGTATCTCGAACTCTGACCTCATAAAGAGTGCAGAGGGGTTGTGTTCATAATAAATACATATATATTTGATATATACCTTGTGTGGTGTCCTTTCATTTGGTATTCAAGGGATTATTATTGGTAAAACAATTGGCTTCACATGCTCTCTGAAGTGTTAGCCTAAGACTGCTTCGTCCATGCTACCACTAGGATAGGGGCTATAAGGTTGACTTTATAACCATCACCATAAGGGTTGTTTGGACTGGTGCACGGTGTTCACTAGAATAGTGAACATCATATACCAGGCCAACTTCTCACAACCACCACCAGCAATACCACCACAACCGGCAATACCACCATCAACACCACCACCTCCAACACTACCACCACCAGTACACCCACCACCACCACCAATACAACCACCACCACCAATACCATCACCAATACCACCACCACCAATACCACCACCAATACCACCACCAATACCACTACCAATACCACCACCGATACCACCACCACCATACACCCATCACCAATACCACCAATACCACCACCACCAATGCTACCACCACCAATAACACCACCACCAATACCACCACCAATACCACCACCACCACCACCATTACCATCACCAACAACACCAATACCACCAATACCAATATAAACAATACCACCACCACCATTTCCACCACCACCACCAATACCATCACCACCACCAATACCACCTCCACCAATATCACCACCATTAGAGTATGAGAGAGAAGCTGTGCCCACTCTCCGCCCATATTTTTCATTGGCTTGTGTCAATGTCTTTCGTAAATGCTGCCTTCAGATTTGTTAATAAGCGTGTTAGTTCCTCCTTAGCATGGCCTTGTCTTCATTTGTATCCTCTTATGGCTACTGGCCCCTTTACTTTGATTGTTACACGGGACCTGTTATTTATTCAGTAAGCACTAATTACTTTATTGAGTTTCTCTTACTGCAGTCTGAACATGCGCTGCTTCAGCTGAAACCACTTGTGTTTTTTAAGCAGCATGGCCGCCCCTGTAACACAGGCACCTGCATTCAATCACTTTAACCCGGCATTATCTCGTGTCTGTTTCAACTCTTGTATGGTCAGGTCGTGACCCAGACTCTGTCCCCTCTGCTTTCAGGTTCTTCTCGACTCCGATCCACCTTTGGATCCACTCGGACATCTTCCTCCTGGTCACCTGCAGCATCTTCTTGCAGCTCTCCATAGGATTTGACGACGAAACCCGACACGACTTCACACCTATGCACCCGGCTTCCCTGGGTGAGGTAACTCGAGTACTCCGGTGCTCCCGTGGGTAGTAACTTTCCAAGTGTCCTAGTTTAACAGGGTTTTCCCGTGGTCCATCCGGAAGTCTCCTAAATCTATTACTTTGTGACTTTTATGTTCCCATTGACTTTCAATGGTAACCCGCATGTGTGTTTAGACACTGCACACACGTCCTGTGGGTCTCCTACTCCCAATTCTTTGGTAGCCCTGTGTAGCCCCAGTGATTCTCTAGGCCTTAGTGATAGAGCGCGCGAGGCCACCCGACCAATAGTTTTCGCCGTTTTCCGGCTTCAGGGCCCATATACTTTCAAATCACCATATACATCGATCAGGTGACTTCACGAGCTCTACCAATTTGTGTGTGTGTTCCCTACTATTAATTTCCAGTGCACCCGACTTACCATCCACCGATGCGGGTACCTAATGACCACAATGAATCAGGGAGCTAGCTGTAAAGAAAAGGCAGCAAAATACAAACCCAACCAATAACATTCAAATACTGTTTAAATGACCACGGACAACTGGAAGTTTTAAAATGTTTATCTAAAGTTCGTTTTCTTCATGCATCAAGTATACAAGAATGAGACAATCAATGACCAAGATAATGTAAATTATGTAGCTATATAAAAATAATGATAGGGTAATCATTGAAATACTGATATAAAATGCAAGAGAAAAATACTATGCAATTCAGTAATATCTAAGCATGGGCAGACTATGTATGGGTAACTATAGGAGGGCCTATAATGAGTAACACGCTTCACTTAAAGTAAAGGGGCCTTTGAAAAGTCTAGGTAATGAAGTTCTAGACCATATCAGAAAATTACAAACTGCAATGCAAAATATAATCTCTAACAAGTGAGAAGACATAGGAACAAACTTATGAAAATATGTAATTGACTTTCAATAGTTGCGGAAAGGCATGGAAAATATAACATATGCAAATGATGAACTTTATTATAGCAAAAGTTAGAAATTCAGAAGGTGCAAGATTTTAGGAGTTTCAGAGCAATATTTACCTAGAAAGGTGTGGAAACCAAACCCTGGCCACGGGTCAGTTAAGACAGGAAACCCTCAAGGAAGGATACCCCTCAAAGGACAGCAGGTGCAGAATGGACACCCAGGACAGGACAGGATACCCTCGGAATAGGAATCAGGACAGGACCCTCAGGACAGGACAGCAAACCCTCAGGACAGGACCGCTCAGGACAGGACCGGAATCCACAGTTTGGAAGCAACGCCTGCCCTCCACCCGCTCTGCAGTTATCGATCAAGACCCCGATTGGGTCAGCGAACTCCCAGCAAAGTGCTTCGCCAGCACTTTAAGGTTCAGTAGAACCTTAGTCTATGGTCAAATTCGGACAGAGTGCTCCGCAGCGCTCTGTATCTTCAATCACCTATTGAGTACGATGGGTCAGTGACAGGTCAGCTAAACCAGACAAGTCGGGCGGCTCCCTAGGTGAACCCAGGGTAGATATACAGTTTGGGGACAGTGTACCACCCCCCAATGTTGCAAAGTGTCAGAATCCCTCAATTTCGATTGGTCCTAAGGTAGGATTTGGGTAACACACCAATCACAACATAGTAATTCAAGCCTACATTTGCATAGTAGGGTACCGCCTAGTAAGTTTGGGGTTCCCAGGAGAAACTGTGCAGAAACACAATGACAATTTAACATTGTATCATATGAGGAGCAACATTCGCCGTTCTCGCAGGGCAGAGGTGACTTTCTCAGGAGCATCTCGCCCATCGCTGCCAACTGGCTATGTTCCATCAGTCAAGGTCCACTGTGCTGCCGAAAGTGGCGCAGGCGCAGAAGGGACCTCCAATATGGCTCTCCTCTCACTCAGACCCCCATTCCCCGCGATACATGAAAAGTAAGCGAAAACAAATTAATACATAATAATGTCATCATGAAAACACATCACAGGGTTTGTACTTTTAACTCATCATCAAGAAATAAACTTATGCATTTTAAATGTTAGCTACATTGATACGACCACAAGAGCAGTGGCACGAGCAGTACCACATGATGAGCACAGCTATGAATTACGCATGCGCATAACTTTCCCTCCACTTCTGCAGACGCGTCAGGACACGTGAGTGTGGCTGACGCATGCGCAGTAACTAAATACAAGCGGCGGCCATTTTATAAACACGGATTAAAATAGTTAGGAATACACATAGGCAAGCGTCATAAACTTTACTCAAACTTAATATAAATGTTAGTAAGACGTACATTGATTACCTTGTTATACATAAACGAGGTTCTTGACTTCGGCAAGCCGCAAAATATGCGAAGCTTTGCTTCATCAATCCCCTCTTTGATGATATTTACTATCATCACAAAAATGGAACCAGATGCCAACTTTCTTTCACACTTTATATAACTCTATCTCTTCCAGCAATCTTTCTAACTTTTCTCTCTCAGTTTTAGTAGGGTGAGAAGTCTTCACCTTTTTGTATATCTGATCATTCACTTCCTCCAACTCAATCTCATCCACACTCCGTTTCAACCCTCTTGCATTTACCTCGTACTTCTTGGTGCGCTTGCGGCATTTACAACAGATAAAAATGAGAAATATAATAAGACCTATAATACCAATTGGCATCAGTATCTTGAACAACAAGCTTTTACCTACACTAGCAAGCCAATGACCTACATTTGAGAGACCATCTACCAGTCTCTTCCAGGCACTATCAACCTCGAGTGGTTTGAGTTCCTTTGTCAAATTAGTAATGTTTTTCACATATCTTTTGATCTGTACACTTTTATCCGGAATATAAGTGCAACAATGTTGCGCCTTCAACATCCGGCAGACTCCGCCCTCTTTCGCTAATAAGGTGTCAAGAGCAAGTCGATTCTGTAAAACCATTGATCTGATCGCAACCATTTCGGTATTGACCAGCAGAAATCCATGAGCTGTTTCAGTAGACAGCACATCTACTATAGTAGACAATTTGCAAATTCTGTGAGTGTTCAGAACCACTCCCACTCCAGGTATCAGTGCACTGAAAATACTACCCATAATTTCACCTATACTTTCTCTTTTACTACGCACTAAGCCATTAGTATCTTCATTGCTTCCAGCTTTTCCATTCACATGGTATATTTTCGGGAAAACAATGCCAAAATAGCAGCTTCCATACCAGTGATCCGGCAATTTGAAATAAGCCTTGTCCCCACAAATATAATAAATTCCAGGAAACACAGGCTCTGACCCATTTTTGAAACCCCAACCTCCAATTACCTTGTAATTATGTTCGCATTCACTGGAACCAATGAAAACATTATTATAATAGCTAGTCTTCTCGCGGTGAAGACATAGCTTGCCTTTCTTTTCAAAATCCAGCAACAGAGCAGGTCCCGCCCCACTATTTGAGGTGCCTTCCATGTTCTCTGCCCACTTTGGCTTTTTCTGACTTTCGTCATTAGCCTTCTTTTGTATTTTAATTCTTCTTTTCTCTGCCATGTTCAGGAACATCTTTTCCTGTTCACGCAAAGAACAAGTCAAGTTATCTCTGTGTGCATCTGCTATGTCAATGTTACCTATGGTCAAGAAGTAGTCTCCCATATATCTTATGGTGTCGCTTTTGGTATGTACAGGATTCAAGTTCCCACGTATAGGAAGTTCAGAAAAGATTACGTCATTATTAGAGTAATAGTACTGTAACGGTCCTCTTTTGTAAAATAAACTAGCTAAAATGCTACAGGAGATTCCATATGTTAATGGCAAGTGATGGTATGTCACGCCTTCAGCCACAGAAGTAGGTAGCTTCATGCAGACATAGCAATCTTCAATTTCCATAGTCTCTACATAGTGTATTAACAAGTTTGCAAAAACATTTAAGTGTGTCCTGTTCTTAATTCCATGATAATGTGGTCCTCCCTCATCTGATGCTTCTAAGTCTCGTTTTGTTTGTCTCAGTGCTCTCTCATGTCTTGCTACACTCTGTGTTGTCAACTCCTTACTGTCGGTATTTACAATTTCAGTAGGGACAATGTTAGTATCTTTACTTACAGTGAAGGGTATAAAGATTGTTAGTCCTATCCAAATTACTATCAGTACTACTATACTACATATACACACCTTGCAGCACGTCTTGAAACGACTGCAACTAGGTCTACCATTCACAGTTGAATCAGACATTTCGGCTCAGAAGAAGTTTCTTGACCCCTCTTTGTGTCTTTACACAGCTAGCTTACTTTGTGCAAATTCACGGTGGTTCGTCTTCTTCTTCAGCAGAGTACTCAGGGACGGGCTCTCCGTCGCTTACGTCAGTTATATCAAGATCTTCAAGTTCTTCCAAAACGAGTGTCCATTCAGGAGACTTGTATTTCTTGTTTTGTCTTTTTAATCGTTCACTCCTTCTTTTGGAAGAGTTTTCTTCTTGCTCTGCTATCCGTGCACTTCTCCTTGCTTCTGCACGTTTCTCTTCCACCGTCTTTATCCTTAGCCTTAGTCTCTTTATGAACCTAGGCTCAAGGTTGTTTCTTTTCTTTAGTCTCTTAGTTGGTACTTGGACTTCACTTTCTTCTCTTATCCTCTTATTCTCTTTAGCTTGTGGCAATTCTGCTTCACTTTCTTCTTCTTCTTCCCTTATCTCGCTAGTTCCAGGGCTATCATCAATTTCTTCTGCCTGGTTACTAATCTGGCCTAGTTCAGGAATATTTTGTTTTTGGCTTTTGATTGTCTCTGTTTCTGTTTCTGTTTCTGTTTCCTGAACCCGTTCTTCTAACCCTATCTGATCCTGTTCAAGCACTTCGATCTCTTGATTTTCTTCTGCTCGAACTATCACTCTATGTCTAAGCTGTCCCTTATCCTCATCAGGAGTTAGTGGAGGTGTATCGAACACCTGTTCTGTCCCTGTCTGACCTTCTCCTTCCTCAGTTTTGATGTGAATCTCAGGCGGCTGAGGTTCTTCGCCTGTGCCTTGCTTTTCCTGACTAGTCCACTCTCTACCTTCACTAAGTCGCTCTCTTGTTCTGATAGGATCTTCAGTCAGATCAATCATCGGTATCCATTCTTCTGGCCATATGCTTGGCAGCTCGTCATCAGCTACTCCTGGCTCAGCTTCCTGGACCTCTTCAGCAGGCTGGATTCTTGGCAGTTCGTAGTCAACTACTCCTGGGCCAACGTCTGCTGTTACTGCAGCCTGGCTGGTGCTGGGCTGCTCGTTGTCAGCTACTTCTGGTCTGGCTCCTGCAGAGTCCTCTGCTGGTTGCCCTTCTTCTGCAAATTCTTTGTCTGGTAATACCTTCTGGGTGTGGCCAGCGTGGATCCACTGGGGAACACCTGCGACCTTCACTGCAGTGGTTGTTACCAGGATTACTTGGCGTTTCTTTCCCCACCTTGGTGCCAGACAGTTTGATCGAGTGTGCTTCTTTATTTTGACCCAGTCTCCTGGAACCAAGCTGTGGAGAGGAGTCGTTGGATTGAGGATGCCGTCGTCTCCAATCTGGCGAGAGATAGAACGCACTTGGTCACCCAATCTTCTGCAGTATTCAAGCACCAAATCATCAGTAATACTCAACAGTTTGCTTCCTGGCACCCATGCTTGTCTCATCACTCTTCCCATAATGATTTCATGGGGACTTAGGCCTGTCTTGCGGTCAGGAACACTTCTCAGTCCCATCAGGACCAGGGGCAGGGCCTTCACCCAGGTCATGCCAGTAGCATCTGTCAGCTTTGCTAGTCTGTTTTTGATAGTTCCATTTACTTGTTCCACTATTCCAGAAGCCTCTGGGTGGTATGCACAATGAAGTTTCTGCCTTATTCCAAAGGCCTTACAGAGTTCAGCCAGTATTTCATTCTGGAAATGTCCACCCTTATCTGATTCAATAATGAATGGCACCCCGAATCTAGGTATCAGTTCTTTTAGTAAACACTTCGCTACTGTCAGTGCGTCACTTTGGGGAGTAGGGTAAGCTTCTACCCATTTTGAAAATACGCAAACAATGACAAGGACATATCGCTTCCCTTCACAACGGGGCATGGTGATGAAATCAATCTGTATCCTTACAAAGGGACCCCCTGATCTCCCAATTTTGCTCAGTTCAACCATTGTCCTCTTGCCTGGGTTCATCTGTTGACATGACAGGCACCTCTGGCAGAGGGACTCTGCTACTTTCCTGAACTTCTTACTATACCAAGTCTGTTGAAATACCAGAATCATGGCATCCCTACCAATGTGTGATCCTTCATGTATTAATCTTGCCATTGTGCCAAGCAAGTGTCGGGGTAATACAGGCATACCAGTTGGGCCCAAGATGACACCATCCACACGTCTCGGTCTACACCCATCCTCCTTCCATTTCTCTCTTTCTTGCCAAGGAGCCGACTCCTGCCACTCTCTCACTTCATCCCAAGTAGGCACTTCCTCAAACACCTGAAGTTGGCAGCTGGTTCCTGGCCCCCCTCGTTTTGGATTTACGATATACCGATCTCTGGCGCACCATTGGGCCACTCGGTCAGCATAATCGTTTCCCAGTGATACTTTGTCCATGCTCTTCTTATGAGCACCGCATTTTACCACTGCCAGTTCCTTGGGTAACTGGATGGCCTCTAAAAGGTCATACACAACCTTTGCATTCCGAATGGGAGTACCTGAGGAAGTCAGAAATTCCCTCTGTAGCCACAATTGGCCAAAGTCATGCACAACTCCATAACAGTACTGACTGTCAGTATACACTGTTATGCGTATGTTTTTCCCAATTTTGCAAGCTTTTATCATAGCAATCAATTCGGCTACTTGTGCAGACTTGATGTTATATAGGTAACCTGCTTCTTCAATTTTTGTTAAAGAGACTACTGCATAAGCAGCACTCAGGCCTCCTAGTTCATGTCTTAGACAGGAACCATCTACAAACAGCTCTTTATCATGCTCAGGCAATGGCGTTTCTTTTATGTCTGGGCGTGGTTTTGTGCTGAACTCTGTCAGATCAATGCAATCATGTTCATCATCATCCCCCCCTTCCATTTCCAGGGAGTCGGGGAGTAAAGTGGCAGGGTTCAGAATACCGCACCTAACAATGCTTACATTTGCTGCACCCACAAGAATCCTCTCGTATTTAGTCAGCCGACTAGGGGTGAGATACTGTGTTTTAGTTCTGGTCAATAGAATTACCACTCCATGTGAAACATACACAGTCACAGGATGTCCCATGACTATGGACTCACTTTGTTCCAAACTTGCACAGGTAGCAGCTACTGCTTTCAGACAGCCTGGCAACCCAGCAGCTACTGGGTCCAAGGTGGCAGAGAAATAGGCCACAGGCCTTCTGGTCGTGCCATGTTCTTGAGTCAGGACTGACAATGCGCAATTATCGCGAGTGTCACAGAATAGGGCAAACTCTTTGGAATAATCTGGCATTCCCAGCGCAGGGGCTGTACACAGACAGTTTTTCAGTCTTGTGAAAGCCATTAGGCGATCATCGTCCCATTCTACAATGTCTGGCATTCCTCTCGTGGTCATTTTTATCAAAGGCCTGGCTAAGACTGCAAATCCCAGAATCCACTGCCTGCAGTATCCTAGTACTCCCAGGAACATTCTGACGTCTTTTTGAGTACGGGGCAACTGCATCTTTTGTATTATTCTCACTCTTTCTGATGTGACTTTTCTGACACCCTTTTCTATCTGGTGTCCTAGATATTTCACTGATTTTGCACAGAACTGTAGTTTGTCAGGGGCCACTTTATGCCCTTTCTCACACAGATGATTCAGGAGGGCAATGGTGTCAACTACACAGTCCCTATGACTTTTAGACGCCAGTAGAAGGTCGTCTATGTACTGCACTAAGACAGAGTTCCCAGGTAAGGTCAAAGTCTCTAGACATTTCTTCAAGATCTGATTAAAGATAGAGGGGCTCTCTGTATACCCCTGAGGGACCCTGTTCCAGCAATACACGTGACCTTCGAAGGCAAATGAGAAAAGAAATTTGCTGTCGGGGTGCAGGGGTATCGAAAAGAATGCATGACACAAATCAATCACAGTGAACCACTCAGCATCCCAAGGAATCTGATACAGAATCACTGCAGGGTTCGGGACAATAGGGCAGCAAGGAACTACAATTTTGTTTACCTTTCTCAGGTCTTGCACTACCCTATACTTGCCACTAGGCTTCTTGATGCCCATAATCGGTGAGTTGCATGGGCTGCTCATCACTTCCTGTATGATGTCTCCTTCTAATAATTTTTGTATTTCCAGAGTGACACCTGCTCTCACTTCAGCATTCATTCGGTAGGGCTTAGTGTTAGGATATACTGCATTGTCCTTGATGGCTATCTGTATGGGGTCCACATCTTTCATTAATCCCACATCTTTTCCAGTGAAATCCCACACCTCTGGCTTTACCGCTTCCTGGAGTTCTTGGGGCAAATCCTGCAGGGTCAATCTTTTAATTTCTGAGTCAGGTCTAAGTAACAATAATTTATAAATGCCATCTTCATCCGGGGTCTGTATTTCAACACCTTTTGGTGTGCAAAAGATGGTACAGTTCATTTTGCACAGCAAATCACGACCCAGTAGATTCACTGGACTGGTGTCACAGACAACAAACCTATGCATTTGTTTAAAATTTCCAATTGAAATCTCCATTGGTTCGGTAACAGGAGTACTAATCAGTTGATTAGATACACCCACTACTTGGATATTTTCTCCCGAGAGGGGTAGGTTTGGAACGTCCACTGTTCTTACAGTAGAACGGGTAGCGCCAGTGTCCAACAGAAAGGTGACATCATTTCCGTCAACCTTTCCTTCAATATATGGTCCAGACTGGTCTACCGGCAAGGAAGCGCCAAGTACGCACTCCTCGTCCTCCCCTCTCAGGCCCCGTCAGTCCTGATCATTACAAAGGAAGGTATCATTTAGCAGATACTGCGAAGTTGCTGTATTTCTGTTCTCACCGCTTTCCCAAACTTCTATCTCCTCACCCTCTGCTTGCCTTCCCCTGTATACCTGCTTGGGTGCTCGAGGCACCTGAACTGTTTTTACCTGGGGTTGAGTCTTTCTTGGTTTTTCTTTCTGCGTCTGTGGAGTTAAATCAGGAGTTTTTGCATTATCATCTATTAATTGAGGACACTCGTTTCGCCAGTGTCCAATTTCGCCGCACTGATGGCAGGGAAATTTCTTCATAGCCTCTTCCCTGCTAAATTTTGGCCGGGGCTTTCCTCCACCCCCTCCCCCAGGACTTTTGTTCTCAGCATTTTTAACCATGTTACTCAATTGTTTTTCCTGCTGTTCTGCGAGCTTCACCTGAGCCCACATCACTTTTTCCTTAAGGGCCTTTTTCTTTTCTACCATCTCGTCCTCGCAGTACTTAGCGTACCGCAGGACCTCATCCATTTTCTTTGTATGCCAGCAGATTTTATTATCTTTTATCCACTGACAAATTTCAGGTCTTAAACCATTTACAAACCTGTAAATAAAATGCGTCATGTCCTTCAAATCGATGTTATCAATACCACTGTATGTTTTAAATACCTGCAATAACCTCTCATAGAAGGAGTGCACTGTCTCGTCCCTTTCCTGTGTTGTTCTATCTATTTTTGTCCAATCAGTTTCCTTTGCTGGCACCTTTTCTTTCAAATGCTGAATCACCTGCTCATATTTTCGCATGACATCCTTTGATGGCTCCCCTGTTTCCTTATTTCTTGGGTACTCCTCACTGGGCCAGTCTATGGCTATTTTACACTGGGTCCATAAATCCACCGGAACCACAATGTCGAAAAACCCATCCAGGTCTTTCCACAGACATTTCTGTACCTTCACGAACCTTTCCACCTGCCTGTACCAGTCTACTGGTTTCTCTCGTAATTTTGGAAAGTCGTTCGTAAAGGACACAATATCCTGTCTAGACCAGGGGACATGCACATATTTCCCTCCAGGTACTTCGCGCATGGGGCATAACTGTTCAGGTTTCTCCACCTCCCTTAAAGCAAATTCAGGAGTCACTTGTCGGGAGCGAGCCTCTTCCCTCTTTTTCGCCCACCTGCTTCTCCATCTTTCCACATCTCCCCATTTCTGCAGTACTCCCAATAATTCTTTAATCTGCAGCTTTTTTCCTGCCACATTCAAGTGCTCTATATCTTTGTCTGAGAAGTCTGCTCTGTACGGTTTCTGTAAGGGCTTGGATTTTGAGATATCTACCCCCATACTAACTGCTGTTTCGGTCAGTTTTTCGTGGAGCACTCTGGTGTTCCTTGTAAAGCTTTTACATATAAACGACAATTCTTCTTCAGAGTAGGTATTCAATCGATCCAACCCCACATTTCCTGCCATTAATTCTTCTATTTCTACCCTCAGCTTGTAGAGGTCTAAAGGTTTCGTTTGCGGAGTCTGTTTCTCTAATTCACGACTCCAACTCTCAATTTCATCTGGAGTTACCAGAGAGACATTCCTAGTGCCTGTTGCGGATTCTAATTTAATCTCTTTCGCATTAAAAGGGTTATGCCTCTGCTGCATTCCCTTTCCGGTCGGTTTGTTTGGCAAGTCCAAGAACGCAACTTCAGACTCGCACTCACTGGACTGATCATCTATGATTATCGGTTCCTGTCTCGGGGGTGCCATGACTGGGGTCATAACTGGAGTAATCGGATTTCCCTGACCATTTCCGTATAACGGGACCACTGGTCCAATAGTTACTGGAATAGTCAATGCCTCAGGGCTGGTATTTAACTGGGAGATTTTCTGAATTATTTCTGTCCTTTGTCTAGCTAGAGCCTCTTGCTCCTTTTCCACTAGTATCCTTCTTAAAGTCGTGTCATGTAATATCTGTGGGGTCAAAGGAGGAGTAAAACTCGGGGCAGTAGGATGCGTTTCACTTGGTCCCCCACCATAATTTGGTTTCGGAAATAAAGTTCCAGTGTTAAAGGACCTGCGCTCTTCCCCATATGGAGGTTGAATAAAAGGCAGTCCTGAATTCGATGGTTTCTCTTCGCTTTCATACAAGGGTCTGGGAAACAAAACTTTCGTACGTGAATATTTTTCTTCCTGGCTTGCGGGCACTTTGGGATATATATCCCTTGTTTCCGCAGGCTCGGGTTTCTCAGAATAGGGCAATACTTGACCACCCCCTCCCAGTCCTAGGAATCTGTCTTCTTCCTTGAGGAAGTGGCGTCGGGGAGCATCTCCTACACTGGAAGGTCGGGTTCCCTCGTTATACGGTGGCGGACTTCTGGTACAGATGTCATCTATCAGTTCATCATCTGACTCCCCCGGGGCCCCCCAATGCTTACACTTTTCGGTACTTTTCTCACCCGCTGTAGGGTTATGACATGCCGGCATCATGGGAAACAAACCCTCAACAATCATGCTCTGCCTCCACTGTTTCATCCTTTTATCCCTGGACTCCTGTTTCAGCCTGGGGTACCACTTGGTCAAACCCTTGTCCATTCGGGGTCTTTCTCTTTCAAAAGCCTCAATTTCCCATTCCTCTAATGCCTCATACTGCGTTAGTCTCGGTCTGGGATGCAATTCGTTCATCCGAGTCCTTAAATTAAATAGGATCCTACCATTGAAAGTCCCATCTAATGGAAATGCCAATACTCCATCATCTTTTGTGTACTTCACCCAATTCTCCAACCATACACAGGTATTGTACCCTCGGTCAAACATCATGAATGAGGCAGGAGTATTGGGTGGTGGGACAAGAACACCTTCTCTAGATTTAATCGGTTTGTCCGTTTTAAAATAATTTTTCACCTTACTTACAAGGGACATTTTTCTCTTTGTTCCGTACATAATATCGTATCTATTAGTTTTCCACTGATCCCTTTCAAACCCTAGGTGCCTTGGATCAGGTCGAGTTCCTGTAGTCTGCGAGTGCCACATACGACTTCTACGCTAAACTTTGTTTACAAACTACCTCCAATCAGAACGCGCTTCAGAAATCCGTGCGACCAATGGGTGCGCGACTCTGAATAATCTCCGCCAATGGGTGCGCGGCCCCTTCGTGAGACAGTTCCCACGCTCTGGCTCTCACCCCTCCTTTACAATACCAGCTCCGCTACCCGCCCGCTGCTTCTACCAATCCCAGCGCGGCACAGAGTGACGTCAGAGGCGCTTCGCGACTGACTCCCTCCCTTCACAAGGTAACGGAAACTTTCTTTCTTTTAAAGTGCTCAGTGCTTGGTTATTTTACAACAAATACACATTCGCCACAGTGCTCAAGTGTCTAGATAGAGAAAGAATTATTTTACTGCAAGTAAACTACTTCCATTTACTTTTCACTCGCTGCGAGTAGATCTCTTCCGCCTACCCTTCACTTTAGCATCGGTGAACCTGTTATTCCCCTAAACTCATCCACTTCTTTCCGGGATATATTCCGAGTTTAAGGTTTCCCAGCGGACCCCTTTGCTTTCACGCTAGCTCCGAGGAACCTGCTACTCTTCCGATGTGACCCTTACTAGGTTACGCCACTATGGGAATTTTGCCAATGAGCCCCGTTACTGTCATTTATTCACACATGTATTCAGAAACCCCTAGTTAGTGCTTCCCGGTTATCCTAACCTGCACCTAACTTTCCTCGAGCCTGTGACCTCAGGACAATGGATTCTATTCACCACTTGCCCTTTCAATTCCCCGGGGAGTTCGGACAACACGAAACAATACGGTTTACAAATGCATGGATTAGTACATATAACAATATAAGAACAAGAATAATAACAATACAAAAATTCATGAGTTTCAGCAGCGTATTCACAAGAGAATGATCAGGTCTCTTAGAACAGCCGCTCTTCTAGCAGCATCAATATACTAGCAGCTTCCGACTCAACTAGTCCAACTAATCCCTGCCTTATTCTTAACTAGTCCCTAACCATCCTCTGGCTACCAGTAAAACTGATAGAGCGCGCGAGGCCACCCGACCAATAGTTTTCGCCGTTTTCCGGCTTCAGGGCCCATATACTTTCAAATCACCATATACATCGATCAGGTGACTTCACGAGCTCTACCAATTTGTGTGTGTGTTCCCTACTATTAATTTCCAGTGCACCCGACTTACCATCCACCGATGCGGGTACCTAATGACCACAATGAATCAGGGAGCTAGCTGTAAAGAAAAGGCAGCAAAATACAAACCCAACCAATAACATTCAAATACTGTTTAAATGACCACGGACAACTGGAAGTTTTAAAATGTTTATCTAAAGTTCGTTTTCTTCATGCATCAAGTATACAAGAATGAGACAATCAATGACCAAGATAATGTAAATTATGTAGCTATATAAAAATAATGATAGGGTAATCATTGAAATACTGATATAAAATGCAAGAGAAAAATACTATGCAATTCAGTAATATCTAAGCATGGGCAGACTATGTATGGGTAACTATAGGAGGGCCTATAATGAGTAACACGCTTCACTTAAAGTAAAGGGGCCTTTGAAAAGTCTAGGTAATGAAGTTCTAGACCATATCAGAAAATTACAAACTGCAATGCAAAATATAATCTCTAACAAGTGAGAAGACATAGGAACAAACTTATGAAAATATGTAATTGACTTTCAATAGTTGCGGAAAGGCATGGAAAATATAACATATGCAAATGATGAACTTTATTATAGCAAAAGTTAGAAATTCAGAAGGTGCAAGATTTTAGGAGTTTCAGAGCAATATTTACCTAGAAAGGTGTGGAAACCAAACCCTGGCCACGGGTCAGTTAAGACAGGAAACCCTCAAGGAAGGATACCCCTCAAAGGACAGCAGGTGCAGAATGGACACCCAGGACAGGACAGGATACCCTCGGAATAGGAATCAGGACAGGACCCTCAGGACAGGACAGCAAACCCTCAGGACAGGACCGCTCAGGACAGGACCGGAATCCACAGTTTGGAAGCAACGCCTGCGCTCCACCCGCTCTGCAGTTATCGATCAAGACCCCGATTGGGTCAGCGAACTCCCAGCAAAGTGCTTCGCCAGCACTTTAAGGTTCAGTAGAACCTTAGTCTATGGTCAAATTCGGACAGAGTGCTCCGCAGCGCTCTGTATCTTCAATCACCTATTGAGTACGATGGGTCAGTGACAGGTCAGCTAAACCAGACAAGTCGGGCGGCTCCCTAGGTGAACCCAGGGTAGATATACAGTTTGGGGACAGTGTACCACCCCCCAATGTTGCAAAGTGTCAGAATCCCTCAATTTCGATTGGTCCTAAGGTAGGATTTGGGTAACACACCAATCACAACATAGTAATTCAAGCCTACATTTGCATAGTAGGGTACCGCCTAGTAAGTTTGGGGTTCCCAGGAGAAACTGTGCAGAAACACAATGACAATTTAACATTGTATCATATGAGGAGCAACATTCGCCGTTCTCGCAGGGCAGAGGTGACTTTCTCATGAGCATCTCGCCCATCGCTGCCAACTGGCTATGTTCCATCAGTCAAGGTCCACTGTGCTGCCGAAAGTGGCGCAGGCGCAGAAGGGACCTCCAATATGGCTCTCCTCTCACTCAGACCCCCATTCCCCGCGATACATGAAAAGTAAGCGAAAACAAATTAATACATAATAATGTCATCATGAAAACACATCACAGGGTTTGTACTTTTAACTCATCATCAAGAAATAAACTTATGCATTTTAAATGTTAGCTACATTGATACGACCACAAGAGCAGTGGCACGAGCAGTACCACATGATGAGCACAGCTATGAATTACGCATGCGCATAACTTTCCCTCCACTTCTGCAGACGCGTCAGGACACGTGAGTGTGGCTGACGCATGCGCAGTAACTAAATACAAGCGGCGGCCATTTTATAAACACGGATTAAAATAGTTAGGAATACACATAGGCAAGCGTCATAAACTTTACTCAAACTTAATATAAATGTTAGTAAGACGTACATTGATTACCTTGTTATACATAAACGAGGTTCTTGACTTCGGCAAGCCGCAAAATATGCGAAGCTTTGCTTCATCATTAGGACTATTCACCTTTCCTGAAGTGGTTCTTATACCACTTCTTTAGTATATGGTTCGTGAGGCCCCTAGGGCAGAATTGTATTTGTGCAACTTATAGTATGCTTATTGAGTAACTTGTGCTGTATCTCGAACTCTGACCTCATAAAGAGTGCAGAGGGGTTGTGTTCATAATAAATACATATATATTTGATATATACCTTGTGTGGTGTCCTTTCATTTGGTATTCAAGGGATTATTATTGGTAAAACACTTGGCTTCACATGCTCTCTGAAGTGTTAGCCTAAGACTGCTTCGTCCATGCTACCACTAGGATAGGGGCTATAAGGTTGACTTTACAACCATCACCATAAGGGTTGTTTGGACTGGTGCAAGGTGGTCACTAGAATAGTGAACATCATATACCAGGCCAACTTCTCACAACCACCACCAGCAATACCACCACAACCGGCAATACCACCATCCACACCACCACCAACACTACCAGCACCAGTACACCCACCACCACCACCAATACCACCACCACCAATACCATCACCAATACCACCACCACCAATACCACCACCAATACCACTACCAATACCACCACCGATACCACCACCACCATACACCCATCACCAATACCACCAATACCACCACCACCACCAATGCTACCACCACCAATACCACCACCACCAATACCACCACCACCAATACCACCACCACCATTACCATCACCAACAACACCAATACCACCAATACAAATATAAACAATACCACCACCACCATTTCCACCACCACCACCAATACCATCACCACCACCAATAACACCTCCACCAATATCACCACCATTAGAGTATGAGAGAGAAGCTGTGCCCACTCCCCGCCCATATTTTTTATTGGCTTGTGTCAATGTCTTTCGTAAATGCTGCCTTCAGCATTTACGAAATACATTTAATAAGCGTGTTAGTTCCTCCTTAGCATGGCCTTGTCTTCATTTGTATCCTCTTATGGCTACTGGCCCCTTTACTTTGATTGTTACACGGGACCTGTTATTTATTCAGTAAGCACTAATTACTTTATTGAGTTTCTCTTACTGCAGTCTGAACATGCGCTGCTTCAGCTGAAACCACTTGTGTTATTTAAGCAGCATGGCCGCCCCTGTAACACAGGCACCTGCATTCAATCACTTTAACCCGGCATTATCTCGTGTCTGTTTCAACTCTTGTATGGTCAGGTCGTGGATTTCCTCCATTTTCTGAAAGTGAATGCAAAACAAGCAAGGATTATTTCATGTACCTCACCTCTCCTCTTTGATATTGGCCTCAGTTGTCAAAAAAAACAGGGAAATCAAAATTAACTAAGAGACAAATGTGATTTACTTGCTCCTGGTTTTATCAGGTTAAAGAACTATGATGAATATTTCCAAATCTCTCCCTGCACATCATAAGGCATATTTACAAGCCCCTTGTGTCACTGGAGCGTTACTTTTTTTGATGCCCTTGTGGCGCACAGTGCAGGCCCATGTCTACAAGGCCACACAAAACTACCCTGCGTGGCTTTTGATGGCCTTGTAGATAAGGTGGAAGGCCATGCAGTGCATCTCGCTGCGTTACCTCACATTGCGGCAGGGAGGTGTGCCATGGGTGTTGCTGTGGATGTTCCGATGGAACACTCATGGATTTTGACACTTCCCCAGCCTTACAACATAGCGTGAATCTGGGGCAGCCCCAAAAAGGTATGCTTCCCCAGAGCAGGCGTAACGAGGAGAAATTTTTATGTTTCTCCTCATTTTTTCCTCATTTGACGTGTGCTGCATTCTGCAGCACACATAGAAAAAGGAATGTGCCTCTCATGATTGTTTTTGCGCAAGGAGGTGCCCCTTCCTGCACAAAAACAATCATGCCAACAAAACAGACACTCCTGCACCATGGTGCAAAGGCGACTGCATTGGTACACGGCTGCAATTTTTGCGCCAGCTGAAAGGACAGGAATCTTGTAAATAAAGTGCATTTCTGTCCTTTCTAATTTGCATAAGGCAGCACAGGAAAATACATTGCGGTGATGACGTGTGTCAATTCTTAGTAAATATAACCCCATATATTAGTCCATCAAAGTCATATTTACATCCACTTCAACTTTGGCAACCATGTCTATATCGGTATCCAAAAACATCTACTGCCAGCCTTAGGTAGGCACAGAGGCTTCAGCTAAATCCTGCTTAACCTCAAGAAACACCATTTTTAGGTCGAGCCTCTAGCGGCAGCGCGCATGCTTTGCGAGGCATGAGGTATTCAGTATGGACTGGAAGCTCCGTGGAAGCTCCGCCCATCTTTTTCATTGGCTTAGTTCCTAAATGCTTCCTTCCGATTGGTTTTAGGCTTGTTAGTCCCGCCTATGACAAGCATGTCGTCATTTGTTTCCTTCTATGGTTACTGGCCCCTTTACTTTGAGTGTTGCACAGTATGTTTTAGTTATACTGTGAGCACTATTTTCTTCCCGAGCCTCCACCTCCCGCATACGTGCCGCCCACCTCCCGTTTGCCATGCAATAGGTCTTGGGTAAATGCGAGTCCTATTGCATTGCAGATGCTTGTTTTTATAAGGGGGCACAGAAAGACCCACTCTGCGAGACCTCTAATGTGGACCAGTTTCCTGTTGGTATCTCTCGCGTCTTTTGACCGTGAGGTCAACGTTAGAGTAAAAAAAAGTTACACAGATTCCTTAATGCGAGGTTTTGAGTAACATGAAATTCGTCATTTTACCAAATTTCACCAGCGTAAGGAATTACGGTAATTACTGCCCAACAAGCGAGGTAAGTGACTGCTGTTTTGTTGTAACTCAGTTTACCGGTTTAAGTACAGAGGTCAAAACGTTCATGGCGTGCCCCATTCCTCGCGCTTTCTTAATTACGCGGAACCATGCAGGTCAGGATTCTGTTTGGAAACAGACAGAAGAAGAATGCAGTTGGACTGCAGGTCTCAACCTCCTGCCCCGCCCGGCAGAGGGCTGCTAGAGAGGTTTTTGGGGAAATTCTTATTGCGCACTCTGCCTAGTGTGGTTGCATTTGCTGGAATTGTGAGAAACTGAAAGGGACTGCTGTTCTATAGGGCACTCTGTGTCATGAAAGCAAAAGAAACACAGACAGAATAAAATGCAGCTGGTGGTCCAAAGATGCATTTATTTATGTGGAACACACCAAGTCCTGGCCTGTGGGGTTGCGTATGTGCCCCTTTAAACAAGTGGCGCCAGTGTTCAGCTTCCGCAATCTACTATCAGGAGAACTTTGGGGCATATTAGCAAGAAGCTTGTTAAAACTATCGCCGTTTTAGCGGCAGGAAACTGCCGCTAAAGCGGCAATAATGGGCTTGCTAATATGCGTTATGGAATTCCAATAGAAGCCCAGGTTAGATGTGCAGGACATCTAACCTGGTCTTCTATTGGAATTCTGTAGCGCATATTAGCAAGCCCATTATCACCGCTTTAGCTGCAGTTTACTGCCGCTAAAACGGCTATAATTTTAACGAGCTTCTTGCTAATATGCCCCTTTGTTATCCGACTTTCTTGGCAGTAGCACTAAATATACTTTGTGCTCCGAATGGTATTTCCCCATTCTAAATATGGTGCACTGGCAGGAGTGGAGAAGGCTCTGTATCGCGCTGGCGAGAAAAGACGGTCCCCTGCCTGAAAAAAGAGTGTGCCACAGCGCCTCCTGGCCACTGAGTAGCGCGTAGCTAGAATGTTTTTTGCGTTAGTTACATTTTGTGTCGGACCCTTATGGTTCAGAATTATAGGAACAGACCAGTGCATGTCAAGGCTTGTAGGATGAGTGAAGTTTCAATATTTTATCAAACTGTCCTCCCTGAAAGACCGATAGGGGTGGGGTGGTAAGTTGCAGATTAGGCCAAAACTTTAAGAAGGCTGTTAGGACTGAGGAAGAGTGGAGGTAGGTGAGCTTACAAATTAACAGGGAGAGCTGAGCAAATCGAAAGGGTCGTAGAGCCCGTGCACAAGCCGAGCCCTGACTTCAACAAATATCTCCTATAATATGATAACATCTCTTCAAAACTCAAAAAAGTATTTCCATTTAACATGTGGAAGATATGACATTAATAGGGCACTTTATAGCTCTGCACTGAAAAGTACATTTTAAAAGTGATAGTTTTGTACAACTGGTAGTATGAACTCTATTTGAAAGAGCTTTCATACGTTATAATGAAGAAAAAAGATTTGGTCAAATTTAATATTTGCCTATGGTCAGGGCAATAATCCTACAAAATAAGTGGGGGGACTAGCAAGTTAAGCATTTTGCAAGTGGCATCATGGTGTGTGACATCACAGTGCATAATGTCACTGCATGTGAAACTGTACATGGCATCACAGGATGTGGTATAACAACCCATGACCACACAAGAAGTGACATCAGATATTAAGATCTCACACAGATGTTTAGCAGGGCTATCATAAATACATGTAAGAGTTTCACGAGGTTTAACAAATAAGAGTTTGCGTCAGGGTTGCACAAAATAAGTGCCATAACCCCGACGCAAAATCTGGGCCTCAATTTATAATTTTTTTTTGTTATTCTGCAGCAAAGAAATTGGCAACAAGGAGAAACATGACAGTAGATCTGTGCTGCCTAATTGGTTGCAAAGTCTTCATTTTAAATATATCTTATACGGTTAGGGCACCTGCTAAAGAGATCTTCCTGCGCCCAGTAACTCTCAGGGAATAATAATGGTAAGATGACTATTGGTTAACACATTTGCTGGAGAGATCTGTGTTTTGTCTAGTCCCAGATTTTAATCAGAGTAGCATAGATGGTTAATATGTCTTCTGTAAAGCACATCATGTACTATGCAGATGACAGATTTTTATTTTGTGTAGATAGGTAAGTGGGTTACTGCTTTTAAGAGAGCTTTTTAGGTTGAGCCTGGGAAGCGCATGCACTGCGAGCCATGCTGTATTGGAGTATGTACTCAAAGCTCCGCCTATTCTCCGCCCATACTTGTCATTGGCTTGTGTCATTGACCTTCGTAAATGCTGGCTTCTGATTTGCTATTAGGTTTGTAAGTCCCTCCTTAGTACTGCCTTGTTTTTATTTGTAACCTTCCGTGAGGACTGGCCCTTTTACTTCAGTTGTTACACGATACGTCTTCTTTACTCTGTTAGCGCTATTTTCTTTAATGAATTTCTCTTACTGCAGGAGGGTCTCTCGTGTGCAGTTGTGACCACTGGCTTGTTTGACAAGCTCAGCTCGTCATTAGCATGGAAGCAGTTAACTCCTAGAAAACGTGGAGCTCTTCAGGGACCATGGGAGACAGAAGGGGGCAAATCAGCGATGCCTTCAAGCATTCGGAATGCAATAGGTATCGCATTTGCGAGAATTTAAGTTATTGGCATTGTAAATGACAATGCCTTTCATTTATGTTTTAAAAAACAAAACATAAATAAAAGGCATTGTCATTTACAATGTCAATGGCTCAAACTTACGTAAATGAAAGACATATTGCATTGCAGATGCTTGTTGACTTTGTTTACAAGTGAAACATATGATTTCTATCCCTGCACAGACTATTCTTTGAGCAAGAACTGGAATTCCAAGTAATGTAGAGTTTATTGCCGCCGGTAACTGATGTGCTCATCTTGGCATCTTGTAATCGTCCACAGACCAATTTCTGCAGGTCAGACCTCAATATTGTCTGTTAGTTCCTTTGACATGCAGAAGTTGGTGCAGTGGGCACCAAATTCCGCATATTGTGGTCCAGTTCTGAGTTTGAGGAATTTACTTGAGTTGTTAAATGCATTACCCTAAGTCTCAGTAGTTGCCATGTGCCATAAAATGGGGAGCGCATCATACATGACAGAAATAGAGCCACAGTACACAAGACAGAGAGTGAGAGAAAATACTTTTGAAAACTATCTCATAAAATATTCGGAGAGTGACTAAAATGTACTTTCGTATGCTGCTCCCTGCAAGGATTCATAGCCAAAAGGACATCTGTGGAAATTGTAATTAACTATTCGTAACTCATTGTAATTTTTTGTAATTAGTTGTTCCCATTGCCCCTTTTGGTGTCCTATCACTGGACTCTCAACTCCCCCCACTTTTCCTTCTATTTACCTTTTGGTACTTGCCATAGAATGTTGACGCTTCCATCACAGTTCAGGTGACAGTTATTTTTCTGTGGAGCGTTCTCTCTATATGGAAGGCATTGGTGGTTACGGAATAAATAAATTTCATATGTTCCTTAATGTAGATGAACATTCCTTATTTATAACAAAATCCATACAAATTGATGTGCAGAGGTCGGTGTATGATTGTTTGTCTCTCTACATCTAAGGCGCATGCGGGCCTGTGACCTTTGAGTAGGAATCTATTATTGCTCTAAATGTCAAAGAAGATGTGTTTCATGCTCAGGTAATGCCACGAACGGCCAGAGTGGGGGGCGGGGAGGGGGAGGTGAATGCTGGAAGGTTCCAGGGTGATTTATGCTGCACACTGCGCTGGATTCATTTCACGACCCAGCACGTGCCGCAGGTTACAGCGGACCTGTCCGCCATGAATAGCGGTCCTGTGTGTCAGCTGTCGCCGGTCTGAGCCAGGTACACATGCACGAATAGTCAACAGAAGCTATTTCCCATCTCCGAGGGCGTTAATTACCGGCTTAATTGGTGGCACCATCGCGTACTCGTGAAGGGCATCTTTGTGTTCCGCGGGGTACGGCAAGCAAAGGTTCTCTCCCTCAGTCAAAGGAGTTGAGGGAAAGTATCTATAAACACGCAACAAAAACAACCGAGAAAGGGGGTAAACCGTCTCAAAAGTGTGTCGTTAAAGCACTACTGTATGAGAAGCGAGCTGTGTACTAGTGTCCCTAAGCCTCCAGGACTGCAGTCTGACTTCTGTAGAGACCATGATAAACTTTGGCTGGTCTTGAAACTGCAGTTCCCAGTCACTGACTGGGCCAGTATTCTCTCTGTCCAGCAGCGTGAATAAAGCAGTCATCAACACACTGAAAGAACAACACTGCTGCTTTTCAAAATAGTTTGCCCATCAGTAGACTGGAGGCTTCTGTAATTCCTAAAGACCACGGGGCATAGCAACAAGGGCAGTATCGCCGCTTTAGCGGAGATATTTTTATCGCCCTATTTACAACGTGATGCTAACATGCATTAGCGCATGTTAGCACCCGTTTTCCCGACGCCTCGCTTTGCATCTCTAATGAGATGTAAAGTGGGCCTCACTGGGCTGTACTCGTAAATTATCGCTGATGTGCACATCGCGATATTTACAAGGAGGCCCACGTATTTTTGCAGATGTTAGTTTTTGGCGAAAACCGCGTTTTTTGCCAAAAACTAACGTCTGCAAAAATGCTGACTTGGGTATGCTTACCATTGGGGGTGGATTATGCTGTTACGACCACAGGGTCGTATCAGCAAGGTTATCGCCGTTTTCCATGAACATTGCTGGAAAACCAGCGATGTTCCATGGAAAACACAGCTATCGCTGGAATAATTATCGCCATTGCGCTATGCGTTGTTAATACAGCACTAGCATGGCAAAAGTTACCAGCGTTAGCCGGCGATAACATTTTTCTCGCTAAGAGCGGCAAGCGATAATTATCGCTGCCACTTGATAATATCCCCCCAAGTGAATCCTGCCTTCCTGCAGCTAACGTCAGTGGCGTAAAGATGAATGTGTAGCTATAAATGACTCCTTTCTACAAGGGGCATAGAAATGGCGCGGGGTGGGGGGGATGTTTGGGGTGTTACATCCCATTATAAATCCATTATCTACTTGGCAGTTGGGTGCAACCACTCCCCAGGGCCCTGTTTGAAGTGTTTATACCAAACTCTCATCGCCCTCCAACACACACATAGCACGTTTGTGAATATAAAGGCAACATTTAACGCATAGTAAGACCTGATAGCCCCAATGTCCCAAATGTGAAGCTACTGCTCCTCAAATTGTGCCAAATCCACACAAAATGAGTAAACCAGGCTTTGCCCTGATATTTACAAGCTCACATGGATGTAGATTTACCCTTTGTGGAATTCACAAAGCTTTTCCAGGCTTTGCCTGGAAACCTGCCCCAGCCACAGGTGTTGATGCCCACTACTGGAAAACTTTTGTGAATTCTAACTTTGCACAGACAAATATACACGCATAAACTTTTCCATGAAAACCACATAGTAGAAAGTGCAAATTTAATGATTAACCCTTTTTCTGAAAATGTAAAATATTTTCCTTTGTGAAGAACCCATTTCCACAAATCACCTTCAATTTTCAGGATGGTCCTTTGCCCATTCGACACTGTAGAGGAATTGTCTCCTCTCAGTGACAGAAGTAAATCAACAACCTTTTTCAGAGTGTGTATGGAGTTTGAGAGGAGTTTGTGAACACCATCAAACGTGGAAGTTTGAAGTGTTTACGAACTCAGAAAGCATTTACACCCTGTAACACACACTCACCACCTTTTCAAGACCCCTTTGTATGAGTAAAACCATGTGTGAAAAACAAATTGCCCTGATTTTTTTTTTTTAAGTTAGCCGGGACTCAGAAATAAGGCTATTTTAGTGTATGAGTCTGCTTTATGTGCACAAGAAATGTTGAGTCTCTGAAAGGGACAAATGTGGTAGCTCTAACATGCACTCACCAAAGTTACTCGCGCTATGCTTAGAAATATCATGCAATATTCTGCGTGCCCCTTGTTTGTGCTTGGTTTCATTTGGCCCTGGAATTTCATGCCAAGCTAGATCACTTATTTTAGTAGAACTGGCTTTTGAAAAGTTCTATGGTTTTTTTGCACTATTCTGACCCTGTTGTCCCCTTTAAATTGATAATAGGGGCTTGGTGCTCTGCGTCGAAAAGCCATTTCCCACCTGAGTTGCATCAAGTTCTCTGTGCAAATTATAGTATGATCAATGCTGCTGTCATACGAGCTCCCATGCTAAACAATATTAGACCAGGCCCTTACGCAGTGGCGTAGCTAACCCTTAGACCACGCGGGGCTGTCTATGTGTTTGCTGCCCATTGGCGGCGGCATTGAGGAGCGAGGGTGGGGTAGAGGGTGCAGCCGTTTTTCTCGGCTTCTTGCCGCCCACTCGACAGCTGCATTAAAGAGCAGGAGGGGAGAGAAACTGCAGGTGAGAGAAGGGAGAGGCCGCCCCCCCTTGCTACGCCGCTGACCTTATGTAGTTGCAACACAGTGAATGTTGGGAAATACTCAGGCTTACACCACGCCCTAATCTTACTGGCCAAGCTACATTCTTGCTTTCTACTCATGGCTATTAATTTCAGGAAAACTGTTCAGAGGAGAGGAAAACAATTTCTCGTTTTCATTGCTTAAACACCAGTTTTAATATGGGGCCTCCCCTGGGCTGAAGCATATATTCTGCTACCCATGAGAGGCCATGCAATTTGGAACTACAGTTCTGCCACCGCAACCTGTGTAAGCTGGTACTTGCACCACTTACTTCAGATATAGGTTTACTATATCTATAGGTAACTACACCTAAAATCTATAAGTCACCCCTATAGCAGGCTTTGACAATCCTGAAGGCAGGATACTTGGTTCTAAGTGAGAGGGTGCCACTGCATGAACAGGACACCCCCGCAGCCTACAAAGTCCATTCTCCAGGGTTGTCAGTATATTAGCCATTTACAACATATAGAGTGGAATTATGCGACCGCATGATGACCAACTCTAAAATGTCTGAAAGTAACCCTAGCGTGTTTGGTGTCAAACATTGTTGAATCATACCCCCACCTCATGCATCATAAGGGTCGTTTGGACTGGTGCAAGGTGCCCACTTAATTAGTGCTACGCAAAAACATTATGGCCAGAATGCTGAATGAATCATACATTCACCCCAGTCAAGAGATCTGGGTTAAATCCATTGTTCTGTTGCTCACCATGCAACTCCAGTTTAGACCCAACCATATGCAAATCAATCTTGACCCTCATGGGAACAGTCCAGACCGAACTGCCAAGACAGGTCCTCCCTGGACTGGAAACAAGCATCCCGGGACCGGAACCTGGGTATTACCCTTCATCAGCCAAACTAACTTCAATCCAGCGGCACAGTGAGCAAGGGACCTACGTCTGGGCGTACCCATCCCACTTAGGGTGAAAAGTGCTACGCAAACAAATGATGGACAGAATGCTGAATGAATCATACATTCACCCAGAGTCAAGAGATCTGGGTTAAATCCATTGTTCTTTTGCTCACCATGCCACCCCAGTTTAGACCCAGCCATATACAAATCAGTCTTGACCCTGTGCCTCATGGGAACAGTCCAGACTGAACTGCCAAGCCAGGTCCTCCCTGGACCGGAAGCAAGCATCCTGGGACTGGTTTCTGGGTATTACTCTTCATCAGCCAGGGTAGCTTGAATCCAGTGACACAATGAGCAAGGGACCCATGTCCGAGCATACCTTTCCCACTTAGGGTGAAAAGTGCTACACTTCCACATGATGGACGGAATGTTGAATGAATCATACATTCACCCTCAGTCAAGAGATCTGGGTTAAGTCCATTGTTCTTTTGCTCACCATGCCACCCCAGTTTAGACCCAGCCATATACAAATCAGTCTTGACCCTGTGCCTCATGGGAACAGTCCAGACTGAACTGCCAAGCCAGGTCCTCCCTGGACCGGAAGCAAGCATCCTGGGACTGGTTTCTGGGTATTACTCTTCATCAGCCAGGGTAGCTTGAATCCAGTGACACAATGAGCAAGGGACCCACGTCCGAGCATACCTTTCCCACTTAGGGTGAAAAGTGCTTCACTTCCAAATGATGGACGGAATGTTGAATGAATCATACATTCACCCTCAGTCAAGAGATCTGGATTAAGTCCATTGTTCTTTTGCTCACCATGCCACCCCAGTTTAGACCCAGCCATATGCAAATCAGTCTTAACCCTGTGCCTCATGGGAACAGTCCAGACCAAATGGCCAAGCCAGGTCCTCCCTGGACCTGAAACAAGCATCCTGGAACCGGTTTCTGGGTATTACCCTTCATCAGCCAGGCTAGCTTGAATCCCGTGGCACAGTGAGCAAGGGACCCACGTTTGGGCATACCCATCCCACTTAAGTTGGAAAGTGCTACGCAAACAAATGATGGACAGAATGCTGAATGAACCATACATTCACCCCTAGTCTCGCGATCTGGGTTAAATCTATCATTTTTGTGCTCACCATGCCACCCCAGTTTAGACCCAGCCATATGCAAATTAATTAGTGGACAGCATATACCAGGCTAACTTCTCACATTTATTGTTCTTATTATAATGTCTAGAGACATCAAAACTAGATTGTACTAAGAAAGTTAGACTAAAGCAGCCCCTGCCGCACATTCCAAAGATATTGCAATTCACTGAGGAGATCTGTGACCAGGGGGAACAAGGCTGTAGGCCGAGTTCCTTTTTAACCTTTTCGTCGCTGCGCGAATTCCGCCGTGGCTCGGCCGGGGCTAGGGGGTGGGCGTGGCGCTCCCGTACGTATGACGGATCCATGCCGTTATGAGTCACGGGGGCGTGTGCTCATGACAGCGTTGAGCCGTCATGACCCCGCCCACTCACTAATTCGCCTGCACAGGCGGAGAATTAGTGCCGCGTGTGCAGAGCGGCAGTTGCATGACGGCTCCACGCCGTCATGAGCACACACATCCCGTGACTCATGAGGGCGTGGAGCCTTCATGAGCATGGAAAGAGTTATGGGCCTGGAAATCTGAAGTGCCGGTACCTATTTTCACATTAGAAATCTCTCACCTACTTGTTATTTTATTTTTTACATATATGACTCTGAATATGGCAGGCAGGCAAGTAGCTCCTAGTAACAGGAACCCACTAATGCCAAATGCCTTTCTACATTTTGCTATTCAATTTTTTCCCAAAAGGTCTCCTTCACTTTTGTAAAACACACCGGGAGACTTTCTCACTCTGCTAGCCTCTCCAAGATCCCTCCATCCTCTGGCAGTCAGTTCATATTTCATCAGCATTGCTGTGCAAGATTGACAGAAAGGACAGCAAAACAAATGGAGAAGTCCCAGTTCCACCAGCATCATAAGAACCACCCCGAAGAAAAACAATGATGGGGCACCGTCTCACCCACAGGTAAAAGGGTCAGCCCTCACTCTTTGTGACGTGCGCTGAGAGAGGCTCTAGCCCTGCCAGCATTACAATCATCTAGCCAAAGTCGAGAACGGATTGCACTTATGCTGCCCCTGCCTATATGTCCCCTCCTTAAGTTTAACGCTTGGCCATCTTTTTCCACCTCGGTCCCCAATGGTAAAATTCAAGGCGGACGTAGAGACCCGTCCTCACTCTCCTTACAATGGTAGCACCAGAGGTGAGCACCTACTCTGTGATGCCTTAACATGCTGAATGTTTGAATGCAGGGGTGCATTAGCCCTCTCACAATATCTGCTTACCTTTCATGGTGTGACAAAGGACAACATCATGACCTTGTACCAAAAGCAGATGGTTCAGTGAGTGTTGCATTTATTGTTTTTAGGAAGGGGATCTGTGATATTACCAACATGTTTCCTCAGTTAGTATCGTAAATGGATGTATGTCACTACAACGCATGCTTTTACAACGCATGCCATTATGACGCAGGTTTTACAACGCAAGTCGTTACAACGACTTGCGTTGGGGGGCGCTGGATAGTGAATAGTTTAATTTACTATTCCAACTCCAGTCCCCGTGGATAGTAGGGAAGGTGTTGGATAGTAATTAAACTATTTCCTATCCTAGAGCGCCCTCCAGAGCAATTCGTTGTAATGACTTGCGTTGTAAAAGTTGCGTCGTAATGGTAGTGCGTTGTAAAAGTTGCGTTGTAAAGGATGTTTCCCATCGTAAATACATCCACCGACAAAGGCCCTGATTCCAAGTGGACCAAATGCGGGTGAGGTATTTCCCGTACCCAGGGTATAACCAAACAAGTATGTACTAGAAGCTGTAACTAGATCTATTGTGAGTTTTCTTCATGAATATGAAAAAGTACATGCAGAATCTGGTGTATTCTACATCAAATTTCTCATGCATTGGAATTCACCACATGTTTTTTCCTGTTACCTTTTAGCAAATTTAAACTGCCAAAACTCCGTGTGGGAGCATTGCTGAAGTATAGCAACAACCACACATCTCAGAATTTCAATCCAAGCCCAAAAAGAGGTTTGTAGAGGGATAGTAATTCAGCAGCCAAAGTATTTTCAAAAGCACATGCTCATAAGAACAGAAAATGCTATTATTGTAGGGTTTATTTTACCTGTCAATCAACACATACAGTCTAAAGTGTTTAAATCTAATTCTTGAAAGATCTTGGAGGCATATTTGAAAAATGTTCCGGCAGTACAACGCAGCAATCCACCTTTCTGCACTGAGTTGCATAAAAAGGAGAGGGCAGGAATGAGCCGTATTCAACATTATACAGCACATTCCTGCTCTCTACCTGTGCTGGAGCACACACTGCCGCCTAGCGACAATGCAGGAAAACATGCACTATGTGGCAAGGGTGCCTGTGTTGCAGGTAGGATTGTTTTGTGCAGGAAGGGCCCCTACCTGCGCAAAAGCGTTTGTCAGAGGCATTTCCTCTTCCTACCTGTGCTGCACAATGCAGCACACTTAGAAAGAAATAAAGATATTTCTCCTCATTGCATCTCTGCTGGGGAGACATACAATTCTGCCTCACTCCCAGGTCTACCAGTACTGATAAATCTGGGAATGTCTCAGAATGCATGGGTGGAAGAGTGGGAACACCCGCGCGCCACCTATGGAACGCCTCCCTGCTCCAGAGTAACACAAGGCAGCGATTTGAACTGCCTTGTGTGAGTCTAGATTTATCAAGCCATGCAGGACCATGCAAGGGGACCTTGCGTGGCTTGGTAAATCTCATTTCAGGTTTTTGCGACCCTTGCGTTGGCGTAGGGTGACACAAAATCTTCTCATAAATTTGTCCCTTCATGTTTAAAGAATGATACATCTACAAAACTGTGGGGCATATTAACAAGATGTGCGTTACAAAACGCACATCGCACATTTCACTATGGCCGGATTTTTTCACCGTGTTAGCAAGTTATTATCAACGCGCAACACGTAGGCGATAGTAAATCCTGCGATAACCGGCGATAGTGAACATTAGCGCGTGAAAACAAGCGTTGTTTTCACGCGCTAAAGTGTGCCTTGATAATATGGGGGGTGGATTCAGCTTTATGATCCACACCCCCATGTTATCTATGCCTAACGCCTGGTCAGAGCAGGCGTTGGGAGACCTGCGATAAAAGAGTTTATCGCAGGTCTTTTCCTCCCAACGCCTGCCTTGGTGATAGGGTGTTCCCACCTCCAACCACATTTTACATGTGGATGGACGTGGGAACGCCCACTTTGCATGTCATTAGCGATGTTTCTCGCTGACATGCAAAGTGGGCTTGAGGCAGGCGTTGCATTGCCCTTGTTAATAGGGCGCAGGAAGTATCGCCGCTTTCTCAGCGAATTGTGCCGAGAAAGCAGCGATACTTCAGCTTGTTACTATGCCCCTGTGTTTACTATATGTAGGCCTACACCTAAATACTCCTTCAATATCCTTCCCAGAAACTGACCATCTCCGGGGGATCAAGCATGGTTAGAAGCAAAGGAAATTATTCCCTTACGGATCCCAAGATTTAAGAAACAACCATTAATTTCTCGTGCTTTCTCATGCAATACTCCCGAGCTTTGGGATTATTTTCCCATATCTGTTAGAATACTTACTTGATCCCCCAGCCCATGACTCATTCTCCTCTAATGTTACAAACGTTGCTGCTAGAAATATTTTTTAGAAATCTAAATAAAGAACCTGCAAGTTGACCCAACTATGCTTACCTCAAAAAATTTTGTTCAGATTTTATCAAAATGTTGGTAAGTATTTAGAGGCATTCTGAAGCCCCTCGGGGTCTCGTTCCCCCAAATAGAAACATAAACATGAAATACATGGCCATTCAGTAGAACTTTCTGCTTCTTTTAAGTGCCATTAAATATGATTTTCCAACACCTCCAATGGGCAAAGAAAGGCGAACTATTGTTTTTCAGAAATGATTCAAGAATACAACTGTCATAAAAGATGTTTTTCTCAAATCTGTTAGCTGCTATACATGCTACCATTGCACTTCATGTCTTTCTTCAGATTCCCTTACACCATAGGTTATTACCATACATGCCAACATTTCAGAAGAGCAAATAGGGAGATTAAAAAAAAAAATCGGGAGAATGGGGCCTTGAATCGGGTTACTGGCATGTATGGGCTTTGGAAGTGTGCTGCTGCAGGATTGGACATTTGAAACCCAAATGCACGTTTTTTTTTTTACCTTTCCGAAGCATGCAGCGCAATGGCAGGCAGACAGAGGGTGATGCAAGTGTTGTGCACTGGCCTAGCAGGTTGCTGGCAGTGCATGCTCCCCCCGCCCCCCCCTGTGACAGCCCGGGCTGAAACAGCTTCCTGTGCACACACACGGCCGCCCCCCCCCTACTTCACAGGTCTTTAAAAGACCATTCACTTGTTAATGACGCTTTGTTGATTTTTCACTCCTTCTAGAGCCCCTGCATGGTCACTCTGACTATTGCTGGCACTTTACACAATACCAAGCGCTGTCAGCTGAAACTCCGAGGAATCGGGTTTTTGCTTGCAGGAATCGGGAGGCGGGAGACTAGCCCTGAAATCGGTAGTCTCACGCCTGAATCGGGAGTGTTGGCATGTCTGGTTATTACGTGTACCGTTCTCGTGATGCTCTGATTGCTTACCTGTACAGCAAATAGGGGTACGCTCCATAAAAATGAACAAATAAATGAAGCAGAGATCCTATGGCTTCTCATTGGTTGATATAAATACTTCAGACGAATAATGTCTTTTCAGTTGATTATGGATATTAAATTTCAGGCATGACATCATTCCGATGAAATATTGTCTGTGGACGAATTAAACATGGAATGTGCATATGATAATAGCAGGTTGCAGATAAAATACTTCATCGGCTAAGTCTCAATGCACTCAGATCTGCTGCTGTCGTATCGGTCAATGACGCTCTTTTTTATCGACTTTGGAAGGAAGAAAACACGAAGTGGATACACCAGGATTGAACCCTGTGACTTTTAAGCACTGGCGGTTTTACCAGTTTAACAATGGCAGCACATGCTGTGTCCTTCGTTAATGTAACTGGTGCTCCTATAAAGCGCTCCAATACCTTCGGGTCGAGTTCGTGCTATATGAAGCTGAAGAAAAACAAGCATTTGCAATGCAATAGGTCCCGCATTAGGAAAGTTTGAGCTATTGGTATTGTAAATGACACATTTTTTTTATGTGTTGGTTTTGAAAATAGCGAAATTAATAGCTTTGTCATTTACAATGCCAATAGTTTTAACTTTCGCAAATGTGACACCTATAGCATTTGTAATGCAATATGTGTTGTATTTACATGACCTAGATGTATTGATATTACAAATTACAATGGCTTTCATTTTTTTTAATAATACTTAAATAAAAGCTATTGTAATTAATAATGGCAATAGCTTAAAGTTTTGTAAATAACTTTTGTGAAGATTATGTTCCATGTATTTTATTGTGATGAAAATCCAAGAACATAAGTGAAATATGAACATCTTTTTGTGACATTTGTAATAAAGCTTGAAACATTGAGAGAACATATTTGAACCAGTTGTTGTTGAATGGTTGCACAGATTAATGCTGTGGTGGCGCTGAGTGATGTTGTGGTGGCGACGAGTGATGCTGTGGCGATCAGTGATGCTGTGGTAGCGCATAGTGATATTGTGGTGCCCCTGAGTGATGTTGTGGTGCTCCTGAGTGATGCTGTGGTGGTGCTGAGTGATGCTGTGGTGATGCGATAGATAGAGTGAGTGCGATAGATAGATAGAGGGAGGACGATAGATAGATAGATAGATAGATAGATAGATAGATAGATAGATAGATAGATAGATAGATAGATAGATAGATAGATAGATAGATAGATAGATAGATAGATAGATAGATAGATAGATAGATAGATAGATAGATAGATAGATAGAGGGAGGGCGATAGATAGAGGGAGGGCGATAGATAGATAGAGTGAGGGCGACAGATAGATAGAGTGAGGGCGATAGATAGAGTGAGGGCGATAGATAGATAGAGGAGGAGGTTAGATAGATAGAGTGAGGGTGATAGATAGTTAGATAGATAGATAGATAGATAGATAGATAGATAGATAGATAGATAGATAGATAGATAGATAGATAGATAGATAGATAGATAGATAGATTTGTATTTGTATTTGTATTTGTATGGGATATTTCTAAAGCGCTAACTATCGCTCCGAAAGGAGCATCCTGGCGCTGCACAAGTGTACAAACCAAATGTCAAGATCTAAATGGCGGCCATTACAAAGCCATCTGGCAGACTAAAAATCCACGTTTTTAAATGCTTCCTGAAAGCAGTTTCCTGTACCTGGTGTCTAAGGCTGAGGGGCATAGCGTTCCAGGCCTTAGAGGCCAGGACTGTAAGGGTCTTTCCTCCTTTGGTTTTAAGCTTAAATCTGGGAATATTGATTAGATTACCACCAGACGACCTCAAACTTCTCAGGGGGTCATAGCGGATGAAACGTTTCGTAAGGTAACTTGGGCCTGTCTTATTGAGGGATCTAAAAACAATTAGCAAGATCTTAAACAAAATCCTTTTATGTAGGGGTAACCAGTGAAGGGTCTGGAGAGCAGCAGAGGCAGAATATCTTCTAGACGATTTAAGAACCAATCTTGCTGCAGCATGTTGCATGTTTTGCAGTTTTTTTAACGTAGCTTTTTTAACTCCAGCCATTAAGCCATTACAATAATCTAGTCGTGATAATATCAAGGCCACTGCAACCGACTTTCTAGAGTCCGTAGACAGGAAGTCAAAAGACTTCTTAAGCGATTTGATGAGACTAAAACAGCTTCCTGCAGTATTCCTAACATATTGATCGAATGAAAGAGAGGAGTCAAATAAGACTCCTAAATTTCTTGCAGTTTCCACTGAGTGAGGCGGGGCAGGAGAATCTTCAGGCCACCAATCCTTTGGGCAGAAAAAAGCCTCCTTGCCCAAAGGAAAAATCTCAGTTTTATTAGCATTGCATCTTAGATGATTATTTGCCATCCAGCGGAATACATCCGTCAAACAGATCTTAAAATTATGTTCCGCATTGGTGGAATTTTTATCCAAAGAGACCACAAGTTGAGTGTCATCGGCATATGATGTTACTAATATGTTACTAATATGCCGTATGACTCTATCAATGCAAGAAGAGGAACCATATAAATGTTAAATAATAACGGGCTCAAAATCGACCCCTGCGGGACTCCGGATGAGTTCCTTTTTTCGTTAGAAAGAAAAGGGCCCAAAGAGACCGTTTGAGTTCTGTTGGTCAGGAAGGAAACTATCCAAGCCAGAGCAACATCCGTTATACCTATGCCTATCAATCTACCGATCAGGATTTCATGAGAGATGGTATCAAACGCTGCCGTAAGGTCCAGCAAAATCAAGACGGCTTTTCTCCCATCGTCCTGCAGGAATTTAACAGAATCAGTGAGCTCAATGAGTGCGGTTTCTGTAGAATGTCTAGGTCGGAAGCCTGACTGTTGGGGGTGTAAGATGTTATTGGTATCTACAAAATCCTTTAATTCCTGATACACTATCTGCTCTGTCAAATTCCCTAGGATAGATAGAGTGAGGGCGATAGATAGATAGATAGATAGATAGATAGATAGATAGATAGATAGATAGATAGATAGATAGATAGATAGATAGATAGATAGATAGATAGATAGATAGAGGTTGATAGATAGATAGACAGATAGAGTGAGTGCGATAGATAGAGTGAGGGCGATAGATAGGTAGACAGATAGATAGAGTGAGGGTGATCGATAGATAGAGTGATGGTGATAAATAGAGTGAGTGCGATAGATAGACAGATAGAGTGAGGACGATAGATAGATAGACAGATAGATAGAATGAGGGCGATAGATACAAAGCACTGACCTAATGACATTTAGGAAGAACACTAAAACATGGCTTTTCAATCTATAGGGACTAATATCGCATGGAGAAAGTACATCATTTTAGCGCCAGGACACCTGCCCGGTAACAGTGCGCTCAATAAATGGTAAAAATAAATAAATAAATAGATAGAGTGAGGGCGATAGAGTTAGGGTGATAGATAGATGGATAGATAGATAGAGTGAGGGTGATAGATAGTTAGATAGACAGACAGATAGATAGATAGATAGATAGATAGATAGATAGATAGATAGATAGATAGATAGATAGATAGATAGACAGATAAATAGATAGATAGATAGATAGATAGATAGATAGATAGATAGATAGATAGATAGATAGATAGATAGATAGATAGATAGATAGATAGATAGATAGATAGATAGATAGATAGATAGATAGATAGATAGATAGATAGATAGATAGATAGATAGATAGATAGATAGATAGATAGATAGATAGAGTGAGGTTGATAGATAGATAGACAGATAGAGTGAGTGCGATAGATAGAGTGAGGGCGATAGATAGGTAGACAGATAGATAGAGTGAGGGCGATCGATAGATAGAGTGATGGTGATAAATAGAGTGAGTGCGATAGATAGACAGATAGAGTGAGGACGATAGATAGATAGACAGATAGATAGAATGAGGGCGATAGATAGAGTGAGGGCGATAGAGTTAGGGTGATAGATAGATGGATAGATAGATAGAGTGAGGGCGATAGATAGTTAGATAGACAGACAGACAGACAGACAGATAGATAGATAGATAGATAGATAGATAGATAGATAGATAGATAGATAGATAGATAGATAGATAGATAGATAGATAGATAGATAGATTTGTATTTGTATTTGTATTTGTATGGGATATTTCTAAAGCGCTAACTATCGCTCCGAAAGGAGCATCCTGGCGCTGCACAAGTGTACAAACCAAATGTCAAGATCTAAATGGCGGCCATTACAAAGCCATCTGGCAGACTAAAAATCCACTTTTTTAAATGCTTCCTGAAAGCAGTTTCCTGTACCTGGTGTCTAAGGCTGAGGGGCATAGCGTTCCAGGCCTTAGAGGCCAGGACTGTAAGGGTCTTTCCTCCTTTGGTTTTAAGCTTAAATCTGGGAATATTGATTAGATTACCACCAGACGACCTCAAACTTCTCAGGGGGTCATAGCGGATGAAACGTTTCGTAAGGTAACTTGGGCCTGTCTTATTGAGGGATCTAAAAACAATTAGCAAGATCTTAAACAAAATCCTTTTATGTAGGGGTAACCAGTGAAGGGTCTGGAGAGCAGCAGAGGCAGAATATCTTCTAGACGATTTAAGAACCAATCTTGCTGCAGCATGTTGCATGTTTTGCAGTTTTTTTAACGTAGCTTTTTTAACTCCAGCCATTAAGCCATTACAATAATCTAGTCGTGATAATATCAAGGCCACTGCAACCGACTTTCTAGAGTCCGTAGACAGGAAGTCAAAAGACTTCTTAAGCGATTTGATGAGACTAAAACAGCTTCCTGCAGTATTCCTAACATGTTGATCGAATGAAAGAGAGGAGTCAAATAAGACTCCTAAATTTCTTGCAGTTTCCACTGAGTGAGGCGGGGCAGGAGAATCTTCAGGCCACCAATCCTTTGGGCAGAAAAAAGCCTCCTTGCCCAAAGGAAAAATCTCAGTTTTATTAGCATTGCATCTTAGATGATTATTTGCCATCCAGCGGAATACATCCGTCAAACAGATCTTAAAATTATGTTCCGCATTGGTGGAATTTTTATCCAAAGAGACCACAAGTTGAGTGTCATCGGCATATGATGTTACTAATATGTTACTAATATGCCGTATGACTCTATCAATGCAAGAAGAGGAACCATATAAATGTTAAATAATAACGGGCTCAAAATCGACCCCTGCGGGACTCCGGATGAGTTCCTTTTTTCGTTAGAAAGAAAAGGGCCCAAAGAGACCGTTTGAGTTCTGTTGGTCAGGAAGGAAACTATCCAAGCCAGAGCAACATCCGTTATACCTATGCCTATCAATCTACCGATCAGGATTTCATGAGAGATGGTATCAAATGCTGCCGTAAGGTCCAGCAAAATCAAGACGGCTTTTCTCCCATCGTCCTGCAGGAATTTAACAGAATCAGTGAGCTCAATGAGTGCGGTTTCTGTAGAATGTCTAGGTCGGAAGCCTGACTGTTGGGGGTGTAAGATGTTATTGGTATCTACAAAATCCTTTAATTCCCGATACACTATCTGCTCTGTCAAATTCCCTAGGATAGATAGAGTGAGGGCGATAGATAGATAGATAGATAGATAGATAGATAGATAGATAGATAGATAGATAGATAGATAGATAGATAGATAGATAGAGTGAGGTTGATAGATAGATAGACAGATAGAGTGAGTGCGATAGATAGAGTGAGGGCGATAGATAGGTAGACAGATAGATAGAGTGAGGGCGATCGATAGATAGAGTGATGGTGATAAATAGAGTGAGTGCGATAGATAGACAGATAGAGTGAGGACGATAGATAGATAGACAGATAGATAGAAGGAGGGCGATAGATAGAGTGAGGGCGATAGAGTTAGGGGGATAGATAGATGGATAGATACAGTGAGGGCGATAGATAGTTAGATAGACAGACAGATAGATAGATAGATAGATAGATAGATAGATGATAGATAGATAGATAGATAGATAGATAGATAGATAGATAGATAGATAGATAGATAGACAGATAAATAGATAGATAGATAGATAGATAGATAGATAGATAGATATAGATAGATAGATAGATAGATAGATAGATAGATAGATAGATAGATAGATAGATAGATAGATAGATAGATAGATAGATAGAGTGAGGTTGATAGATAGATAGACAGATAGAGTGAGTGCGATAGATAGAGTGAGGGCGATAGATAGGTAGACAGATAGATAGAGTGAGGGCGATCGATAGATAGAGTGATGGTGATAAATAGAGTGAGTGCGATAGATAGACAGATAGAGTGAGGACGATAGATAGATAGACAGATAGATAGAAGGAGGGCGATAGATAGAGTGAGGGCGATAGAGTTAGGGGGATAGATAGATGGATAGATACAGTGAGGGCGATAGATAGTTAGATAGACAGACAGATAGATAGATAGATAGATAGATAGATAGATAGATAGATAGATGATAGATAGATAGATAGATAGATAGATAGATAGACAGATAAATAGATAGATAGATAGATAGATAGATAGATAGATAGATAGATAGATAGATAGATACTCGTGTAGATACAGAGCATATGCAAAGATACATAAGGTCGCATATATTCATGGATCAATTTTATAATGTTGCAACATATATGATGATACTGCACCAAACGCGTGCACATTCTAAGTGATGTGGCCAGTACCCTTTCCTCATGGGTACAGCAGATGTATCTAATTTGGCAGGATGTATAGTGATACATTCCTACACTTGCATTGTAGCGGAGAAACGCCGCCCCCGGGATGTCACCACAAAGGAAACTAAATTGTGCCTCTGAGTCGAAAAAACGCCGGAAGGCTGTCGCTGTGCGAGGACCGGGAACCGGAAGCTGAAAAGGACAAGATTTTCTGATATGTCGGGAAAAGGCAGGAGAAACTGTTACGCGGAAATTAAATAAGAACGTAGCTAGGACAAGCAAAATGTCACTCGCTGGTGAGTCAAAGAAGTGTTCGCAGGCTGTATTCTCATGCATCTAAAATAACAGTATAAGTTTAAGCGCCCATATTCGCACAGCCAGGTTATGATAATTCCCTTGAGCTTTGTAACACACTTTCGGCAAGGATGGGGCCTCTCGCAAATAAAAAACAAGTGTCAATGACGGAAGTGGGTGGCAAATGGTGAGCAATTTCACGGCCGCTTTGATGTTCTCAGTGGCCGTGCGGCTCACTGAGAACATCAAAGCGGCCAGAAAAATGCTCCCACAGCCTGCAGGCGGACAGATGGTGTGCGCTTTGATGTTCTTGTCTTGTCTTGCTTTGTGGGAGGGGTAGGGGGAGCGAATTGCTGTGCACGCGCCTGGCTCACATGAACTGTATGCGATCCGCAGTGGGTAGACTTTTTAGGTCTGCTTACTATAAATCTCGCCTATCATCCCTTCGGGATGTAATAGGCGAGACCTAAAAAAATGCTGCTAGTGTCTTGCCTCATCCCGTTGTGATCCATTGTGTTCCAAGTGAATTGAAGACATTCGTGCTAGAGAAACACTGTGTGAAAAAGCAAAAGCTTTCCCGACTAAATCCACAGATGCAGTACATGAGAGTCACAGTTTGTTTTGTCAAAGCACCTCGGCCGCAGCTCACCCACAATCTAAAATGGAATGGACTTGGCTGTGTGTTGAAGGAGAGAGATAATGGCAGGCAGAATGCAACATATCAAAGTAAGTTAGCACACATCATCCTTTCTGAAACAAAGAAACAATTTCGGATACAAAATGTACACAAAAACGCTAACACACACACACACACACACACGCTAACACACACACACACACACACACACATATATGCCTATGAAGTTGAGAACACACACTCCTCCAAGTAGCAAGGAATACTCAAACTTGCCTGTGTTGTGAAATCAGTTTAATGATACATCTTCCCCCATACTTATGAAGTTAAAGCTTAAAGCCAAAACCAAAAAAAGATTCAATTGCTGACAGTCTTCTTGAACCTTGGGAGGAATAGAAGTGGTTCAAATAGTGATATAGTTCTCCAAAAACCCTGGAGGATTGGCAGTGCGACCACTGACTCTCTTCTTCACCTCTAGATTTTCAAAGGATTCTAAAACAGGCTTAGGTTGAGCATCACAGTTGTCACCAGAAGCCATTTCACTCTTGGCAGAGTGAAACACATTCTAACTTGCTACATTTGAACACCTAGCGACTCTTTCCAAGCTCCGTATATGTCCATCCTGAGTCTTCATCTCATTTTTAAACAACTGGACAACTTCCAAAGGTCTGAGGAATTTTGACCAAGTGCCACCACCAATCGAAACCTTCACCGTGACCCAGTTACCTACTGCAATTCCCACAAGCCCCATGCTATTCATTAAATCATACTCTTACGCCTGAGCTGTGTATTTAACTCCTTAGATCCCATAGAAGCTTCAACACTCGCTCTCAACTTTCCTTTTGCCATTTTATCCATCCTGTACTTAACTCAGAATTGGGTTTTATGCCTTTGAACACTGAAACGGGTATTTAGTGACTTGATGGGAAGTTAGCCTGTAAGTCACAATTCTTTTTTATATTTCTTCTTTCACTTGCAGCCAGTTGGATACCCTCCTTCAACATCTTGCTGAATCTTTACACAGCACAATTTGCCCCTGAATGATACAATTGTGCTACAGCAACAAAGGATGGACAGAATGCTGAATAAATCAAACATTCACCCTCAGTCAAGAGATCTGGGTTAAATTCATCATGCTTTTGCTCACTACGCCACCCAAGTTTGAACCCAGCCATGTGCAAATCAATTCCAATTCCAAAAATTCTTTATTTCGGCCACATGGGCCATAAAAGATGCAGTAAAAATACATATAGATAAAACACAATATATACAATAAAAACCAACTGGACCTGCAATGTTAGAAAATACAAGGTAATATGAATTAACCAGACATTTTCTTCCTTATTATCCATGCTGCCATTAAAAATTTGGAAACCGAAAAAACACAATATGGCCCAGGGTATTAGTTTTCATAACCCTGTAGGCCTGTAAATAGTTCCTGAAGCCCAGGTTCCGACATAGAGGAGCTAACCAGCGCCTCCTCGGGCTCCGATAGGCATGGCAACAGAACAATATGTGCAAATCGTCTTCATCATTAGCTTTACAGCAAGAGCAGAGCTTGTCACCCCCTAACGACCATTTATAGGTAAAAACTTTAGTAGGAAGCGTGCCAAACCTCCATTGCAGGAACAATTTCCTCGCCAAAAGAGGATAGATAAAATCCATAAAAGGTTCAAAGACATAAGAATTTTTGGATACTATAAAACGTCCCGTCAAGGTGCCACTATCATAAGCATTGTCCATATCAGCAAGACTTTTGTTCTTGTAGAGCTGTGCAAGGGTTTTTCGCGAAATCTTTCTACAGCCCTGAGCTGGATCATCCCATAGATCTGGCAATTTCAGGCTAGACAGTTCCGACTTGATAAATGCCAGCCAAGGGATCTTGCCATTAACATCCAGCCTCATGACGTGTATAAGGTCCTGCCTGTAGTGATACAGTTCCTCGGTGGTCCATATCCGGTGCCAGAACTTCACAGGTTTCGACCGTAGGTCCTCTGCAATTGACGGAAGGCCCAGGTCGAGTCTTAGAGGGAGGAGTGGTGTGCCTTGCGGGAGAGCAAGTAAGCGTCTGAGGAAACAATTTTCCACCCCTGCCATGACCTTCCCAGCTTTATGTCCCCACAGCTCACTGCCGTAGGAGGCAGCTGCCTTCGCCTGGGTCCTGTACGTTTCCAGGGCCGGACTAACAGGCTTGAAGGTGGACTTGTTGGACACCCTCAAGAGTGCGCCCGATAGCTGGGAAAGTTTCAACCTAGATCTTGCTACCTGGGAGTCCCATGTCAAATTTTCTTGGAGTGATACCCCCAGATATATAAAGGTCGAGACCCTTTCAAGGCTAGTTTCCCCCAGTTTTGGATTGGGTCTGGTTTTGGTGGGGGGGTTGAAGATCATGAACTTGGTTTTATCCGTGTTCACCTCCAGCCCATGTTGTTGACAGAAATGGCCAAAACCGTCCACAATCCTCTGGATCCCCATAGGGGATTTGGAAAGAAGGAGGGTATCATCGGCAAACATTATTGCCGGAACCCTCCTTCCTGCCAAAACCGGGGCGTCATTGTCCCCAACAGCGTCAAGATGTTGAATGACGCTGTTAATGTACAGACAGAACAGTGTCGGAGCCAAAACACAGCCCTGTCTGACCCCTCGGCGGACCGGGAATTTGCCCGAGGGCTTACCATCCCTCCCACACCTCACTTGCGCAAAGTTGTTCTCATGCAGCCTAATGATGATTCTAAGGAGGTGGGGGGGAACTCCTAGCTTCTGCAGAACCTCCCATAACTTCCCCCTCGGGACCAGGTCAAAGGCTGACCTCAGGTCCACGAAGACCATGTACAGTCGACCTCCCTCTAGCGTGACCGTCTTCCAATACAGGAGAAGGAGGCGAAAAATTTGGTCCATGGTCGACGTGTTCTTCCTGAAGCCAGCCTGGAGGGGGCTCATGATGTCATTGTCCTCGACCCAGTCTAGGAGGTGGTCAAAGATGAGGCGCGCAAAGAGCTTTTGGGGCACATCTATAAGGCTTATAGGCCTGTAATTGGAGGGGAGCAGAGTAGAACCCTTCTTGTGGATGGGTACAATCTCTGCCCCCAACCACGACCCAGGGATCGCCATACCTCCAAGAATGGCATTGAAGAGAATGAGAAGGTATGGACCCCAGATGTCCGGGTGGTGCCTAAATAGATCCCCGGGTAACCTATACAGGCCTGGTGCCTTCCCCACTGCTAAGCGTTCTAGGGCAAGTTCCACTTCCCCCAGGGATAGTTCCATTCCAAACTCCTGAGTACCCAAGGGCAGTTGCAGCTCTGCGTCCGGGCAGGAACTAGAATCTTGGTAAAGAGCCCCAAAGTGGGCCTCCCAGACCGCGGGGGCTATATTGGGCTCGATCGCTTTACTGAATTCCCCTGTCCCATTGTTTACTAGAGCCCAGAATTTCCGGGAGTCCCTGACTTTTAGGGCATCATGAAGATCCTGCCAGTGATTCCAGTCCCACTCGGTCCTTGCAGTCGCCAGCACTGATTTATAGTGCTTCCTAAGGTCACGTACATTGGCCTTATCTGACCCCTCTTTTATTGCTGCAATGAGCTCAGATTTTGCTGCCCTGCAGTCTGAGGTGTACCAGGAGGGAACAAGGGTCCTTTTCTTTCGGATTGGGACCTTCGGATGGAATACCTCGGCCAAATCCCTCACTAAATCCTGGTGAATGTTTCCCAGTTTCTCATAGTAATCTGGGGTTCTTAGTTCATTCAGGAGAGCATCCACCTCCATGAAGCTGGGGAGTGCCAGCTCATATAATTTCTTGATGGACTCTTCCGAGCTCACCAACTTTCCCCACTTGACCCGGCGCCTGTTTGTGGTGAGGGACAAAACCCCCAGATCTTCCCCATGGCCAACTGGAGGTGGGTCCGTCATGGGCAGGGGGCACAGGATATTTAGGCAAAGGGCATTATGATCGCTGTCTGACCTCTTAATTACCCTGAAGTCAAGCACTTTAGGCCAGAGTGTAATGTCCACCATGATGTAATCTAGCCTCGACTCATGGCCCCTCCTGTTGAAAGTACACACTGAGGGGGTATCGGAAGGGGTACGACCATTACACGCCCTCAGTGCGCAGTTCAGGGTAAGGGACATGAGTTGTAACGCTAGAGGGGACCAGGCTTTAGGGTGAGGAGAAGATGAGTCTTGACCCTGTTCCTCATGAAACAGTCCAGCCCGAACTGTCAAGCAGGGTCCTCCCTGGACCGGAAATAAGCATAATGAATGAATGAATTAATGGAACAGCACTTATAGAGCACATAGCTACCCAGAGGCATCCCAGCATTAAGCGGTGAAAATGAAGCATCAAGAAATGACTTGGGATAGAGCCATGTTTTTAACAACTTACGGAAGGCCATATGATTGGATTCCTTACATAGCTGAAGAGGGAGGTAATTCCAAAGTTTGGCAGCATTGTACGAGAATAGCCGGCCACTGGTTCTGGCCCTCTTGATTCTGGGGACAGCGGCCAAAAATTGTTCATCTGTACGCAGCTGCCTTTTTGCTCTATAGGGCTGGACCACAGAGGAAATAATTGATGGTCCTTTCCCTCTTATCATCTTGTGGGTAATACACAAGGCCTTGAAGTGGACTCTCTCCCGGACCAGGAGCCAGTGGAGAAATATCAAGGCAGGTTTTGCAGACTGTCGGCTCGGAATTCCCACAAGAATCCTTGTGGCGCAGTTCTGCACTGTTTGAAGTTCAGCAAGGACCGAGCTCGGGGCACCAAGATAGAGGGCATTCCTGTAGTCCAGGCAGGAACAAATAAGCACCAGGAGCATGAGTTTTCTGGCCTGAAAGGGGAGCAAAGGGAGAACTTTAGGGAGCATCCTTATAATGCCAAAGCAGGAAGCCACAACCTTCCTGGCTTGGACTTTAAAGCTGAGGTCTGAATCAAGCCAAACACCCAGGCTCTTTATCTCTGGCTTAGGGACAGGTGCGGGCCCATGCAGGCTGGCCACATAGTGTCTGTCTTGAAAAGAAGGGGATTGCAAAGGAGCATAAGCTTGGTCTTATCGCAATTCAATTTTAGATGTGAGAGTTTGCTGATCCCTGGGAGAAGCAAAATGAGTCGATAGTTGCCAAGGCAGTCTGGGTCCAGGCTAGGTTTTTTCAAAAGGGATCTCACCATGGCTTTTTTCCATAAGGGAAGGACCACAACAGCAGAAATCGAGGAGTTGATTACATCCAAGGTGATTGGGCCGACTGATTCACCCACCTGTTTCAGAATCTTGGGCAGGGCGGAGTCTCTGGGCGACCCATTCTTGACGAGTGCAGAGGTAGCCTGGAGTGTTTCACAGTCCATCAAGGGAAAAGCTTCTAAGGAATGTTCCTTGCTCCTAGGGCTAGAATCCTGTGGCTGCAGGATGGTATAAACATCAGTTGAGACAAAGGGCCCATAGATCATTTAGATTTTGTTATAAAAGTAATCTGCAAGTTTGTTGCAGCGTTAAACCGTTGCTGCGGGTATATAAGGGGGAGAGGGAGCTTTCAATAGTTTTTCTGCGATAAGAAATGTTTTACGGGGGAATTGGCTGCCAGGGAGATTTTACCTCAAAATAGGAGACTTGAGCCTCTTTGATTTCAATCTTGTATGTTTTGATGTCATCCCTGTATTCCATTTTCTTTGATAAGGGAGAAGTCCTTTCTCCAGATTCTTTCAGTTTTTTGCAGATCTGCTTTAACTCTCTTTAAGTTTAGGGGTGTACAAGCCATTCTATTGGACCTTTTATGTATCTGGGTGATTTTCTTTGGAAGGACCTGGTCTAATGTCCCCTCAATCAAGTTGTTGAATCTTTTGTTAGCTACAATTGGGTCGTTTTCAGGAGGTGGCCTAGAATCTTCCAGTACCGACACCCACTTTTCTAAAGGAAGTTTCAGCCAGCAGTGGGACATTATTCGTGTTGTTTGGGTTGGGGTTTGGGGGGGGGTGACATAGGTAGGGGACCAAAGGAAAGGAATAAGCATATGATCTGACCAGGGGATAGGAATCGATTTCTGACTGAGTAACTCCTCCAGATTAGAGAATATAGGATCATGGGACCTGTTTTGGGGTAACACCCCTCATCAGGCAGGCTAGCTTGAATACAGTGGCACAGCGAGCAATGGAACCACATGCGCCATTGGATACTGAAAATTGAAGTATATAAACCTTCTCTATCAAATACCTCCAACAATAATTTTATTACACTTCCGGAACTTAAGTCACCAACTCATTTTACCTTGGGCCACCATGAAAACAACTGATTCAGCACAATAATATAAGAAATAGTACCTTTGCCTGTAATAGGACCTAGAATATGTGTGCTATCTCTTCCCATGGACCAAATGTTAACTGACGGGAATGCATCAGGGGGTTCCTTGAGCGCAAAACCATGTCACTCTTATTGCAATTAGAACACTCTCTAATCACTCTTTTCGTCTGCAAATCTAAACCTGGCTGTGTAGAAACTAAATGGGGGGCACTACCAACCAGAATATAAGATCCTTAAGTATTGCCCGGCGGTGTCGCCTCTTGAACCCACAAAGAAGTTAAACTATTGAAGAGGCAGGCGCTGGAGACTGGAAGGCAGGAAACAAGGTTTTTATTCTCTCCGGAGGAGAACACAACGAAACAGACAGAAGGTATCGTTCTGAGGTGCTCTAACTGCATCCCTGAGGCCTGGCCTCTTATACACAAGTTTATCTTTTTATTGCATGTAACACATTCTCGTCGATACTTTGATGTATTGGAAAGACATCCTCCGAATCCCCCCCTTCCCAGCCCGTTCCCACGCAAGATTACAGTGGAAGTCCCCGCCCCGTTCACAACAGGTGATGATCATCGCGCAGCTGGATATTCCGCCGATCCACGGAGTGTGTGGGTTTCGATCGGATCTCGTGGGATGGGGGGGGGCTTTGATCATCTCGGGGGTCCTTTGAGGAGGGAAGCTTTCTATTGTACGGGGAGGGGCAAGGGATTGGTATCGGCAGAGCTGGGTGTCGGCCTGGGAACGGGGAAGACAAACGGGCACACGGGGAAAATGGGGTTTGCATCAAAGGGCCGGGGATCATAAATGGGAAGAGGGGAGGTGTCGCGCTGGGAACAGGACGAGGGTCTGGGGCAGAGCAGCGCTGAAGAGGGGTTTTATGATTCGCGGCAGGTGCAGGCAGGGGGGTTGTCAGTATGCGGGGGATGCCGGCGAAGTTAGGAGTGGGAGAGAGGCGCGCTGGCTCTCGGCGGGAGCAGGGAAGCCATGGTGTTCAAAATGGCGGCTGTTTTACGCGCACAAAAAGGTTAAGGAGAGCAAGAGGGCGCCGATAATGTTGACGGTTTCAGCCTACTTTCAACAGTCCTCCCTTTTCAACATATCTAGCCAACTTGCTTACTCAATGTCAATTTTCATCAAATTCCTAACTTCGGTATCATACAATGCTCTCATATGTTCGCTTCCAATGTCCACAGTTTTGGGAAAAATACAACTCGCACATAAAGAACACATAGGTGGCAAACATTGAATTCCTAAGCATAGGCCACATATTACAACTACGGGAATCAGGATAATGGTGAGCAGTCTCCAGCCCCAGCTTTTGACGGTGTCCCAGAACCAACCACCAAGCGACCATTCTTCTTGCTCTTGGTGAACTTCCGAAGAGAGTCTGTGAAGATGTTCGATGGCTTTGTATACTGAGGGTGAGTTGTCCGGTATGTATGTACAACAGCTGGACCCAATAATGCGGCATGCTCCTCCACGGTCCGCCAGAACCACATCTAGAACGAGGCGGTTCTGCAGAGCCACCAAACGGACCGCTTGGAGCTCGGCAGTGTTGTTGGCAAAGATGCCCGCTGTGATGTTCATGGTTGTCTCGACTGCCTGAGTCAAATGTCGGATGGCACGGCTGTTTGCCATCGGGCCCCAGAGGGGGACGAGTCCTTTCATAGCATCGAGGAACTGCGCCCCTGTTGAGTCGGCTTGTTCAATGTCTTTGGCTCGTTTTTGCCGGTGGTGATTCGCTGGGGCTACATAAGTTGGAGGAAGGACGAAGGAGATGTAGCAAGCGCCCCCCCAGCCTTTGGGGAGCCAGGTGTAGGCCTTCGTGCCGCAGATGAAATACATGTTTGGGGATGACACAAAGGAAGGTGGATCCGTGGAATCCAGAGTTCTGGTAAAGCGGCAGGCGCTGCGACCCACCAGCTGTGTCCCAAGTCCTTCTACACACATGTGGCCTGTGACGTTGATGACCGTCAGGGCTACAGTCAGAGTGGCAGCCGTTCGTTTCCGCAGATAGGAGAAGGTGGGTCTGGTTGGATTGTTGAACACCTGCATTTCGATTCGTTCTTTAGCCGGGATGTCCATTTGGATCGAGTCGCTGGGGGTCAGCGGGCAGAAGTGTGTCTTTGTCTTGTTTCGCCCGGCCCCATGAGAAGAATGTGCTGCAGTTCTGCTGGAGGTGGCATTGCCCGTATAGCTCTCTTGCAGGAGGATCAGCCAGGCAAGGCAGGAGCCGTGGACAGAGAAGGGTGAAGGGATGAATGGTATTGAATGTCCAGTGGCATGGGGTAGCAACCCACAGATCCAGCAGTTGGTGGTATTGGTGGCAAGATTGTGCTGGTGAAGTAGCTGCACGAAAGAGTTGTTCCAAAACTCCTTTCGCCTCTCTCTTAGTTGAGGAGAGAGCGAAATTAGATAATGTTCCTTCATGGTGGTAGGCTGAGCAGTGGTTAGGAATGTTTCGTGAGCAGGTGCGTGTTCTTCCATAATCCAGAGCGTAGTCATGAGGAGAAAACAGAGGAGGATTACGATGAAGAGTGCAATTGTCTTTGAGCTATGGAGTCTGTCTATTCTCGGATTTCTGTAGTGGGTATTTCCTGCTGTCTCCGTCGGCTTCTTATTTGGCGCTTCCATCATCTTCTTATCTGGCGCTTCCATCATCTTCGTCTTCAAGGTGCTCGGTAGTGGGCAGGACCACAGACTTAGTTTTAGCTTCTCTCCAGGTAACCCTTGGTAGTTTGGGTCACCGTTCTGAGATCCTTTAACCTAGTCCGTGGCCTACTTAGCCGAAGCTCCCTCCTTTCGACGCAGGAAATACCCTTCTCGAGATGGCACAGTGGGATCAGGATGTTTTGAAAGTTCAAGTGTCTCAGTATCAGGGTAGCAGTTCAACGATGGTCGGTCCTGGTTCAGGAGCTCTTCTTGGGTGTTGACGGTGTCTGTCGTGGCCAGGGCTGGAGAGACCTTTTTGCAGTGATGAGCGTGCAGCCAGTGTTTCTTCCCCTCCACTCGAAGTGCGGTCCGAGTGGTGATCAGCACTTGCCAGGGGCCCGTCCACCGGGGTTCCAAACTCTTTAATCGCTGAAAATTTCGGATCAGCACGAAGTCCCCCGGCTGGATGGCGTGACCCGGACCCCTGGAAGCATCGGGGATGGCCTGCTGCACCTGCTGATGAAGGACAGACAAAGTTTCAGTCAATTTGTACAGATAATCAGACATTAGGACATCCGGAACGTCATGAATGGAAGTTGGTTTCGGGGCAGACCAGACGCTCATGGGTCGACCGAAGACAACTTCATAAGGGGTTAAGTGATGTCGGGTGGGGGTAGAGCGCATCGATAGCAATGCCAATGGGAGGGCGTCTGGCCATTTCAGGCCCGTCGTAGCCACTATTTTGGCCAGTTTAAGCTTTAGTGTGGCATTGTGTCGTTCGACAAGCCCAGCAGATTGAGGGTGGAAGACTGCGTGGAATTTCTGTTTAATACCCAGCCCATTTAGGATGAGCTGGATAACGTTGGCTACAAAGTGGGGGCCATTATCACTCCATAAAACACGGCAGAGGCCATAACGGGGGAAAAACTCCTTTAACAGAACCTTTGCAGTGGCCATAGCGGTGTTGTCACGGGTTGGATATGCTTCCACCCACTTGCTAAATGCGCACACCACGACTAGTACATATTTCAGGCCTTGGCATCTGTCTAGCTGGATGTAGTCCATCTGCAGGACTACAAATGGGTGGTTTGGGACCCCAAATCCCCCCCGGGGTACTACAGTTCCTTTCCTGGGGTTGTGTTGCAGGCATATTAAGCATTGTTGGACCAGGCGTTTGGCGGAATCTGGGATCTTGTCATTGTGCCAAACCCTGGAGACAAGTTCGATCATGGGGGCTGATCCTATGTGGGCAGGGGAGTGTGCCATGGTTAATATGGGAATCAAGTACGAATCAGGTAGCAACCATCTGTTCGTGTCTTTTGTCCGCCAGCAGCCTTCATCGTCTTTCAATCCCACCCGTGTCCATTCAGTCAATTCGTGTTGTGTGCTAGTCGTTTGTATGTCTCTAATTGTGTCCTTGGCGTCAGTCCAGTTTTCTGCTTGTGACCTGGTCACGTACATATGTGTTGTCGTTCTATTTTCAGCTGTCGTTCGGGCGGTGATGTCGGCTAGTGCATTTCCCTGTCCAATAATGTCTGTTACTTTCTTGTGTGCCTGGCATTTGATAACGGCAAGTTTGTTGGGGAGGAGGACAGCTTCGATTAAGGCGGAGACTAAATCCCCGTGCAAAATGGGTGTGCCGTGTGAGGTCAAGAATCCTCTCTCCCTCCAGAGGAGCCCAAAATGGTGAACCACCCCGAAGGCATACTGGCTGTCGGTGTAAATGTTCGCTGTGGTTCCTGTTGCCAGGATGCAGGCTCGCGTCAAAGCAATCAGTTCCGCTGCCTGGGCAGATCGCTGGGTGATGCGGGCTGTTTCTACTACAGTTCGAGCCGTGGTGACTGCATAGGCAGCGGAAGTGGTACCATCGGGGAGTTTGATGCAAGAACCGTCCACCCACAACTCCCCATCGGGGTCAGGGAAAGCTGTGTCTCTGAGATCGACCCTACTCCTGGTCTGTTCGTCCGTAAGAGTCACGCAGTCATGTACGGGGTGCACATTGGGATCGTTCTCTGGCAAGGGTAACAGAGTTGCTGGGTTCAGTGTGGTGCATCTTTTCAGGGTGATATGGGGGGCGAGCAAGGTCAGTTCGTATCCAGTCAGTCGTGCACTCGTCAGATGTTGCGTCTTGGTTTGGTTCAGGAGGGTGTCGACTGCATGGGGTACCAGTACCGTGAGGGAATTCGAGAGCACAATCCCCTCACTCTGTCGGATAGAGACTGCAGCAGCAGCTACAGCTCGAAGGCAGGCAGGCAAGGCTCTGGCGACAGGGTCAAGAGTGGCAGAGAAGTAAGCGCACGGTCGTTGCTTAGGGCCGATGGCCTGGGTCAGGACAGATAAAGCGCACCCCTCCCTTTCGTGAGTGTAAAGGGAGAAGGGCTTTTTGTAATCAGGGGTACCCAGGACAGGGGCTGAGCAAAGGGCATCTCGCAGTTCTGTGAAGGAAGTTTGACACTCAGGGGTCCAAGGGAGTGGGGAAGGGACGTCTTTGTTTAGCAGAGAAAGCAGTGGTTTTACAACGAGGCTGAAGTTTGGTAACCATTGTCGGCAGAAGGAGGTGAGGCCTAATAGGGAGCGAACCTGCTTCTGGGTTTTAGGGACAGGGGTATCTAGAACGGTTTGGATTCGATCAGGGGTGAGTTTTCTTCCATCTTTGGACAAAAGGTGGCCTAGGTAAGTGACCTGGGGTAGGCAGAATTGCAACTTCTTCTTGGAGACCTTGTGGCCATTTCCCGCAAGGAAGTGCAAGAGTTGAATGGTGGCAGTGACCGCTAGAGGGGTGGTGTCGGCTGCCAAAAGGATGTCATCGACATATTGTACCAGCACCACCCCGTCGGGTAACTGGACTTGGTCTAGTTGTCTTTTGAGGGCCTGGCTGTAGATGCTAGGGCTTTCCGTGTAGCCTTGAGGAGCTCGGCAAAACCTATATGAGCGGGCTTTTAGGGTAAAGCCGAAGAGATATCGGCTGTCCGGGTGGATGGGGATGGAGAAGAATGCGTTCTTGAGGTCGATGACGGAAAAGGTGGTGGCAGTGGATGGAATCAAGGTCAGGATGGTGGTGATGTCGGAGACCACAGGGTACTGGGGTACCACCACCTTGTTGATCTCTCGGAGGTCGATGATGAAACGGTATGCTTTCTCATCTCCCTCTCCCTGCTTCTTGATAATGGGCAAGATAGGGCTGTTGCAAACGTTGCTAACCACTTCCTCTACCACTCCTGCGTCTATCAGTGACTGGATAATCATTACCAATGCCTTCTCGCCCTCTGGCGATATCCGATATTGTGGGAGTTTTGGGAGTGTTGCGTCTGGTCGGACAGTAATGTGCACTGGGTCAATTAACATACGCCCTACGTCCGAATCCGCTTTGGCCCACAGATACGGAGGTAGAGTGTCAAGCAGGGACGCGTCAACGTCGGTGATGGAAAACATGTGTCGGGGGGAACAATGTCTGAGCAGAACGGGGTTGTCGTAAAGAAACACTCGAACTCCATCTTGAGAACACCTAATCGTCGCTCGGAAGTGTTTCAGTAAGTCAAGTCCCATAATGGCGTCAGGGCTATTGGAGGAAAGCAAGAACGTGGTGTCGGTGGTGTTGTTTTCTACGTCAAAGAGAATCGGGGCAGACAGAGGGTTGGTGGAGGGCGTTCCATCGAAACCTGTCGATGTTATGAGTGAGCCAGACAAGGGTGCCCTTGGAATCAGTCGTTTAGATAACGCACTACGTGTTGCGCCAGTGTCTACCAGAAATGGAGACTTGGTACCCAGGACCTTAGCAGTGACATAAGGGCCCTGCTGGTCAACATAGAGCTCGACTGGATCCCTCCCTCGCCCTTGGCTGTCCTATGCGAAGGTGTGAGTGTCGTCATAGTCAGATTGTTGATATTGGTTCTGCCTGGGTCGATCGAACGTATTTGGTCTGCTTGATCTGTCATTAGTCGCGTCATTTGGGGGCCCTCGTTGTTGTCCCTTAGGTCTCGGTCCGTTTGCTACATCCCTGGGGTCTTTGTTTCTGATCATTTCCAGAAGAACTGGGCACTGGGATTTCCAATGGCCAGTCCCTTTGCAGAAAGCGCACTGGTCTTCTCTAAGGTCTGTGCGTCCACTGTAGGAAGTCACAGTGCGGTCCTGGGGAAATGTAGTCTTAGGGACGTTTGTCTGGTAGTTTCCTCGGTATTGGTCTCGTCCTATAGTCACCCCCTGCAGTTTGGCAATCATCACCCTCTCTTTTAAGTCTTTCTTCTTTTTCTCTGTCGCCCTATCGTTTTCATTTTTCTGATGCTCATAATATTGGGCCATTTGGAGAATCGCTGTAGGTTTGGAGGCTGCCCAACTACTCTCGCTGGCCTGTAGTTTCTGGGAGATTTCCGATGATAGGCCCTTAACATAATTCTGGACAAACAGATGGTGTCCAGTTGCAGTGGTCATGTCCTGGCCGCTGTAATCGGAGAACACCGTTTCAAACCGGGAGAAGTATTCCGATACATCCTCCTGGGGTTTTTGGCGACAGGCTGTTACTATCGACCAGTCCACTTTCTTTTCTGGGATTAGGGTTTTTAATTTCTCTACGATTTTATCTGGGAGGTCTAGGATGGATTTCAACGGCTTTTGTCCTGGTCCCCGTTGTTTGTCCAGGTCATCGAGTTGTGACCAGGTATGTCCAAACAGCTCAAGGTGGTCGACTTTCCGGATTTGCTTCCACACATCAGCTGGTAGACATAACCCGAAGAACAAGTCGATGTCAGCCAGGGTCATGATCGTTGAACCCAGGGCTGTACCCAATTCAGTATAGAAGGCAGTGGGGTTTTTACGTAGGTCGGGTAGAGATTTCCGGAATGTCAGTATCTCTTGCCGGTCCCACGGCTGGTAGACCCAGTTGTACACTACCCTTCCCTTCGCATCTTGGTTGTTTGCATCATCGTGAGTCCCTGTACCCCTAGGAGGAACCCAGTAAGGGGCAGCCTCACGTATCGGCATCATGGTGTTAGATTGCTCGGTTGGTGGTTCGGTCACTACGGGGGCTGCGGATTTAGCTCCCGGCTTTCGTTCAGTGAGGTGGCGGAAAACCTCAAGCGTACGCGTAAGGAGGTCCGACACATCACACTCGCCCTCGTCCCCGATATCGACCTTCCGGTACAGAGCCCTTAGGCTCTCGGGACCTTTGTCTCGATATCGGTCCTCGTATGCATTCAAGACATGATAACACAGTCGTACGGTAAAATGTCGTCTGTGACTCCCTGTATACGAGCTGAACATATCTGTGATGTACTCTTCATCATCCTTCCTTTCTACCAGTGTCCTTGCTATTTTGTCGATCCCCGCTCGCTCATCTTTGTCTAGTCTGTTTGTTCTTGCAGGGCCAGCCCCTCGAGTCTCATGGTCGTCTAACGTTGTTGTTGATGCGGGTTTTAATACAAGGGGTTCGGCTGGCACAGAGGCCATTGGGGCCGATGCTGCGGCGGTACCTTCGTTTGTACCTGGGGGTGGCGCGTGCTGCGCCAAGGGTTGAGAAGGGGCATATGGAGGGGGCATGTAGATGATAGGAGGACCTAACAGCAAGTCCTCGTTGGCTTGTCGTTTCGAGGGTAAATCAGGGTAGAGCATGGAGGGGGTTCTAACCGGACACTGGCTTGGTGTTTCCATTTCTAGTTTCTGTTTAGCTTTCTCTCTTTCCTTTATCTCTTTTTCTAGTTTCTGAGCAGCTAGGTGGGCTGCTTTTCGCAGCTCTTTTTCCAACCTACTCTCAGTTTTCTTTTTACGTTGTTCAGTTTCTTTTCGCCACATGCCGAAGCTGTCAAGCATAGTAGGTGTTGTCTTGTTTTTACCCAGGGCAGTTTCTAGCGTTTTTATTTTATCATCATCGAAGGATCCTATCAGGGGCCATTGACTTTCTTGATCCTTTTTTGTATATTTATGCCATAGTTTACTATAGGCTATAGCGGTCAATCCATGCTTCATGAACATGTCCTTATTAGGGGTGCCTTCCAGTGGGGCTGGATGGTCCATCTCTAATAAGCGGTCCGGGCTAAACAGGCTACCAATCAGTGGGGAGAAGACAGACATGACGGCTCGTAACGAGGGACTAAAAAGTCAGCACTGCCTATCTTATCACTAGGTGCAAAGACGGGACAGAATATTTCTATTCTACGTTGTTTGCAGGCAGTGAATACCTCATGGATCAAAATAACAAAAGACCAATAAATAACAATGGGGAGAATGAGTAGGTCCGCAAAGATCTGCGTTACCTACCCTTTTCACTATCTGCAAAAAGGGTGGTCTCTTCCCTGTTTGCAGACAGGGAATCTCCAGGAAACAATAGTTTGCGAACAACAGTTCAGTTTCAAGTGATTATCGAGTGGGGGAGAAAAAATAAGCACGGCTGCTGCCCTACCTATCCTCCACTGTTTGCAAAGAGAGAGCCCGTTGTTTCTCCGTTTGCAGACAGTGAATCTCCAAATAAATAAAAAGAGCAATACTAGTATTTTTAAACAAACAAGCAATCAAGCAAATATTTCGCGACTTGTCGTGGTTACACGACCTTACCCGGACCGCATGGACAGTTTCCTGTCTTCCGAATCCAGCGCCCGATCGTCCTCTCTTCTTCGTTATCCTCGCGGCACTCCTGATGGTTCCCAGTCAGGACCGTAGATCACTCGAGAGAGGTCTGTTCGGAACCAGTGAAGTTCGGATGATCGGCTGTCAGACGAGGGTCTATCGGACAGACGCGTTCCCGATCGTTGCAGTCGTTCACTTTGTCGTCAGGACCTCTCCCACTGGATCCATGGGTCGCTGATGGGCCCCACGCTTGGGACGCCAATTGTAGAAACTAAATGGGGGGCACTACCAACCAGAATATAAGATCCTTAAGTATTGCCCGGCGGTGTCGCCTCTTGAACCCACAAAGAAGTTAAACTATTGAAGAGGCAGGCGCTGGAGACTGGAAGGCAGGAAACAAGGTTTTTATTCTCTCCGGAGGAGAACACAACGAAACGGACAGAAGGTATCGTTCTGAGGTGCTCTAACTGCATCCCTGAGGCCTGGCCTCTTATACACAAGTTTATCTTTTTATTGCATGTAACACATTCTCGTCGATACTTTGATGTATTGGAAAGACATCCTCCGAATCCCCCCCTTCCCAGCCCGTTCCCACGCAAGATTACAGTGGAAGTCCCCGCCCCGTTCACAACAGGTGATGATCATCGCGCAGCTGGATATTCCGCCGATCCACGGAGTGTGTGGGTTTCGATCGGATCTCGTGGGATGGGGGGGGGCTTTGATCATCTCGGGGGTCCTTTGAGGAGGGAAGCTTTCTATTGTACGGGGAGGGGCAAGGGATTGGTATCGGCAGAGCTGGGTGTCGGCCTGGGAACGGGGAAGACAAACGGGCACACGGGGAAAATGGGGTTTGCATCAAAGGGCCGGGGATCATAAATGGGAAGAGGGGAGGTGTCGCGCTGGGAACAGGACGAGGGTCTGGGGCAGAGCAGCGCTGAAGAGGGGTTTTATGATTCGCGGCAGGTGCAGGCAGGGGGGTTGTCAGTATGCGGGGGATGCCGGCGAAGTTAGGAGTGGGAGAGAGGCGCGCTGGCTCTCGGCGGGAGCAGGGAAGCCATGGTGTTCAAAATGGCGGCTGTTTTACGCGCACAAAAAGGTTAAGGAGAGCAAGAGGGCGCCGATAATGTTGACGGTTTCAGCCTACTTTCAACAGTTGACAAACATCTTTCCTCAACATTCCCTTGGTTTTACTTATACCAAAGTGACCCACATGGGCTTTGTCAACTAGCTTATCACACAAAGACATCAACGGTTTCAACCTCGTTCCTCTAAATAATAAATCATCCTCGAAGGATAACTCATCTCTAATCATCCAAAAGGGCCTCAAAGTCTCACACTGATCAACAATAACTCCCATCCAACAGACAATAATATTTTCACCTGAATACGGATCTGATCATCCTCCAAAGTACATTTTCATTGATCGTATAAACAAGAAAAGAGAGGTTATATGGGTCTCTGTGGCTCTTTGAGACCCATATAACCTCTCTTTTCTTGTTTATACGTACTAAACTGGGGACTAAGAGAGAGTTCCTTAATCTCCCTGCCTCTCCTATTGTTGTTTTGCATTTTCATTGATCCCCTGAAACTAACCCGTCAGTAATCACACACACACAATCTCCAAGGGCCAATCCCCCTCCCTTTTAGAGTCACTCTGTACCACAACCTATGTGCCATCAGCTTCCTTTACTAATCTAGCCATACAATTAGCAAACCAGTCCAGATACGTAATCCATCTCAAAGGTGTACTCCTGTAAATTAACCACCTATCTGTGAATTCTGGTGGAAATTGTCTCAATACCCTGTGAAGTAAAATCTCCTTGAAGGGTCAGTGATCAACACACACTCTAAACTCATTTCCCTATTCAAAGTTCTTACAAATATGCATCGCCCAAGGGGCAGCCAGAGCCTCCTTTTTGAATGCTGAGCTGTTTAACTCTAGACTACATAAAGAGATAGATACAATAGCTAAAGTCTCATCCCCACACTCACCAGCCTGGGTTAGCACAGCTCCCAACACATTAGCACTTGCATTAACAGTGATTGTAAAACTTAAACCATGGAGATAAGCTTTAAGACTTGGGACAGTAAAGCACAACTATTCACGTCATGAAAAACAGTGTCACACAGCTCACTACACGCAAACGTAACCTGATTTCTCAGTAAGCTTCAAATGTCAGAGGTTCAACTGGCCAGGTTGTCAATGAATTTGCTCTAAAACGCAACCACTCCTTTTAGACTTGGCATCTTTGGCATATTTTCCCCATAACATTTTGCCTTCAGACCTCCTGTTTGCTTACTTCGTTTTTGCTGGCCTTAGGACTCTGCACACTTTACCACTGCTAACCAGTGCTAAAGTGCTTGTGGTCTCTCCTTAAAATATGTTAGATTGGCTTATACCCAATGGGAATATTTAATTAACTTGTAAGTACCTAGTAAAGTGACAGTATCTGTGCCCTGGGTAGGTAAATGTAATGTTTGTAATGGACAGTAGACTTGCAGCTCTGATTGTGCCACACATTTAAGTCGCGCTTTACACATGTCTCAGGCCTTCCATTGCAGTCTGTGTATGTGCAGCTTTAAACTGCCATTTTGACCCAACAAAATAAACTTTTGCCAGGGCCAAACCTTCCTTTTTAAGGACCGCAGTTGTCATAGCGAGGCTGCCTTTTTGGGGGGATTGTTGTTAGCGGGCTGGTACTTTTCCCCTGACTCTATATCTAGATAGGCTGGCGCGAGCGCGCTCCGTTACTTCCTCCTGAGGCTTGGGCCAGGAGACAACTCTTCACTTTGCTTAATTTGCATAAATGACCCGAATTACTGCACCTTATGCTTTTTAACTCTTTTTAACATTTTAAATACCTCTTTGCTGTTGCCATAAATTTGTGTTGCTGATATCATTTTAAAAATGAGCAAACACCTGGGGACTGCACTAGTCATAGCGTACCACCATTTTGGGGGGATTGTGGTTCAAAGGGCTAATTCTTTTCCCCTGACACTATATCTTGATAGCCTTGGCCCGCACTCAGCACCAGCACCTCTGCCCATTTGAAACCAGGCAAGCTTACCATTTAAAAGTACCCCAGATCACTCCTGCTGGGACTGAACATGGCTGGTAAGGCTATTGGATGCATGTGTCTCACCTTCAATATAAGGCCTTCATCTTTTCTAGTCACCTACCCCAATTGCAACATTACTTTACCTAAACTCTTATACCAGACCATCAAGCCCAGTAAAAACAAAACAACATTAACAGTTGAGCCTGTGTTAAAATTCATACTGCTTAATGCCAGATCCCTGGTGAAGCAGAGTACTGAGTGTGTGACACTAATAGAAGGAGGGAATACAAAGCTGGCATTCATTACAGAAGCATGGACTGACGAAGAGTCATTCCCAGATCTAGTCAAAGCCACCCCGCCTGGGTTCTAATGCCACACTCTAAACAGGACAAATAGCAAAGGGGGGGGATTAGCAGTAATTTACCACAATTCGATTAAAGCAGTCTTTCTCACACTCTCGAATTCAGCCTGTGAGGCATTGTCTTTTAACCTCAGCCTATCCCATCACTACACCTTTAAGGGCATCCTATTATATTGACCACCGGGACCTCGGAGTTCCTTTATAATGTCTATTGGAAATGTATTGGAAGAGGGGCTCTGCACCAACTCCTTAACTATTATGGGAGACTTCAACTACTATCTGGAAGCACTTACGGAACCAGATACAGCGACCCTCATAGATATGATGAACAGTGCCGATCTTAGGCAGCACGTAACAGGCTACACCCATGTGGCAGGGCACACACTTAATGGTATTTTTTCTAACCACCCACATCTCTCGTTCACTGGTTTGTTGCCTCTCGTCTGGACAGACCATGTTTGAGCTGTGTTAGAAATGGGATTTCCGGTTGGCTAAGGCTTGCGCCAAAGCAAGGCAGAAACCACCACTCTAGTCAGGGCAAGGGAGTTACATGCCGAAGATAATCCCTGCTCACTCTCTAGGTAACATGACGCGAGCAGTAAGGCTTATCCCGGAGGCAATGTAGGTTAAGTATTTGCGCACGCACCCAGCAACAACACCCAAGGCCCACCACAAAGGAAACTCCTCACAAGGTTATATATAAAAATAGCCTTTGTATTATACCAAACACATTAGATATAAAAACACACTTTACAATGTGCCAACAGGCATGGGCAGAATTTACAGGGAATTATTGACATGGGACAGGGCCACATGGACCACTGTCAGGAATAAACACTTTTAGAACTAGCACTTGGTAGAATTCGCACTTTCTAGAAGTAACACTTGTAGGAGTAGCGCTTAGAACCTAGAACATATAATAACTGTAGCACAAAATAGAAAATAGAGCACACAACCAGTAATCACTGGTAAAAGGTAAGTACCACCTACGCAACCCTAACCACCTTAGGAAAATATTACGCAGGGAACCATGCACTCGCTAGTATAACCTATACTAGGGAAAACAACCTCCTAAGCACCACAATACATTCAGAGGTATAGGCACAAAGACATTATACATGATGCAGAAATCACACTAGGCAGGTCATTACAAATTGCGCAAAGTTCACATAGGGCATAAACACGTACCCCACACAAGGGCACAACACCAGAACGGTCCCCCAGGCCAACTGGCCTCTCAGGGGCTGAATCGCCCTGTGTCCAGCAAAGTCAGGGCAGGCTGTGCAGGCAGCCACAGAAATGCGTCAGCGGGACCAGCCTAAACGTAGCAGCTGCCCACTAAGTGCTGGGCAGCTGGGGATCTCCTCTGGGCTTCAGAGTAACCAACTGGGGCCAACAACACGTGGGAGCCTCGTGGGCTCAAGACACCGAATGCCCCCTAATCAGGTGGGAGCCTCTCGGGCTCTAGACAACGAAATATGCCCTCAGAATGTAGGATTAACGTGGGAGCGGCCCACTGCCTCTTGGGGGCCACTCTGCAGCAAACAGATTTGCCCCCGACGTTGGAGGAGCCTTGTGGGCTCTATAAACAAATGTCCCCAGACGCTGGAGTCCCTCGTGGACTCTGAGGAAATGCTGCCCATGGGGGGGGGGAGGGGGGAGCGGCCCGCTGCCAACTGGGGCCTCTCTACCACCCGAAATGCCCCCGTGATCGTTGGTGTCCCACCCGGGGGGACTCTAAGTCGCCAAATGCCTCCTGAGCCTCGTGGGCTCTAAACAAATTGCCCCCAGAGCACTGGAGCCTCTCGGGCTCTATGGAAGCATGCCCCCGGAGTAAGTACAGGTAGGAGGGGGGCGGACACCGGCCTCGGGCCCCAAACACCCCCCAACCTCTGAAGACCGTCCCCACTCACCGGGCTCTATGGGCAACGTCTCCGCTCTCCCTCCTCTGCCGGGCTGATCCTCCACGCCGGGACGAGGCTTAGTCATGCGGGGCTCTTCTTTACTTCCTGCAGCTACTGTCGAGGCCCCGTCTACTTCTGGGTCACCTTCAGCTGTGCAACGACTCTCGCAGGCTTCTCCCCGCGCCTCGCCTCCTTCCTGGGCAGCGCACGGGGGGCGGAAGTGACGCTGCAGGGCTGGTTGCTCTGCTCGGCAAGGAACTTCTCCTGGGTCTTGGCAGCGATGCGGGGTGGGCACCCGCTAGAATATCGACGGGCGGTAAAACAAATACCGCAGTGCGGGGTGGGCACCCGCTCCGATAACAAGTAATAAAAATATGGGCAAAATAAGCGGCATGCAGTACGGGGTGGGCACCCGTGCCGCAGGTTAGCAAAAGGACGATCCCCACGCTGGGGAATCCCTCGAGGACGGCGACTGCAATCCAGGGCTGTAGGCTAAAACCACAGTGCTCCCCTGAAGGAGAACAAAGCGCTGCAAAGGCCAAGCGCTGTCAGGCGCTTGGGGGGGCGCCAAGGAAGTATAGGGAAGTCCACCAAGCAATGCAGGCAAAGGGGTGGGCACAGGCTGGGCCCAGGGGCCAGCACAGGGCCCTCCAGGCAGGGAGGCAGTCCCAGTGGCAGTCCTCTTGGCGCCCAGCAGCAGCAGGCCCCCTCCAAGATAGGATCCAGGAAATGAACATTTTTCAAGAGCCTCTTTTTATACCCTAAATCCCTTTGTCCTTAGGTGCAGGCAAAGGGGAAAACCAGCATGACACATATGTATTGCTCTAACCACGCCCATTTGCACAGTACAAGTTCCCTATTCAGACAAGTTCCTCATCTGACAAGTTCTTCGTCAGTCTTGTGTGGTGCAATCGTGGCCAGGGGACATCTGTCTCTGATTGCACAATGTACGCAGCCCCCTGCTTCCTTGCTCAACTGGTGTGGTCATGGGACACAGCCTTGTGCTTCCTCTATCAGTTGGTGTGGTCACAGGGCAGCTGGTGTGACAGGCTGAGTTACCAACAATGGACAGGATGTGGCTGAGTCTCTGACACAGCTGTGGGGGTGAGGCGCACAGGCAGCTTCTTGGAATCGGCTCAACCACAAGGAGCAGGGAGGGTTGGGCAAGTTTTGACAGGGACGTGAAAGGAAATTCTTCACCAAGTTGCCGAGAGCATGGCAACACAAAATGGAGTCATAAAGGGCATTTTAAAATGCAGTCCAACAGTCCCTCATTTTGCCATGTAGAGGCAACAATCAATCGTCGTCTAGATCAATGTCTATCATTTCCTGGACCTCTCTCTTGAACTGCATGCACTGTACTCCAGGACATCTTCATTACCTAAATTACCTAACTTTGAGTTTAATAATATATAAATATATATATATATATATATATATTTTTTGTCCACCAATGCCCTCGAGCTTTCCAGAACGCACGCGGTGTAAAGCCTGCCATCCGGCTTTCAAGGATATCACTCTCCACAAGCACAGGTTGGTTATGGTGCCTGACGCGTTTCGGGGCTGACGCTCCCTAATCATAGGCTGCTCCATATGTGGCATTGAAAGGCTCTCTTTATTTCAAATTGCTGCATGCTTCTTATTGGTTCCCTGCCCTTGGTGGTCTGCACTCATTTGTGTCCTTATTATATTGCATGCTGGGAATTGTATTATTCAAAAGAGAACCACACGTATTACCTTGAGTAGGTTCAATGTCACTAACTGAATTCAAGCATATTTTCAATCCTATAGTAGGATCCCAGGAATTGCAGGGAGTTGTTTTCATCCGGCTTCACACGCCACGCAGACTGAAATCGTTCCAGCCCGCAGCCTCTTCTGACCACTTCACTCGAAGATGGAATGAGAAGATGGTGCAGTCCTGACGCGGCAAGGACTCCGCGTTGCAAACTTTGTCCACCAATGCCCTCGAGCTTTCCAGGACGCACGCGGTGTAAAACCTGCCATCCGGCTTTCAAGGATATCACTCTCCACAAGCCCAGGTTGGTTATGGTGCCTGACGCGTTTCGGGGCTGACGCCCCCTAATCATAGGCTGCTCCATATGTGGCATTGAAAGGCTCTCTTTATTTCAAATTGCTGCATGCTTCTTATTGGTTCCCTGCCCTTGGTGGGCTGCACTCATTTGTGTCCTTATTATATTGCATGCTGGGAATTGTATTATTCAAAAGAGAACCACACGTATAACCTTGAGTAGGTTCAATGTCACTAACTGAATTAAAGCATATTTTCAATCCTATAGTAGGATCCCAGGAATTGCAGGGAGTTGTTTTCATCCGGCTTCACACGCCACGCAGACTGAAATCGTTCCAGCCCGCAGCCTCTTCTGACCACTTCACTCAAAGATGGAATGAGAAGATGGTGCAGTCCTGACGCGGCAAGGACTCCGCGTTGCAAATTTTGTCCACCAATGCCCTCGAGCTTTCCAGGACGCACGCGGTGTAAAGCCTGCCATCCGGCTTTCAAGGATATCACTCTCCACAAGCCCAGGTTGGTTATGGTGCCTGACGCGTTTCGGGGCTGACGCCCCCTAATCATAGGCTGCTCCATATGTGGCATTGAAAGGCTCTCTTTATTTCAAATTGCTGCATGCTTCTTATTGGTTCCCTGCCCTTGGTGGGCTGCACTCATTTGTGTCCTTATTATATTGCATGCTGGGAATTGTATTATTCAAAAGAGAACCACACGTATTACCTAGAGTAGGTTCAATGTCACTAACTGAATTAAAGCATATTTTCAATCCTATAGTAGGATCCCAGGAATTGCAGGGAGTTGTTTTCATCCGGCTTCACACGCCACGCAGACTGAAATCGTTCCAGCCCGCAGCCTCTTCTGACCACTTCACTCGAAGATGGAATGAGAAGATGGTGCAGTCCTGACGCGGCAACAGGGTTGGACCTTTAATTAATGCAAGTATTTTTTCATCGAGCTGTGATTGCTGTAAGTTGCTTTGTGGCTCGTGACCAAGGGAGCAATCCTGGAACGCGTTGAGCCTTTCGATTTAATAAAGAGGGGAAACAACAAACTGCTTCATCATTTATTGAGGCAAGGGTTTCCATGCGGTCAACCTCACAGGGGCAAACTCTATTGTTGGATTTGAGCGGCTAGCCTACGCCGCGAGGTTTGACCCGCCGCCTGGAGCGGACCTGCAGTGCTGGGGGAATCTGGCACTGGGTTACAGGAATGGAGACTGCACGAAATGGTGTGTTTTAAAAGACAGAGTTGGAACTCCGCTTGTGCCCACTTGGGAATAATGCACATGATTTTGGCAAACAACTTGATGATAGACTGCAAATACCAGAAGCCCGTGGGGCAGGAAACCACGCCCAACAGGGTTGGACCTTTAATTAATGCAAGTATTTTTTCATCGAGCTGTGATTGCTGTAAGTTGCTTTGTGGCTCGTGACCAAGGGAGCAATCCTGAAATGCGTTGAGCCTTTCGATTTAATAAAGAGGGGAAACAACAAACTGCTTCATCATTTATCGAGGCAAGGGTTTCCATGCGGTCAACTTCACAGGGGCAAACTCTATTGTTGGATATATATATATATATATATATATATATATATATATATATATATATTCACTGAAAAAACCATAGGTTATAGACCATATATAGTTAGGAATTAGCATTTAAAAAACCTTATTTTACTCACACAAAACCATTGAAATTCCATATATAGTTAGTTGTACTAACTATATATCGCGCACCCGCAATCCACTGCTGATCATGTCACATATTACATCATTCATGACATGGTCAGTGACATCACTGATGACATCACTGATGACATCTCAAATGACATCACTGATGACATGACTGATAACAACATCCAGTGATTTTTTGTTTCTGTAAAGTTTAAATATGTCTTACATATTGAAGAATGAGTGGATGTATAAGTGTATGGACGAAGGATTTAGTAGGTGCATGACTAACTGTATGAGTGAGTGATTAAATGTGTCTCACTGAGTGCATAGGTTAGTGACTAAACTGTCTTAATTTGTGCATCATTATGTCTGTTGTTCTGTAAACTGCTGCATGTGTTGATCAGTAGCTGTATGAGTAACTATATGGGTTATTGATTGATTGCCCAAGTATTTGTATGGGAGACTGAGTGTGTGTGTGGCTGGCTGGGAGGTGTGTGACTCTGTGCAGATCAATGTGTACTTGTATCAATGATTGTATAAGAAGGTAAGTATGTGTTAGTATATGTTTGAAAATGTAAGGTGCTCTATGTTTAACTGTATAGACAAGAAAATGGAAGTGTCATTGATTCTTTACATGACTGACTAGGTGAGTGAGTAACTCCATGGATGAGTGGCAGACTGTGAGTGTCTGTATAGGTGTATGAGTGCATATGATAGTGTTGTAAAGATGAGTGACTGTATGTATGAATGATTGTATGGGTGAATGAGTGAAGGTGTGTGTAGACGTAGGAATCAGTGAGTGCGTATGTAGTAACTAGTATTGGTGTGTCAATGGTTTCAAAAATTATACTCTGTATTTAACACTGGGTGAAACAGAGGTTATAATAAAATGTGAGGAGATGCATTGTATTGTCACATGAATGATATCATCAGTGATGTGGTCATTGATGTCAAATGAGATGTCATCAGTGATGTCATCAGTGATGTCATTTGAGATGTCATCAGCGATGTCATCAGTGATGTCACTGACCATGTCATGAATGATGTAATATGTGACATGATCAGCAGTGGATTGCGGGTGCGCGATATATAGTTAGTACAACTAACTATATATGGAATTTCAATGGTTTTGTGTGAGTAAAATAAGGTTTTTTAAATGCTAATTCCTAACTATATATGGTCTATAACCTATGGTTTTTTCAGTGAATTTTCAAGGTTTTGTAAATGCTAATTCCTAACTATATATGGTCTATAACCTATGGTTTTTTCAGTGAATTTCATAGGTTTTTTAATAGCAAATCTTTATAAAAATAATACATTTTAAATCTAATTTTATATTTTATAATTTTTTTATTTTTTTTTAATATTATTTTTAGTGCGCTCCCGGGGCGCGGACAAGTGAACGCACGGGTAAGCGCAATCTTGCGGCGCGCCCCGGGGCGCGTACTAATGCGCGTCCCGGAAGCGCTATTGCCGAGAACGAAAACAACATCGTGACGTATCGCGTAGCCGCCACGCCTTGCGTCATAAGACACGTATCGCGTAGCCGCGAGATGCGTCTTATGACGCACCGCGTAAGCGCACCCGGAAGCGCATACGATCGCGCAACGTAAGCGCCCCGATGCGCTTACGATACACGCCCGGGACGCGCCCCGGGGCGCGTAGCGTAAGCGCGTCAAACCATGTGACTTTAAAATAACACTTTTCATTGGTTCAGAACTTTTTTTTTTCCAAATTGTGTGAAACCCACCCATTTCTCTCACTATTGCTTTGTACTTGGAGAGAGCAAGAGCTGTTGTGTCTACTCTATCTCCTACTTTTCTGATCTCCAGCAATGGCTGCAAGAGAGTCATCCAGCAGTGATTCAGAGGGATTTTTAGATGAGGACCCTCCTCAGCAAAAGAAAAAAACCCATTTCATCTGGAAATTTTACGAAATCCCAGAAGGACAGAAAAAAGTCAACGCTCCCAAAGTAACATGCAAAATATGTGGGAGTAGTTTATCCAGAGGCAATCCTCTGAAAAAATATAGTTTTGGGAATGCTAATTTGATCCGGCATGTGAAAAGAAGACACCCTAACAACTTTGCCAGGGAGAGTGTCAGAGAGCTGGCACGGAATGTACCCACAGATGGCGGCAGCACCTCCACTGGTGGAGCAACACCTTCGGGACCACCCCGTGGAAGAATGGTCCCTAACATTCAGCCGGTGTTTGCGGGCATCAAATTTTTGTGCACAGAGTGTGACGAACTGCTCTGCTATGGGGAGCAGAGTGTTGAACTGATTGCCCTAAAGAAACAGCAACACCTCTGCTCTTCCAGTCCCTAAATTTTCAAATTTTTTTGCTCCTGTTGAGCAGTTTTGGAATCCTTGTTTTTGTTTTTCCCTTGAAAAAAATCCAAAAAAAATATAAAATTGTTTTAAAAAGTCTAAAAAAATATAAAACAACAAAAACAAAAAAAAATATATAAAACAACAAAATCAAAAAAAAAGTTCTTTTCAGAACTACCTCCAATTTTTAAAAAGAAGCTTTATTTTTTTAAAAGTCTGTCATTTTTAATCTCCATGGTACGCTCCCCCGTACGCTCCCCGGTGCGCGTACCGGGCGCTCACCCCCGCGAAAATCGAATTTTTTTTTTATTTTTTTTTTCACCCGCGGGAGCCTTTTATGGCCCCCACATGAAACCTAGGGGGTCAGGGGGTGTGTACCCTGCCCCCTCTTGCTCATTTCCCCCTTTGATTTTTGCCACCTCTTGTGTCTCAATCCTACCGAGACACAAGATGGCGGCCGCTGCGGACTGTTTCGAATGTTTACAGACACCCAAGAACCAATCAGCTTGCCGTGCGCAAGTCGCGTGGCGCGCCTGGAGCGCTCCCCGGTACGCGTACCGGGGAGCGCTCCAGGCGCGGCTCTAGATATATATCTTTTTTTGAACGTTAATTTCTCAAAATCCACTGGAGCACATATATTGAGACCTACAAAAGGCACATCGGGCTACCAGTCCCTACAATTTTGCCAAGTTTCGTGCAAATCCATTCAGCCGTTCGGGCTAAAAGTGAGGCCAACCGCCCTATGGAAATTAACGTGGGAAAAACGCGTTTTGGGACCCCCCTTTTTTCTCGGCCCACCCCTTGACGAACCCCCCCAAAATTTTCAGGGGCTGCTCAGAAACAAAATGTGCCATTTTCCTGAAAATTTCAGCCAATTCCGTCCACAAACGCCAAAGTTATTAGACATAGAATTTTCAAAAATCCCATAGAGTAAAAATCCTAACTATATATACCTACTGGCGACCGCCAGTAGGTAATATATATATATATATATATATATATATATATATATATATATATATATATATATATATATATATATATATATATATATATATACTACCATAATTAGGTCTCTCAACCTACAAACATATAACTTGAATAGGGGCAAAAACCAGATCATCCTTTACTAATTAGGATGGGAAGCAATCCATGGGCCCTACAGCTAATAGAGACTATCACTACTCCATCTGTGTCAGTCCTTGTGTGGTATCAAATGGGCCCTAGGTATTAACAATGCTTTCAGGTGAAATGGTGATACTCTTTGTCTGAATACAGGCCTGATACTGTTCTACTAAACAGAATACTACTCTTAAATGATGTCAGCAAACAGTAAGAACAGCCACACAAATTCACTTCTGTTGGACCATTTTGGAACACATCTAACATTTGCTCTATATTATTAGACTGGAATTGCTTGTGCAACTCTGCCCAAAGCCCGTTCTAAGCCTCTTTGGTAGGCTTCTATTGTCCATCAAATCTGCTTCCATTTTCTCCTTCTGCGTTGGGCCTCTCGATCCAGGCCTTTCCATACCGATAGTTCTTCTTAGTGTCTGTTGGAGTGCCCTCCTGGCAAACACTCACAGTTCACTCGAAAGTCTCAATGTCTCAAGGCAGTGAACCAATGTCTCTCCTCTGCGGCAGGCACTACAGATACCATGCTCTTCGGTGGTCATGGGCGTAGATTATATTGTACAGACACAAGTACTGTTAATCAGGAGAGACCAACAGGCTTTCACGCTCAGCAACACTCTCAGGCTCCAACACTCGTTATTCAGTATCAGAGGATGCTTGGGCTGCTCTTCCATTCTAATTTTCCTTTCAACATAGGTATTTACAAATGTAGTGCCTTTTGCCAATCTTGGATCCTCCGGTGCACTGCCCTTCTGTTGGAGCAAAGGAAAGGAGAGGGTGTGGTCAAAACTGAGGCCAAGGGAGTCAAAGAACCGACTCTGTCAGAGGTTACTAGCACATGACAGGTAGGAAACTGAAACCTCAAACCAGCCCTGCCGTCAACAACAGGGCTCCTACTTTTTCGCTCTTTTACACTAAAATTATTGTTCTGTGGCAAACAGGGAACCAGCTCCTCTTTCTTCTCTGATGTCCAACGCCGTCTGATGAAGCAAACACAATACTTTGGAAATGCCATTGATGATACGCTGGCGATCGCTGTCCAGCCTTGCTACGTTCTGGGTGTTGGGACTGTAGGTCCAAGACGTCTGCCCCTCATTTGTAGCTGTCACTGATGGGAGTTAGGACTCATTGTTGTCAATGTTCTGCAGGTTATTATGACTCTTCCTTTTACTCTGGAAGATCCCGCAGAACCTAGTGATGTAGGAAACGTGACACAGTTGTTAGTTTCTATCAAATTAGCGAAAAGACTATTTATTGTATTTAACAATGGGACTGCAAGGAGGTGGTCTGCAATCTTCAAGGAAGTGGCCAGACGCCATGGGACTACTCTGGTCTAGAATGCACTGTCACTCTTATGGGATACAAAGGCAGTACTCCTAGTCTCCTCAATTGGGTATTTTTCATATTCTCACTAACTTCAATGTGAGAGCATTATCCTTTGCCATCTAAGGGTAGATAGCTACATGGGGATTCTATCTAAATGTATGTCCTCACACATAGTGGCATTATGTTATTACATCTGTGTGTTCCTACCTTCCTTATCTAGAACATCTCAGAAAGGAAAACACATGATGGGGATTATCAGGGACATGTAGATACCTCCCTTTCAGAATTGTGCATCAGGGGTACTATACAATACACAGGCTAATGATCAAAATGTGGAAACAAAAGACAAGAACTAGAGAGTCCTGGCATTTCCATTATTAGAACACATCTGATCCCATTGAAAATTAAAACAGCAGGGACAAAAGGGTAAAAACCAAACTAGAATAGGCATTGAAAATATATCATGTACAAAAAATAAACGTAAGGTATTCCCTATTTGAGATGGAAAACTTGCCTTACTGTAGTATTGAGTCAGTTAACCAATCCATCACTACCCTAACAGTCAGACTGGAAAACATCAAAGTGGGCCTAAAGAAAATTCTTAAGAACCAGCCTGGTCATACAGAAGGGAATTATATATGATATGGGGGTCCCTGATACATCACTGCAGTCTGGGAAAAATGCATCAACCATAATACAAGGGCTGATTGGTGAAAGGAATACAGAAAAGGGAAATGGGACTAGGACACAGCTAAAATCCCAAATAACTAGGCACAATGCGACATTGATCAGGGGAGAAGTGGCAAAAGAAAAATCTATAGGAAGAACAAGAAATTACTTGGGTGATAGTCAGGCATGTGACACAACACCAAGAGTACGGGTGATACACAAAAAACCAAAATAGTACACAAATCTTAACTTTACCACCGGCCGCTATACCATATACTGTAATCTCAGCTACAGATCCAGTTCCTTCCCCGGGGAAAATAAAACTTGGTTTCTTTTGAGGAACAAAACCATACACTACCTAGGAAGCAGAACAGTAGTTCAATATCATGAGAAGATTTTAGGTCACCTTTTGCCAGAGCCACAAATTTAGAGTCTTCCTTAGGGTCCAATCTAGGCACATTTTAATCAAGGGGTGCCTGTTCCTTAAGGGAAGGGGGCAGTAATGTGACTAACTGCAGGTGACACGCTTTTAATCCTGTATAACTCTTTTATTTGTCTTCAATACCATTATAACCAAATAGACATGCCTGATGAAGCGTTGTCTCTCATGTTCACAGCATGAAATATCATATCTGTGGAGTTTAGTAACCAGAACAAGTTCAACCGACTGTTGCGTAGAGATGGGCATTGTCATGACCATCCCCACACAACACAGGGGAGCTTGTAATAGTATCAAAAGTAAAATTGTCAAAACAAAAACAACAAAAAGGAAAAAACACGCACAAGATAAAAAACTCACATGCCAAGCCATCAGGTATACTTGCTGTATACCAACCGCAAAAGGCATAAACGAATTATAGCAGCACATGCAAATGAGCGGTGACACACAATACTTTGTCATGGACTTTATGCACAGTGAACCTGTAGCCCAAAACCCAATATTTTGGCCTGCTTAATTTGTCAGGTTTTAAAATCAAAATTCTATTTCCTTACTTCCCTCACCCTCCTTTTGACAGCAGGTCACCTTAGTGGTGATCGGCTGTCAATACAACTTACTGTGTCGCTTCTGACACACAGGACCAACAGGAACAATTCATAAAAGGACAAAATGCACAAAAATAGAAAATCACACAAATATTTATTTTCAAAGGAGTTATGCAAAAAACCACATCTTCTTTCAACATACTACTGACAGCACCCTTCTTTTTACAATTTGCATGTTGATTAGGTCCCACAGGTACATATAGAACACTTGTTCCACCACCTCGTGGAATGGACTATCACTGATGCGTTTGCTGTTGACCTCTGCTTTTCCACCACTTTCCTACACCTGTTGTAACCTGTTGTAACATTCTTGGTCCGTTTCAATCTTTTTCTACCCTCATTTCCTACCTATAGTCATTCAGGGCACACATTTCACCTTTTTCCTCTTACAACTATGACGTTTTTTTTTCTTTTGCCAAACCAACTCACGTGTCTTGTCAGCCTTAAAACCACCCAGAACAATCCATGAATGATCTGTGGGCAGAAGCAAGAATACACAAAACACAAAACAGAGACATTTCTCATAACACATAAAAAAAATATCAACTGTAACTTTCAATCAGGAGACAAAACATAATGCTCATTAACAGAGCACAAAATAGAATATACGTAACTGTAACCAGCTTGTCAATTTTGTAATGACTAAACATGTGAGCATGTTATGCCACCTTAATTTTGATTTTCTAAAAGCAAAACTCTTTCACAGACACTCCGTGGTACCTTTGCGCCACAATTTTTCTTGTTAAAAATAAATCTGAATTTGCTAATCGTTTTTACCTAGGCTTGTAGCCCACAAAATGCTAAGAAAGAGCCTTGTCTTATTTTCTGTCTAAGACTAATGTAACATTTTATTTTCTGTAAAATAAAGGCAACTACGTGGACATTATTTTTCAAGAGCAGAAATACAAATGCATCACTTTCTTCACAGCATATAGCATGGTGTTGGGATTTTCAGAGAGAAACCCTTCATCATAAATTTTCCCTTTGGGGGGCCCTGTTTTAGCAAGGCTGTTCAGATGCACTTCTCCGGAGACAAGGCCCTAATTGATGAGGCCACAGATGTCGACATGAAAGCCTCCTTCCATTGTTTACAGAGAAACTAAAAAACAGAACTTTTCCCGGCTGTGAGCCAGCCACTGCAAGCGCTACTAGCCCCCACCTTCTGTTCACTCAGAAGCTGTCAAAGACAACAAGCCTTCCTAATTCTTCTTAACCTGTAATAATTCACCCTATTTTAAAAATAATTTTTCTTTTTAGGGGCTACAATAATTCACAGAACATAATATTATAACATACCAGCATAGAGCAAATGTTTGTCACTACCCCACGCAATGGTACTCTGTTTTTATCAACCTCAAATGGATGAAAGTTTCAGTAGGTCCAACTAGAATTGGAACCTACAACCATGATGTTAAACACAAACCTCTATATCAGGCGCAGTGGCTCACTGAGCCAACACCGGGCAGAAACTTGTACGCTCAACATTCAAGATAAACTTAAGGAGATCATGTTCAATGCTGTCTGGCAAGATATTTTAATCTACAGATGAAATCAATACCAAATGGCATACTGATGTTATTTTTAAATATATTACTTTGTACACTTTCTTCCAGACAAAACTATTTCCTTTGCCAAAAGAATACCTAGCGACTATATATAAGTGATAATCATTAAGACTGACAACAAGGAATGGGTTAGTTGCACCGGGAGTTGAGGGCACATTAAGTTGGGCAGGCATGGGACCAGTGGGAGGTGCAACAAGGGGAATGGAAGGGTGTACTTGCATTGGTACAGTGGTCTGAATAGTCGGGGCGTTGGGAACAAGTGGCTGACGAATCGGACAGACCAGGGCATGGGCAGGGGCAACAACTGGACCAGGGCATGGGCAGGGGCAACAACTGGCAACAACTGGAGCAGTAGCGGGAGTTAATTGTGCGGAATCAGGGGCCGGATACAGGGCGGGGGTATAGGGTGGAGGGGTGCTCAACATAGAGGACATGAGAGGGTCATCCTCTTTGTCCTGAGTCTTTTCAGGGATCTTTTTAGAAATGTAACATCCGTTCACCTGTATTTATGCAATCTATCATGTATCACTATACCCTCTTCTATTTCCTGATCATCATAATTCTGTGCCTTCTGAATCACACTCATACGCATTGCTTTAGCTTTGCTTTTATTTACTTATTTATTTATTCATTTATTTTAGTTTGATTTCCCTCAGTTTGGACTCCTTGTGCCAAACCCGAAAGGAATCAAGCATCGCAGGCCTCACTTTTCTCTGAAACAATTTCTCCTCTAAATTATCTAAACAGGAGGCTCAAAACTACCATATAGCATAGACTTCATGATTAGGGGTCCCCAGAGGAGGAATCTGACAAGATTCCTCCAATGTGGAGTGCCGTGTACAACAACAATAATACCATTTCCGGAATTTACTAAGTCCAGGCATCTCTAGATGTGTATCCTGGATCCAAACGTCAAAGGGTGCAATCGAATATTTACAGCCTATAACTGTACTTACCCTTTGGCTTCGGCTTTTGCAAAAGTCAAATCAAATACCAAAACAAAGATGCAAATCACCAAAGAAGTGGGCCACTCCCACTCTTACCTGGCCATTAATCTTCCGTCGCACGGCAAGTGTCACAAAGGTCTCGATCTCCAAAAACTAGGAACCAGAACTGGTGCGTCAGTCGGAGCCGCAGTCGGGTAGCCCACTGGAGGGAGGAATCACGCAATCGGAGACCTTGGACCCACAATGACAATTTTCAGCCAATGCAGTGGCGCGCCTCCCTTAGCGTTCGATCACGGACTCCTCACAACCACCAGGCTCGATGGCGACCACCGAAGTCGCCCTGCGTTGGGCGCCAAATTGTAGAACTGGCTTTTTGGAGACCCCCCACTGGGAGAGTCAGAGCCAGTGGTGCAGGGAAACGCCTTGAATCTACGGGTCCTTCTTACATCAATCATATATTACCAAAGAGACCAGGACAACCAGCCGTGGAGGGAAGCAAGTAATTTATTAGCTCGAGCTAAGGACAGGGTCCCAGAATAGTACACAGACAATTCTACGGAGACTGCTGCTTACTTCACAGCATGACACATATTTATAGCTCTAGCCATGCCCATTAGCACAGTACAAGTTCCCTATTCAGACAAGTTCCTCATCTGACAAGTTCTTCGTCAGTCTTGTGTGGTGCAATCGTGGCCAGGGGACATCTGTCTCTGATTGCACAATGTACGCAGCCCCCTGCTTCCTTGCTCAACTGGTGTGGTCATGGGACACAGCCTTGTGCTTCCTCTATCAGTTGGTGTGGTCACAGGGCAGCTGGTGTGACAGGCTGAGTTACCAACAATGGACAGGATGTGGCTGAGTCTCTGACACAGCTGTGGGGGTGAGGCACACAGGCAGCTTCTTGGAATCGGCTCAACCACAAGGAGCAGGGAGGGTTGGGCAAGTTTTAACAAGGACGTGAAAGGCAATTCTTCACCAAGTTGCCGAGAGCATGGCAACACAAAATGGAGTAATAAAGGGCATTTTAAAATGCAGTCCAACACATATACCTGTGTCCATATTAGGGAGGACACTACACCTGGCTATGAGTAGGGGATGCATAAACCTAACAACCCTAAATTCAAGAATGCTCTCCGAGAGTGTTTGCTGAGGTCCAGCAAACTGCTTGTGCATGCCACGTGTGCCTCAGTCGAAGTGAAGAATCAACAGTTGGATTATGTGTAGCCAAAGCACAGCTCTAGCCAGTACACAACCTTTGAAGTAAAGCCCACACAGAATGTTTCGGTTATCGCCCGTCAAAATATTGCTATAACAACTGAGATAAGAAGTGTGATGCCACAACTTAACATAGAGCTGTCATTCATACAGCAAGGGTATGTGAAAGGCAGTATCAACCCGGTACAGGAAGTGCAACAAGTGGCAACAGCAAGGGGTAAGAGAACGCAGTGAACAGAAGTAGATAAGCAAAAAGAAGCACTAAGATGCAGAGATCAACCAGGTGTAAGAAAGCATGAAGAAATGTCAAGGATAGCACGTCTCAGATATAAGAAATAAGCATCTACTTACCCAACTACTTGAGTGAAGAGAGTCATACGACCTCAGTGCCAGGTGCAGTGACTAAAGCGTAAGGATGGGGACTTTACTTACAAGGCTGTTGATTCCTGCCAAGCCGACAAAAGAGGCCTTGAGCGGCAGTCGGAATAGTGAAACTTTGCTTTTCCCCTATAGCTACCGAAGAGAACGCTTGATAAGGCACTGCCGCCTTCCTAAAATGACTGTCCGCTTTCGATGTCGCCAAGAAGCTGAATATTAGCACTAGATGGACCGTCTGGATCAAAGCTTTTGATGATTTCATTGATGCGCTGGAAGAAGCAGATGCCAAAAAGATAATAAGATATCTCAAAGACTTGAAGGCGAAGAAACTTCATGCCATCAAATTAAAGAAGGTCTAAACACCATATTCAATCCGATGTAGAATGTCGACTTTGAAAGGTACGTCTTCAGTCAGGAGAGACAGACAGATGGTGAAATGATGGTGGATTTTGTTGAAAGGTTTGAAATGCTCTTCAAACACTGTAAGTTCAATTAATTCAATGAGAAAGAAGCCATTCATCTCAGAGTCATAGATGGGTGCCTGTCTGATTCTTTCAGTCGCCGAATACTGAGAGAAACGATCAGTCTGGAGTGTGTGCCCATGGCGGCCAGAGCTGAAGAACGTGCCGACAAACAAGCTAGTGACATGGAGGCCGGAGGAGCACAGAGTGAATCGGCATTGAGTATGAAAAGCAAGAAAAAAGGCAAGGTAGAAGGCCACAAGGTGATGTCTCTGATGAAGAAGAAGCTCTGTTTTAGATGTAAATGTTCCTTTCCGCATAAAGGTAAATGTCCTGCCATTGGGCAGATATGTAAAGGCTGCGGTAAAGAGAACCATTTTGTAACAGTTTGCAAAGTGAGAGAAAAATTTAGTGTGTCATGTTGTGAAGATAAAATGGCTGCCAGTGCATCACATGGTTGCCAGTACTTTCCAGAAGCATTCCAGTCACGGCCACAGAAGTAAACAGCAATATCAGTTGAGGCAAGTAGAAAGTGAAAGAGGCCAATTGTCATCTAATTCCTCATTGAAAGATTCTTTGAAGTCACTGTTGAGTGACAGTGAAGCGGATGAGTGTGTGAAGTTGATTCTGACTAATGAAAGATGTGCCTAAGTAGGTCTGATTTCTTGTAAGAAAGAAGACAAGTGAAATCACGACATTCATTTGGACATTGTACCAAAATAAAACAAATGAATCCAAATTTTACACATGGACAGCCTTGACACCATTGCAAAGTCAAGGATCATTTATGGCGACTATGAAACATAAAAAGACAAAGGTACAAGCCCCAATCCATGTCCTTCAGGGCACTTCGTCAAGTGCATGCTTGCTTGACTTCACCACTACTGCTGATATGGGACTAATGTCTGTGAATTACAATGTCAATGCTCATCACAACATAGAGAATCATTTTCCATTTTGTTTCATGGATTACGAATACTTAAGACAATGAAAGTCCAGCTCCACATTAATGAAGACATTTGTCCTGTTGCTCAATGACATTGTCGAATTGCCTTTCATCTACAAGAGGCTGTTGAAAAGGAAATTGAGACTTTGCTAAAACATGATACTGGTCAAGCGCTAAGGGTGTCACCAATAGTGGTGGTACCTAAAAAGGACATTGCAGGGTCTGTGCGAATCTGTGTTGACATGCATTAAGCAAACAAGGCAATTGAAAGAGAACAACACACAGGTCCACACATTGCCAATATGATGACGCAGTTGAATGGTGCCAAAGTCTTTTCGCGTCTTGATCTGAACAAAGGATAATATCAGCTCGACTTGGAAGAAAATTGCAGGACATTATTACCTTTTAAACTCCTGTTGGTTTGTTCACATACAAAAGATTGAGTTTCAGAGTGTCTTCAGCTGCCAAACTTTTCCAAGATGTCATTTGTGACATTGTACGACTTGTCACTCATGTGTTCAATTACAGTGATGACATACTAGTATTTGGAACCGCACAAAAGGAATATGATAAAGCCCTTATACAAGTGTGCCATCTACTTGCTGAAGAAGCCATACCCTGAATGGTGAAAAGTGTGAATTTCACAAAACAAAACTAAAATTATTTGGGCACATTTTCTTGGAAAAGGTAAGACTCCAAAACCATTGAAGGTTCAGGCTTTGTCATCTCTACCCCCCCACAAGATGCAACAATGCTGTGTTTTTTTCTAGGCATGGCCAGCTTTTATTCCAGGTACATCGTAGCTTTGCCACTGTGAGTTCCCCATTGAGAGTTTCATTTCAGTGGTCAAAGAAGTGTGATCAAAGTATCAAGACAATTTAGCATGCAATTGAAAATGCGACTGAAATGGCTTAATTGGATCTGAAATTGCATGCACAGATTGTTGCGGATGCCGGCCTGTTGGGTTTGTGCGTGATTCTTGCACAACATAGAGGACATGCAAATGCACAAATGCACATTGTAGCTTATGCTAGTCAAAGTTTGCCACAGACTGAACAAGCTTACTCGCAACCTGAGAAAGAAAGAATAGCTGTTATGTAGGCTTGCTAACGCTTTCATACAGAGAACTATGGGGAAAACTTTACGCTTGCTACTAATCACCAAGCATTGCTGACTATCTTTGGCAATACAAAGGCCAAGATGCCCTCTCGCATTGAGAGGTGCGGGCTGAGACTGCAAGAGTATGACTACACCATTGTGCACCAGCCAGGAAAGATCAAAACCCTGCTGACTGCTTTTCTTGATTGCCCATGTCATGTCAGGATACCCCATCCCAATTGGCCAAGGCCTACGTTAACTTTATTTTGAGATCCAGGACTCCTGCAGCCTTGTCCGTGGAGCAAATAGGTGCTGCTACCGACGCAGACAGGAATATGCTCATCCTCAAAGACATTATTATGCATCAGTCCTGGAGAATGCATGCTCGACCTCTTGATAACGACAGTGAATATCAGAAATTCAAAAATGTGCATGATGAACTGTCCATTACACATGAAGGATTTATCTTGTAAGGATCAAGAATTGCCATTAGTTAGAGTCTACAACAGCAAGTCATTGAAATGGCACATGAAGGACATCGTGGAATTGTCTCCAAAAAGAGAGCCCTTCGAGACCGTGATTGGCTCCCTCATCTTGATGTGCAAGTTAAGAGAGCGATCCAGGCTTGACATTTGTGTAACTGTTCATCTGCCTAAAACAACACATCATCCTATGAACATGTCAGATCCTCGAAGACATGCCTGGGAAAAAAGTGCAATTTACTTCTTTAAGCCCCTTGAAAAAGGCCAGTACCTCAAGGTAATTGTAGATGAGTGCTTTCGGTTTCCTCTGGTGGAAGACCTCTCATCATTCACTCATGAATGGGTAATTGATAGACTAGAAGGCATATTTGCAACCTGGGGTGTTCTGTCCATTCTAAAATCTGACACTGGTCCACCATTTAATGGTCGGCAATTCAATGACTTTCTTACTCACTTGAATATCAAGCATCGGAAAAGTACACCTCTATGGCCACAGGCTCATGGCATTGTTGACCATTTTATGATCACTCTTAAGAAGGCTGTCCAGTGCACTGCACTAGATAGACATGAGCCTAAGTTAGTTCTTCATTCTCTGCTTTGTGTCTACAGATCTACCCCCATTCTGCAACCGACGAAAGCCCAGTCACCCTGATGTTGGGTAGAGGCATGGATACCAAGCCACCCCAGTGGACCACTGAAAAAACAATTGATGCTCAGAAAGTTCAACTCACTGTTTCATCTCACAAGTCCAGAATGAAGACTCATGCAGGCAAGCGTTGATGTGCTCGGACATTACATTTCAGAAAGGAGATCGTGTCCTTGTCAAACAAAGGTTGAAATGCAAATCTCATGCTCCATTCAATGCCAATCCGTGGCAAGTTGTGACAAGTAAGGGACCAATGATGACTGCTTACAGTCCTGTAGAGTTCATTACAAGGGATTCCTCACATTTGAAGCACCTGCCTCGGGTCTGTCAGCTCCAGACATCTGGAGTGAGACTTTATCATCAGAGGGCAAGGAGAGTCCCAGAACTGCATCAGTGTCGAAATCACCCATGCCTGCTGTGGTTGTTTCTCCTGTGTTTCCTCAGCATTACACAACTAGATCTAGAAGAGTATTTTGAGTGTCTAGACAACTCATTGAGGAACTATGGAGTATATATGTGTTTTTTTTGTTTGTACTTTTTTTTAACAAAGGAAGCGATGTATTGTCTTGTGTATTCTAGAGTGCGGGACCCCTATGGTTTGTACAGGACTCCGTAGTCTAGTGATGTAAGTGATTGGGTGTGGTTAGTAAAATTCATGATGCAGTACATGTCAGTAACTGGTTAGACTCTGAGAAATAAAAGCATGTAATATCTAGATCTGTGTGTGGCGTTATTTATTTACATGCTATCGGACTGGGTAGGACGCTACAGCCGCATGCAAGGTTTATGCAGTACACCCATGAGCGAGCTCGTGTAACAGCAATGCACTACACTGAGAGTTCTCGAGAGCCTTCAGCTTGTGCAAAACTTCGTAAATCCTGCCATTGAGGTGTGGAAGTGGCTCCTTCCACTTAGCTTCTTTAAATATCCATATCCTCCTACATGGTACAAGTTATTAATTCTCCAGGTCATAAAACACGTTTTGAACCAGTGCGCTCTCAGAAAAGACAAGAGGTATAACAGTACCTTAAACTCCATGCTCAGTCAACTGGTGTCATCTCAGGCTAATAATGCATAGGTGATATTTGTTGCGGTGCCCTTATAACAGTGCTGAATTTGTGCCGGTGCTTTTCGGTGCTCAGCACCAGCACTTAATTGCCAGCACCTGGGCTTATGACTGTCTGCCACATGGTAGTGGTGTCTGCCAATTTAGGTATGAGCACAACTTCTGTTTATTATTTCCATTTCAATTTACAATTATTAGTATTTGCCTCCAAAGCCATTCTTATAGCTTTGGGGCCTATAATAGTATGAATGGTCACACTTTCAAGAGTGTGATGATTAATAGTGTGTTGGTGCTGTCATTGGCAGTGCTGCCAGGGGCAACGCATGGTGCAAGCTCTAGTGTCCTCCTGTCGAGAGCCCCGGCACTATGTTTTTTACGTTTTGTTTCAAGATTTGAGAGAGACCCCCTTACAACCAGGGGAATAGGGTACTTTGTCAGTAAGCGAAAAACTTTTTACTTCCCTTGGTGAACCGATCTTACATGGGACAACCTAGAGTAGGTGTCTTGGCCAACCTAGTTGTTAGGCCCACTTAACCACTTCCCTGACTAATACACTTAAACAACAGCTATCTAGTTCATTATTTATTGTAAAAAAGTATTCATACATATACAGTTAAATCATTAAAAACCGCTCACAGGGAGCCAAGGATAAAAATGTACAAACAATTTTGCTAGAAAAACAATCAAAACACATACATTTTTAAAAAAACACAATGTAACTGTTTGCGATGCTCAGAGACGAGGGAAAAGAAAAAGAGAGACATATACAAGACATACAACTTGTCAATTGGTGATGCACGTTTGTAGGATTTCATATAGACACAATCCTGGCAATATATACTCATTGGTCTACAGGCTAGGTCTTTTCTCCCTTGATCGTGCTGTAGGGCGTCGACGCGTTTCGATGGTCTTATTGATTTATGTGTTTTGATTGTTTTTTTAGCAAAATTGTTTGTACATTTTTATCCTTGGCTCCCTGTGAGCGGTTTTTAATGATTTAACTGTATATGTATGAATACTTTTTTACAATAAATAATGAACTACATAGCTGTTGTTTAAGTGTATTAGTCAGGGAAGTGGTTAAGTGGGCCTAACAACTAGGTTGGCCAAGACACCTACTCTAGGTTGTCCCATGTAAGATCGGTTCACCAAGGGAAGTAAAAAGTTTTTCGCTTACTACGTTTTTTACAACTTAAGCACTGCCATATAAACTCCTCGCCAGTGCAAAAAAGAAAAGGCTACCTCAACAAATCCACAGATGACGTTCGTGGGAAGATCGGTTTTATTGCCAAAGCACCTCACCCACAGCTCTCCCAACAGCTTCCTTTTAAATCCCAGCCAGTCGTAGCAGAATATACTGAACACATTCTAGAATGCAATGCTCATGGCTGTGTGGTCAAGAACAGAGCTTCCTGGCTGGCAGAACGCGTCCTGCCAAAGCAAGTTATCACCCATTGACTTTTTAAAGTTCTGTAATGGCATCCGCCCATTTTGGATGTCGTATCTCTTGTCCCCAAGGTTGCCACGGGCCAACTGAAAGGGTATCTGTTTTGTCCAGCTCGTGTCATGCTTATGAGCAGGTGCGAAGATAAAGGGAGCTCAGATGAATATGGTCATATTTTGCCTTCAGACCCATCTTTCAATTACTAGAAAGAAAAATGTCATGTTAGGTTATTAGTAGTTGCGAGATGAACCCTACTTATGTCAAATGGTAACCAAAAATAAACTCAGATCTGAAAGAGTTTTATGATATGAAGTTGTCTGAAACATAGAGTGAAAAGTGAAAAACTTGCAAGGTTTCAAACTTATGCCTTCCAGGTTACATGTTCTGGTTTACAGTGAGTGCATAACCCACTGAGCTCTCTTCCAAGGACTGGAAATTGTGTCCGGTTAGTCATTCAAATATTCAATATCTTTATATAGGTTAAATACATGAATCCACTGAGAAATCTTTCAGTGATGCCATCGTAGCTAAACAATGACAGGGGTGTGCAGCAGACAGACAAACTCTCTAAGTTATTTTATGATGATTTAAACTTGTGCCCAGCAGATCACGCAGATCCCTGCAGTAAGTCAATTTCACTTCCGTTGTTTTACCAACCTCGTACCCTGAAACTTGCTGAATACTCAAGGAAGAGGTGCCTTAAATCCCCAACGTGCTTGATAAAGAGGTCTGTTCATGACCAAAAAAAAGTACGTTTTGTTATACAGCTATAGGCCAGGAAACAAAACATGTTTATCATCGCAATTACATTTATTTGCAGACACCTTTCAACACCACATCATGAAAGTGGCTTTGAGGCAGTGGTGTGAAACGATTCCACAAGTTCACAGCACAATGACAACACACCAACACAAAAGACCAATACAACAACACAGTGCAATACAGTGCAGAACATCATTAAAATCTTTATACGATCTCGTGAAAAAAAGATCAGAAATAAAACGTCATGACACGAATTAGAGTTCATAAATAGTTAAAATCAGAACAAAAAATTCAAATACGTGATATAAAACACAGTGACACATGATAAAAAGTAGCAACATGAGGTTAACATAATCTAGAAAATTGCATTATTAAAACGTCATAGAATTACACAATTGAGCGCACATTTTGAAATGGATCCTACTGCATGGCAAAAATGGGAAAGTCCAGATTTTGCAAAAAAATCGAGGCCACCCTAAACTTACTAAGCTTGGATTTCCGAAGCACTGAAACTAGACACCTTTTAGAAAGTGCGAGATATAATTTGCAAAATAAGACAAGATGCAGCAAGGACTGGGGAGATGTCTCATCACATGGGCATATACATATATCAGAGGGAGCAAACTGTCCTTGGGTGCAGCAAAGCAGCCACTTAATAGAATTTAGCCTAAATGGGGTCAACAGCATCCGTTTCCAAGTACTGGAGACCAGGTGCAGATAAGATGCCAACCCCTGCATAGTCTGTAGAAGACAGTATTCTCTAACAGTAGGTTTATTAGTTCCCTACCCTCCATCATTGCCCTTGCCTGGGACAAGAAACATTCCCTCATCCACCCTTTGTCCTTCTTGTAAATAACCGTTTCTCAGAACTCTATGATCAGCCCAGAGTACAATTTGTCTCCCTGATATATCTAAGCCGGAAGATTCTAGGGCCATATGAGGAGGAGAGACAATCAGAAATGATTGCGCAGTTTAGGGGTAGCCTCCTTGTTCTGCCAGATCAAACACTACAGCAACAGAGGGGCACGTTTCATCAGATGTTCGACATACTCCAAGCCCAGATCATAGTGAACAACAAAGTGAGGTGTGGAAAAAATGACCACTAATACACCCCGGTGCACTCCATTTTCTTCAGTTTGAATAGTGTCCACATTCCCACTGAGCTCTCTTCCTCAGATTGGACCATGTGTCCAATTAGTTACACAAATATTTAACAACTTTATATAGATTACCTACATTAATACAATAAGAAATCTTTCTATGATGGAAACATGTAGCTAAACAATGACAGTGCAGTGCAGCGGAGAAATAAATGCTCGAAGTTATTTTGTAATGATTTAAACCTGTGATTAGCAGATCCCTGCAGTAAGTCCCAGTGGTGGCTAGTGATATTTGAAAGTAGTGGAAGCATAAAAGTTAGAGATGACTTTTGAGTAGCTTTCATTTACGTTCACCTTCTTGTTTTGAAGACTGAATCCCCCAAAATGAAGGATCCATCACACCCATTTGGCAGGTTGACAAAAGTCTTGGTGGTCAGCAATCTCACACAAATGCGCTATCCTGCAGAGTGCACAATATCCATCTGTTCACCCAGCATTAATCCAATCACTCATCCATAGAAGGCTAGAAGACAAAAGTCTAGCTCGTGGCAACTCTAACATTTCCTTAGCGGTCAATTTTAGATACAATATTGAAAAACGAGTTTATAAAATGTCTCTAATCACAGTATTGCTTATCACAAGGTCATGGCACGCATCATCCAATGATATTGTAATGTAATCTATATGGCTGACAATTGGTCAATAACAGCTTGTTGCTTAGATAGAAACATCGAAGGCAGCAGGGCAGATGTGTGAGATGAATGGGTGGATTTTGAGTAGATAGATGAATGGATAAGTTGATAAATGGGTGCATGTATATTAATCGGAAGTATGACTGCAGAGACAAATGTATCGAGGGATAATGGATGGAGAGTCAAAGAGATATCTGGATTCATCTGTAAATTAAGTGGCTGGTTGAGGAAGCGTGCATATTTAAAATGCTAAGATTACATTAAATATCTAGCTGATGTGCATGAGAAAAATGACACAGTTTCAAAGCACATTGAAGTCGTTTCATCTGCAGTATGGTGCAATAGGCTGACCCACCTACATCTTAATCTCTACAGCCATTCTCCGGGATCACTGTGATCTCTGATTCCTTAAGCCAGGTCTAGCTTTAATCCCCCCACAAAAAAGAAATCAAAATGTACCAAAATCCGACTCCAAAAGATCAAGTCAAATCTGCTTAGGATAAACGCAAGGTATAAATATGATTCAGTCATCTGTGAAAGCAGTGAATGAAGAGACAAAACTCTCACATCTAAAAAACCACACATTAACTCTCAAAGAAATAAAGAGGAGGAGGCAGTACGAATAACAATGAGTATTCAATCACTTGAATTGAATGAGCAGCAATTACAAATTAGCAATCTCTCAACATCACTTACAAACCATAGTGCCGCCAAGGGCGATCAGGTAATCATGACGACGCTGGAAAAAAACCAGCGTCCAATGTTCAGACGACAGGGAGCCAGAGGGCACAATGGCAAGTCAAACCTACTCTAAAAGCATAAATAACACACAGTCTCTTTCATTCAAGCTGATGCCCAACGGAGACAGGAAGTCAGGTATTCCAAAAGTAAACCTGAATCAGCTTGGAATCATAGGACAACCACCTGGACCAGTACAAAACTCAATGTTTCAAAATGAGGAAGAAAACACGAAGTCCCAAAGGCACCTGGCCATACAAGCCGCAATAGATAAAGAGTCTATTATTCATGCCCCAAAAAATCATAAAACCACCACATAGCGCCCTATGGTTTAAACCAGAATATAGATCCAAAGGTACACATGATAGCCTGAATCGAGGGAACATACTGTACCTGCTGTCTCATATTCCAACCCTGACAGAGGTGCCGACATTGGACTTGGTCTCAATAGAATTTATTAAATGCAAGGACTCTGTGGAAGGATTTAAACAAAAACAACTTTGACATCGTCATCAATTGTACAAAAAATACTCCTAGAGAGACAAACTTTTAAAATGGGAGATAACCATCACTCCCTACACTGTGCCAGGAAATCCACATTTTGCTACCCTCAGAAAACAAAATGACGGTTAATGCAAATTTAAAAAGACCTGAAATATCGGTGCTTACAGGAGCTGTGGGGCACTGTCTAAAGAATAAGGACTTTTTTTTCTAAAAAACTCCAGTAGCCGCCAGGATTCTACAATGCCACCAAACTGGCAAACAGACCTAAAATGGATTTCAAGGACAATAAACAACCCAGATAAATTGACAACCCATCTGCCCACTGCAAAAAATGCAGCATAAATGGGCTCTTACGAATATACTCATGGAATGGAAGCGGTCTAGCCAGCAAAATAACAGACTTAGAATTTGTCACCTACATAAGTTCATTTAATAACGTAGCATTACAAGAAACTTGGCAAACTGATTCTCCGCACCTTCAGGGCTTTTTGCGTTTCTTCACCAGAGTACTTAGCGGGGCAAAATACGGACACCTTCAAGGAGGTCTAGTAATGTACATCTCAAATATAAGTATATCTACACCCCGTGAAATTGGCTCAAAGTCTTCAGAAACAATTGCAGTAACTCTCCTCCCTACGTCTTCAACATCAGATAAAAGACGTACCGACATCACGATAATGAATGCTTATGTCCACCCGAAACAGAAAATGAAGGCAGCAAAAAACGGTGTGATTTTCTAGAAGCATGTATAGTCGAAAGGCCCACAACCAGCTTTATTCTCACCGGGGGCCTAAACCTCAATTTAATTGGTGCCTCAACAGATGAAGATATGTTACTTCAAAATTCAATTTGGAACATCCCACTGCAAGGAAAACCATCACCGAGCAAACAAATCAAAATTGGAAAGTGGTTATTGAAGGAACTCGAACATCTTAACCACAGAGCAATCAATGGAAGATATGTTGGGGAGAACCCCCTGCAATAATACACTGCTTGATAAAAGCAAATACAATAATAGATTACATCTTTATTTCCTTAGCCCTATTTCAGCAAATTGGTTCATTCCAGCTGGGCAATAAAGCTGATAGTGATCATCGGCCTCAAGAAATTGCACTTAGATCAAACATACTTATGTTTGAGTGTTCTTTGGCCCCTCAAGAATGAGCTTTTACTATCAACTTTAAAAGAATCAAGTTTGTGCAAGCAGCAGACAGGTGCATGCAGGAAAACACAAGACAGCATTTCGAGTCAAGGGTCGGACCAAGTGAAGTTGGGGAATGGGAGAATTTTACAACATCAATGGCAGCATGTGCTACTTTGATCAAACCAGTGGTCCAACAGAGACACAGCAGTATGAACCATATGTCACAAACTGCCAAAAAGGAAATTAAGCTCATTAAAAATTCAAATTATTGAACGCTGAGACATCTTCGATACAATTCAACCAACAAAACGCAACTAGAACAGCTACAAAAGCAAAAGGTGCTGTTAAAAAAACACAAATGGGAGGCCAAAAGAACTGCGGAGAACGATCTCTGGGCAATATTACATGCCGACACCAAACAGAGTAATAGGGCTAGATTCTGGAGAACTATAAACCGATGCATACGTCTCTCACATGAGGAAATTTCTTCTAACATCTCAGAAGACGTATGGGTAAATTACCACAGGAATCACTTCCATCAAGACACTGAGTTTATGGACTTGGAGCCAAAAATCAAAATTGCTTTAGGAGGCATAACAACTAACACTGCCTGGGTAGCAATAATTACATAGCTCTTGGGAAACCAGAGGAATATTTACCAACAGATGAACCATTAAAGTGCAAAATCAGTACTATAAAGCGGCAAATATGTAAGGGAAGGAGAGAGGGGGCTCCAAGCCCAAACGGAATCCCACCAGTAATTTATAAACAAGATGCAAACGTATTGGCTGTAGCGTTGGAACCACTTTTCACGGAAATAGGGCTATTGAACACACTTCCTCGCTCCTGGAGAGGATCCATCATTTATCCAATTTTTAAGTCAGGCAAAAAGTCTTTGCCACAACATTATCGGCTAGTGGGTCTTATAGATAACGAGGCAAAGTTTTTTGCGGTAACACTACTAGAGGAGCGCCAGGCCTGGCCCAATGAGAAATCTGTCATTCCACTAAAACAGAACGGCTCCGCTAAAACAGTTGGAACAACTGCAAACATTCTAAAAATGGCAATGCTAATAGACAAGGCGGAAGCAACAAAAATGCCTCTACATCCATGCTTAATAGATTAAAAGGTCACTTTTCATCACTTAATCTTAAGATCTTAAGGTCCAAACTGAAAAGTTGGGGGATTCCACAGCTTCTGCTAAACCTGTTAATCAATCTGCATACTGACACATGGATACAGATAAAGTTGGGTGAAGAGTCACTCCCGTCATAACACATACCAACTGAAAAAGTGCTTAAACAGGGATGTGTCTTAGCACACACACTGTTCAACTTGTTTTTAGCAGACCTCAGCCCAATACTTAACACTTGCAATTCACACACCCCAAGATTAGGAGGCTTAACACTACCTTGCCTCCTTTACGTGGATGACATAGTCCTGACACCCATACACAAATAGGCTTGAAACATCTTTTGAACGCCATGCAAGACTACTCCAAAGCAAATGGATTAACCATTAACCTCGAGAAAATGAGAACCATGACAGTCAGCAAAAATAGGAAAAATGCTTCAGCTTGGTTCTGGGGCAGGTCCCATATTTAGGCCATATCGGAATACAAATATCTTGGCGTGACGATAAATAAAGGTGGCCACTTCACTACACAGAAAAATAGCATCAGACGTAAAGGCCTTGCATTGGAAATCTCTTTAAAAGCACTAAATAGCAAAATAAATGGCCCATCGATTCTGCCCTTGGCACAAGTGGTACATGTCAAGCTTCTGCCAACAATAGCCTATGGCAGTGAAGCACAGAGAGGAAGGGATGCAAAAGTACTTGATAACACAGTTATAGCATCATATAGGGTTATTCTTGGTCTGTCCAAATATACTTAACCAGCGCAAATCATGCTAGAATTTGGTGTACCGAGACAGTCTCTGGCAAGACAGGGGGTACATAATTACTTGGTACAAAGTGCGGAAATCCGAGCAAGGAACCCTAAATGAATATCTATGGAAGGAGCTACAACAACAAGCCACCTCTCCCGCTGCCAAATATCTCAAAAGTAGCCTGACTAATATGGGGCTAAACCAATGCTGGGACACTCCTACAAACAACATTACATTTAAAAAATTGGTCTGGAAGACTGTTAATCTTTCATGGATTGAGGACAAGGCATCTCTCTCGAAAAGGGCACATGGATGGATGACCCTAAACACCTATACAGCGCCAGCTGCTCAGAGCTATTTTGATCTGGGTTATGCCAAAAGCCGCTAAAATCAAGTTCTTGAAGCACAGACTTGGTCTCCTACCCAGTATACAGCATTTTCCTCACTGGCTAAAGGAAAAGTGGGCTCTACTTGCTGCTTATGCGGCTCAGCCCCAGAAGATCTGCTACACCTAGTATATACATGCAATGAACTGTTGGAGGAACGAAAACAACTGCTAAAACGCTATTTCAACCAGCGAGGGATACGCACTAGGAGACAAGCAGCGCTGGCCTGTTTTGCACCTAATGACCCTCAGTTGAATTGCTGTCTAGTGAAGTTCCTGAGGTTAGTGGAAAAGAAAATGCCAGCGCAAAAGATATAAACCAGTTACTAGGACAGTCCCCAGTAACTACTGCAACTTTATCACGGGGATTTGAAGAGGGTAGTTTCTTCACTTACAACGAATAAATAATGCACTTTATCCAACTTACGCACTTTCTGCATTAAGAAACACTCTTTTGAAGCCTGGCATTAGGATGATGGGAAGTAGTGGACTGGAACTAAGTACCTTCAACCCCTTTACAACACACACTGAATCAAAAACAGCATGGTCAGGAGAACTTCTTATCAGTCGCTAAATCGGTTCTTAAAAATATCTAAATTATCAACTGTTTTTTAATATCATATGTAGTATTTTTTTAATTTTATGTTTTACTGTATTGCAACGGTTTTTATTAACTATGCAAATACATTTAATTGAATTGAGTCCAAAAGATCACAGAGGCCCCGGAAATAGTATGATGCGGAATATCTGCCCCTTCCTCCACTCAGCTTCTGTGGACCAAAACAGACTCATTGGTGAAATGCCCAAAATGCTGTAGGCAATTCTGTGCCCAAACAGGGTATGGGCAACTTTTAACAAGGGCTCACCCCCTCAAACACTCCCCCAGCTCCTATTATTACTTCTGGCACTTCTTCTCCACGGGGCTCCCACTAAAGCTCATAAACTCCACCTCGGTGCCTTCTCAGCGCTTCAGATTCATTGGGGGCCTCGAGAGGTCGTAGACAGAGCGACACGTGATAGTGAATCTCTTGGCTAAGCAGTGCCAGGGGTTTGGGTCTGTGGACGTGTGAAATGCACAAGAGACACTGTCACATACAAACAAATCGATTAAAAAGAGCTGAATTCAAGCAATCAGGGCTTCTTGGATCAACGGCACAACAGTCACGAAGGAAAAAAAAGTGCAGATAAAAATTGTGCTTTATTCTATTTCTAATCCTTTTTTTAAACAAAAAAGATCTCATTAAATATAAATTCCAGTCACCCTTTTAGTCTCAACATATTTACTTGCAGCAGCTTCAGGGCACTCTGAGACGATGTTACCACAGAGAACTGCAACAATTTCCGGTTTATTAGGAGGCGGGGCTTCTGTGACCACTAAACATGGCCCGTGACCATATTTTACTGTTTTCTTTGTTATTTTAGATGAGGTGCTTGGAGATTTTTCCAAACCTGAATAATCAAGGGCCTTTTGGCTTCCCGGCTCTGCATGAAACCCGCACCTGCCTTGGCCGCCTTCCACGAGAGGGTTAAAACACATTAGTGTGGCAGTGAAAATGGAAGGCAGAACCGATCTGGCCCCGTTAATGAATTGATGGGAGCTTGTGTTTGTGAAGCACAGCGCAATTTATGACAATAAAATGCCAGCTGTCTGCTATAAATGCAAAGAAGCCACCTACTTTAAGAAAGAAAAGCTACTAATTAACTCTCCTAATAACTATCCCAGCTGCCACTTTATGGCGATCGGTTTAGCACACAATAAAGGCTGACAATGAGAGAACGCAAGGCCTCTTTTTTTTGCGAATGAGAGTGAGGCAGGAGTCTGTAAATCCTGACGTAGCAGGAGTGCCATGGGCTCCAGTGGAAACAAGCAAAATGAGATCTCATGTCACCAATTAAACAGCAAAGAACATCTACAAGTGGTTGCAGAGGGCACGTTACATCTGTAGGTCCTGGTGCCAGGGCCACTGCAACGGAGGCCAAGCTCAAGGGGTGCTGCCTTTCCAAATATCCAATGGGATACACTTGCCTGATAGTGCCTTGTGTGCCCAGCATTTTTTTAGGCAGTAATAAAAGTATCAAGTCAAGATAACTTTGGCGAATAATGTCCTGCTGGGGAGATCTGAGTTTTGTCTAGCTGCCGTTTTGACTCATCATAAAGTAGTGTAAAAGGTTAATGTGCCTGATGCAAAGCCCGCGTAACACGCAGATCACAGGCTGGCATTTTTTTGTAGATAGCTTAGTGGGTTACTGCTTTTGCCACAGATCATTTTGTTACGGGCAGTTAATGATGTACCATCATTCTAATAAAGCACAATGTCCCTAGACCAGTAGATCTGGCTTTAATGTGCCAACACATGTAAATACAGGAATTCATGAAAGCTGTTAATGTGAGTAACATGTACAAATGCTGTTTACCATATTAAAGCTTTGCCAATGCTGGGGAAAAAGTAGCAAATAAGAATTGCTTTAGTGCATACAGTAGATAAGCAATTTAAGGTGACAAAAGTGTACGGGCTGATTGTATTTTTCAGATGTAAAATAGTGTATCATGCATTACAATGGAAGCACTTCTTGAATTGCGGAATAAAACACCAGATAGCATAGAATAGAATAGAACAGAATAGTTTATTGTACAGTTAATTAAAACTCACAATATTAAAAACTTCCATTATTAAAAAACATTTAAGCCTTGTTTTACATTTATGTTGCAAGAATAAGAAAAAGAAGGTGTTTTACACTCCATAAAATCATAAAAGTCTCAATTGCATTTTGGTATAGTCCATTTCTAAGTTTCAATGTGCCTCAATATGCCAGGCGTATTTGTGACTTAGCGGACTGTCCTTTGTTGGATTGAAGTGTTGTTGCTTACCGATTTTAGATGAACCATGTGGCTAACTCATGAGCCTTCTGGCCACTATATCAAAATACTTTGTTAGTCTGCAAATTAACTGAACCTCTTCAGGATTAAAGCACAGCATCACAGCCTGCCTGCAACTTGTTATGCCCTTTTGGTTCCATAAAACTCGAAGTAAGGAGCGCCTTATGTCCATCAGGTTTGGGCAGATGCAGATTATATGTATTAGGTCCTCTTTCCTTGTTCTGCAAAGGCGGCAAAGGTGTTCGTCTGCTCCCCTTTTCCAAGGTGCCAGATGGGGTAGTATTGGTAGGATGCCGAGGCGCAGGTTTAAAAATGTGTTTTTTGTCATCTGCGTGAGGCCCATTTTCAGGTATTCCTGCGACTTAAGAGCTTTATAATCTTTCAGCACTGCACATCCATGATGCCTCTTGGCCAGAATTTCTTTGTCATCTATGGATGATATCATTTTGGTTACTGGTCAGATAGCTAATAGCTTGAAGTAAGAGAATGGTCGTCCTCTGGGCAGAGGTAAAGCTCATTCTATGCACATTTTAAAGAACTGGTGTCAAGCCAGCCCTGAACAAGCATTAGCATAGCCAATAGGTCTCGCTTTTGGGACCTTATAAGTGTTTAGCCATGCATCACACTATCCTGGGTGCTGTGCTGCCAGGGATTAAAGATCTGTACAATTACTACATACTGGATCATGCAGTCTGATTTAGGAATACATCTCTATTGACAACTTTAGTTCAACCATGCTTTAAGAACAAAATAGGTATACAGTTACAATAGGAGGGTTTCAAACTAAAACAAGGCAAGGGGCTCTAAGAGGGAGTTGAGTGTCTGGTTAAAGACATGTTTTTTTCTGGTCAAGAGTATGAAGGAGAGACAAACCATGAGATGGTGAGCGCGAGAGTTACTAAAAATGTGTGGTCATGTATTCCTTTGTGGCCCTTCAGAAAGCTTAACTGGTTATCTTTCAGTTGGTTATTACTGTACTTGGCTCTTAATCTGGTAAGAATGAGGTGAAATAATTGCCCATATGGTGTGAACCCATCGAAGGCGACTGCTTTTTGGAGCAACCACAAATAGTCAAAAGAGAACACCAGAAAAACTTTTTTACAAGGGGAAAGGGAGGGCCCGAAGAACAAAACATGATTTTTACTGGGGTCCTGAAACTATTGCACACTGTGAAATGCAAAATAACAAAGACACAAAATTATCAACAGAAAGCCCTGGCTAGCATTCCAAATCTGCATGCGTTTATGCTTGTTTCAAGCAATATTTGTATAGTCGGAATTAAACTGAAAGCCCCTAGAAGTATATTATACACATGTAATTTAGTAAAAGCAAAGGAACTTGGCTAACTCCAGGTCTAAACAATTGGCTGGGGTAGCTCAGCACAGTGACGTCACTCTAGCGCAGGATTTTTACCATTCTTATTCCCCACACTCCAATATTTTGCTGATGGGGTGGTAAATCTTCTGCGGCTGCTCAACCACGCCCCTTCCTACATCCACAATTATCTTGTCTCAAACAGTACATTCTAATTATAAAACGCATGTAACATTAAGCAAGTTGCTCCAGAAATACTCTTAAAATACGGAACTCCCGTCTAATGTACGCCTGCCCATCCCCCTAAGAGAGCGCAAGACCGGTCGAACGAGCGATTCCCAGACATCTGCTGACTAGTAAGAGAATATTCTGACCCACTGATGAAACAAGCATTTACAATGCAATGGTCTCAGCATTATTAAAGGTAGAGCTATTGGCACTGCTCATTTTTTTTTTTAAATCATAAATAAATGGCATTGTCATTTACATTGCCAATAGCTTAATCGTTAAATAAATGGCATTGTCATTTACAATGCCAATAGCTCAATTGCTCGCAAATGTATGACCTATTGCATTTACACCCACACAGAGCCACACACACAAAACCACCCACACACACATAGAGCCACCCACACAGAGCCACCTACACAGAGTCATTCACATAGAGCCACCTACACAGAGCCACCCTCACACAGACAGAGCCACCCACACATAGAGCCACCTACAAAAAAAGTTATCCACACATAGAGCCACCTACAAAAAAAGCTATCCACACAGAGCCCCACACACACACAGAGCCACACACACAGAGCCACACACACAGAGCCACACACACAGAGCCACACACACACAGAGCCACACACACACATAGCCACACACACACAGAGCCACACACACACAGAGCCACACACACACAGAGCCACACACACACAGAGCCACACACACACAGAGCCACACACACACACACACACCCAGAGCCACATACACATACACAGGAGAGCAAGCACAGCCAGGGGGCAGGAGAACCAGGGGACATGGGAACAAGCACAGCCAGGGGGCAGGGGAGCAAGCACAGCCAGGGAGCAGGAGAACAAGCACAGCGAGGGGGCAGGAGAACCAGGGGCCAGGGGAGCAGGCACAGCCAGGGGGCAGGGGAGCAAGCAGAGGCAGGGGGCAGGGGAGCAAGCACAGTTAGGGGGCAGGGGAGCAAGCACATCCAGGGGGCAGGGGAGCAAGCACAGCCAGGGGGCAGTGGAGCAATACACACCCAGAGCCACATACACACACCGAGAGCCACACACACACACACCGAGAGCCACACACACACACATACACCGAGAGCCACACACACCGAGAGCCACACACACACACTGAGAGCCACACACACACTGAGAGCCACACACACACTGAGAGACACACACACACACACCGAGAGCCACACACACACACACCGAGAGCCACACACAGACACCGAGAGCCACACACACACACACACACACCGAGAGCCACACACACACACCGAGAGCCACACACACACACACACACACACCGAGAGCCACACACACACACACTGAGAGCCACACACACACACCGAGAGCCACACACACACACACACACACACACCGAGAGCCACACACACACACACACCGAGAGCCACACACACACACACCGAGAGCCACACACACACACACACACCGAGAGCCACACACACACACCGAGAGCCACACACACCGAGAGCCACACACACCGAGAGCCACACACACCGAGAGCCACACACACCGAGAGCCACACACACCGAGAGCCACACACACACACCGAGAGCCACACACACACCGAGAGCCACACACACACACCGAGAGCCAAACACACATACCTATCCACGAAGTCGTCTCCAGTTTATCAAAATTGATTGGCTGAGACACTTACCGGTTATCTCTTTCCTTGCCTGACTGCCCAATCCTAGAATATACATTTTCCACTGCTTTCATTTACTTAGACACTCATCTTTACTTTGTTACAAGCTAGAACGTTTTTGGACTCTATAAATATTCTTCAACAGACTTTTGAGGTTCAATAACCTTAAGCTACGAGCCAATGAGCATTCAGACGTTAAAAGCCACAGGCTAATGTGAGCTGATAAAGCAATCTGGAAAGCATTGCAGAAGAACACACTAGAGTTATATGACAAGGCTAGGCCATGCATGCATTAGTAAGTAAACAATTTCACAGAAATCAGAAGTATGGTTTTAACTTTAAAGGAAAGCAACACACGAGTAATATGTGCACAACCTGCGTGGAGACATTTGCACCTGTGACAGTATGATTTCTGACAGAGGTGTTTCAAAACAGAAAGGCTTGGCAGACTGTAAATAAGGAGTATTAGCTACCAAAATGGCTAGGCAAAGCATACGAGTTGAATGAATTACAACTATTTTACAAAACTTCTGTGGAACAGTACAAGGAAAGTCAAATCCCACTCCATGATCCTGCAAAAAAAACTTTAGTGTTTCTAGAATACGAATGGTGCATGAATTGTCATAACTTAATTCATTGCTTTTACGTTTCTTGCACATTGTTTGGGCATCCAATAAATGGAAATTTAAGTTCTAAACAGAGATGGCCAAAATGATGGCTTTAAAACATCCTCTGGGCATTATTAGGAGCGTGGACAATGTTTGCATCTGATGAGGGTTTAATTTAGCACATAATCCCCCCGAAAGAATAAAGATGATGGCCCACACTTACAAGCAGTTTGCATCAGGTTTGCATTACTTTTTTAATGTAACCCCAATACAAAGTGTAGTGGTGGTATTTTCAATCCAACACAATTCATGATTTGCAGTGGATTGAAACCAAAAGCAACACAAAGCTGCACAATGTGCTGCCTTGTGAATGGTGGTTCCCATGCAACGATCATGGTAGATATGGCGCTATTCTGCTCTGTCCTGTTCCCATACCTTAGCAACTTTACTTGCTGTGTTGCATGATTTTTTTTTATTAGATCTAGGCCCATCTATTCTCAGAATGATTTGAAGGCAACAGAACAGATAAAGCAGCAGAACTGTAAGGTCGTTTATTAGATTAGTGGCACAACATTCTGCTGCATCAAAAGCTGTCAAATTATTAGGATGGGGCGCATCTGTGCAGCGAATACCGGAAGGCAGCACATGTTTGTTGCACAGCTGGATTGCACTAAAGATTGCACAGCTGGATTGCACTAAAGAGTGAAGAGCACAATCCGGAAGATATGGCTAGCAAGGAGAGTTAATGCAATCTCAGTCACAATCAACCAGATCATGGTTACCACCTTAAATACAGCAGCAGTAACACATTGGTCAGAGTAAAACTAGTTTCTGCATTACTCAAAACAGACTGCATTTCATTCCCGAGACTAATGTACAGCTACATTGAAATAAATGTAATGCAAGCAGCGTAAACCTTCAACTTCCGGTGAAGAATTCTAATTACCTATTTAAAATGTGAAGCGTGGGCTTTGATAAAAGTCTTGGCACACGTGCAACCATAGAAAACTGCTGACACTGTATGTACAACAGGGAAGCCGCCCTTGCAAAAACGACTTGCAAGATCAATAGAATTCATCACAAGAGCCACTAAACACAAGAGCGAAACCATAAAATTACTTTGAACAACTAAACCACTGCTTTAAACGAGTTAGCCTGGGTGAGTTATGATTTGTTTTAATGCCTAGGCCTCAAAGAGCTTTGGGATGTACTGGAGTCAGAAGGTTCTCGGGTTAACGCAGAGGGGAGAAGCATAGGTGACCTTTCCAGTCGTCGACACCCCACCACCTAAGATTATTACATTCTTACACTCCATTTTTGTCGGTTCGACTTTAAGTTAACACCTTGCCCACCTGGAGCACACACTCGCCAGCAACATACAAATATTACGCTACTTGTTCAAGAAAATATAGCGGGAACTCGCTGACCACTGCATCCATCAAACAGCCAGTCATATGACTCAGTCTCTTGCGGATTGGGGTTTACAAACACAATGGAGTTGTTTAACAGAATTTCAGAAGACTGTCAGACACGGCTTGTAAAGAGCCAAATTCAAAAGTAGGCATAAGTCAAGGTGTGGTTCAGCTCACATATTAATAGTGGAAATAGTTAAATTCACCCACGGCTATGCATTACGACATACATCATGGGAAATGTTTGATAAAATCACCATTCAAACCAATTACATACGACTTAAGCCATTAAGATGTCTTGGCAGCCAATTTAGCCTATTTAATTATGTAGAAACTGGATAAGAAAACCTGCATTGGCGATGTCTAATGGTCTGGCCTTGGCAAGCAAGCAACATTTTATTTTGTGTATGCATTTAACTGTATAGCAAACATTGGCACTTTATTTTGCATATCCAATAACATTAAAAAAAAGGACTGACCTGAAGGGCACTACTTTAAGGGAGCTCTGCCACGTGATCAAGCAAAATGCTGCCACTCGCAGTGCAAGAAAGCAAATGGGTGAAATGTACTGACCCACTGCAACATGGGTACGATGAGGCGGGCAAAGTGAAATATGAAAGACACCCGAACAGACCAATGATTGAGAGCGCTGAACCCCCTGTATTCATTCATATTAGTAGGTAATGGCACAAAAGCTTTCAGGTCAAAAGGTTGAACGCTGCATGCAAGGCAAATCTTGCACTATTATAACAGGGAAGCCATACTGCACCTTTTAAATGCCTCTGATGCATTCCTCTCACATTCCCCAGGTTGCAGGAGAGTTTGAACGGCTGGGTCTTTTAGCTTCTCCTCATAACCAGACATGACCCCGCTTTTGCTGATCTGAGCCACCAGTCCCCGAATGAAGCCTCCAAGGCACAGTGTATCAGAGTCTTGGGCCCTGCAGAAATGGAAGCCAGCTGGTGAGCCAGGCCACAACAACTCCGTGATGAGCGCAGTCTTACCACTCCCAGGTCCCCCAACCAAAAGCACCTCAGAAGGGGCGGTAGTAGCATTGTTCCCAGAAAGAGACCCAGGAGATGGATCCACACCCGAGCTGCTACAGCAGATGTTTTTTTCCTGGAGGCAGTATTGAAGTTTGTGGAACACCCACTCTCTACAGTAAAAATGTTTTCCATGCAGCAAACTTGTTTGAGCCATTTTACCGTGCTCTTTCATTCCTGAGCTTCTTCATCAGTAGCTGAAAGCACGGTCAGCACCTTTGATCAAAGCAGCTCCAACTGCAGGTCTCAAGGCCAGCCTCGATTTATCTCAGCGTGGAATCCGCCAAGTAAGCATCACTTTCGAGCAATCTGACACGAATGTCAATTTTCCAGCTCCTTTCCATGACTGGATCTGTGTTTCCACTCACAGGCTGCTGGCTCATCTGGTTAACCAGTTTGGCAAGGCGGGCTCAACTGTCTCCTCTGGCAAGGACAATACGGCTACCATGTGATGCAGACTGCTACTCAAGAAGTTAGGAACAGTTGCAACATATTCTAGATTACATTATCGGTAACTTCCAAAATCTGATTGTTCCATATGTATAGTATGTATAGTTATACATATGACCACGTTTAAAACAATGACTAGATAGAGAATGTTCTTTTAATTTACGTGATGCATTGTAAATGCATTGTAAATGTAACATGCCCATATATATTTTCAAAGTAGCCCTTGGCTGATGTCTGTAGTGTTACACCTAGTCTGTAATGTTTCACTGGCGCACAGGCAACATAAACAATATGATTTAAATGCATGTGGTCCAGGTTTCAGGACATGCAACGTATCAGAATAAAGCTGAGCACCGGATGAAACAAGTCCTGACCACCCCCTTTAACACTTGCTTCCCATGCTGGCCCCAGGCTTGCATTTCGTCTTAAGAACAAACAATGACGTATGGATTTACTATGGTTGCCCATTTAAGACAGATCAAACTCAGTACATTATGTTTGAATAACATTCTAGAAAACCGTAACGCTAAATGGACCCACTGTCCACTCTCACTTCATTATTACATGCTGAAATAGCTGACCATAATCATGCAGAGCACGAGACGCAGATCTAAACACGCACTTTGATTTTCACGCTTTTCTTTAAAATTGACAGTAACCGTATTCAGTTACAGAGCTGGACGAGTCGTCACAGGGGTGACTCCTACATACTGCAGGTTTGTCAGAGCGGAGTCATTTCACATATGAGTGAATACATGCACGGAAGGCCGGGCGGCTGGCAAAGTCTGTCAGTGATGTTTTGCACTGCACTGTCATTCAATCGGGACGACTCCGCTTGTGTGGGATTTGTACCCATGTTTTAACCCTTTCTGCTTTCTAACGTTCAGCCTCTTGCAGGATCGCTGGCACAGAACCCCAAATGCTGTGTCTGGACGAGTCGTCACAGGGGCGACTCGGACATACTCCAGGTTTGTCGGAGCGGAGTAATTTCACATATGAGTGAACACATGCACGGAAGGCCGGGCGGCTGGCAAAGTCTGTCAGTGATGTTTTGCACTGTCATTCAATCGGGACGACTCCGCTTTTTTTGTAATTACAAACCGTGAGTGGTTAATGCGCCCCCTCCCCCTGCGGCTGCAACCACACAACACAGTGGCATGGCCAGCTGACCTTGTCCTCACACCCTCTCTAGAGCAAACAGGCGTGAAAAGGAGGGGGGGGCGAAGAAGCAAGGAGAGGAGCTCTCTGCTACTGAGAAGAGGGTTGCGGGCTGTGTGGGTGTGAAAGGCTAGTAGTGTTTGTTTTTGGTCATTGCGTGATGCCCCAGCGAGTACATCCTTCCTCCGCCCTCCCTGCGGCCCCTGTCGGTCCCTGCGGCCCCCGTACCTTCCAGCATGCTGACGTGCATGGCGTTGTAGCTTTCTTCGGGACGCTCAGCATGAGGCAGAGCCTCAACAGGCAGAGCGCAACAACAGCAGACACGCAGTAACCGGGATCTAACCAAAATGGCGGCCGCAAAGCTTCCGAAAATTTCGGATTCGGGGGCGTGTATTTGTTGTTTTGAGTGACGGATGACGTCACTGGCGAAAGAACAGCAAAATGTACGCCTCCGAATCCGAAAATGACGGAGCTTGTTTCGAGTGACGCCTCTCTCCTCCAATGGCTGGTCTCCGTTTAGGAAGCCAGCCAATGGAGGAGAGACGAGGAGAGAGGCGGGTTCAAGCACCCTTACTCAAAGTCATTAAATCTCCGACTTCCCGCTGGCAAGCCAGCCGTCGGTCCGAGACCTAAAAAGAGCCAGAAGTGAGATGTAGGTTCCATCAACACTGGGAGATCCCACGGTCTGCTTTCTATGAAGTTATTTTACCACTGCCTCTCTTCTTCAGTGTCACTTTCCACTTCTGTGCCTCCTCATTGGAGAGGTTTCTACATTAACAAAATACGTGAAAATTGGGATGTCGTGGCATTCAAACAAGTGGAAAGGATGAAGTGCACACACTGTCAGCTCCGAATAACATATAGGTGGGGAGATGCATGGAGGGTCCCACATATTCCAAGTGCGGCTCTCAATGGTCAACATCAAGGCGCTGTGATAATAAAAGAAAGTGTTCCAGCGCTCTGACACCATTCCATGGAGGGCAATGGGAAACTGTGCCCCAAGACCTAAGAGCCAAGGCGCAGGAACCCTTGAGAGCGCAGGCTGCATGGACTGCCTCTAAAGTGAGCTTTGGAGTGGGCCTGGCAGACCTACCGACAGCAGCCTCACTCAGCTTAATTAAACTGGCAGCCTCCTCGATGAGCCAACTGCCTGTGCTCGAAAATCTGTCAATCAACCGAAAAGAGCGAGCAAACAGAGTCAGTCATCGTCAGACTCAGAAATGAAGGAAGGAACACATCTCCAGCAGAGATTCATACATGGTGCAACACCAGCGGCATCACCAGAGGCCACTAGACAAAGTGAAAAAAGAAAACAAGGAGGTATTATGCTTTCTTTTTTAGAGAGTTAGTGAAGATGTGGCTTAATGTCCAAATCGTCTGACTTTGAAGCTGGGGAACCAGGTTTGAGTCAGGTGCAAGGCTCAAACATCCTGTGATTGCAGGCAAATTACTTAATCTCCCCATGCCAAAAAATATGTAAACATGAATGAGTCCAGCTAGAAAGTGCTGCTATATAAACCGGGCAAAAAGCAACACAGAGCGGAAAAAATTGTTCTTTTAGACTAATAGAAAAGCACTCTAAGGGTAACGATAATGTACTTAGCCGGTGCTCCTCTGCGGAACAAGGGAAGTGATGTATGGCTGGCTGTATCAGTTATAAGGCAGTAAAGAATAGCGACGCAGGAATTTGACCAATGGTGAGTAGCAGGAGGGAATAAAGTTGTATTATTGGTGACAGCAGGTCTTGCCGTCTGCGCATGCGCGCTGATGATCGACCTAAAAAGGGCAATTAACTATGACATGGAGGATGCAGCTCTACCACAATTCATTTAGCATTGTTTTTAAATTAGTGCATAATATATGTTCAGCATGGTAGTGTTCTGAATGAAGAAATGCAACATTGCCTTATTTTGACAGCCATTCTTTGACTTACTGGATTTTCTTTCACACAAAAGGCCATGTTGTCCTAAGTTCCTATCTGCTCTAGGAACCCAGAAACATTGTTGGTTGGTATGTACTTAACTAAGGTGGCATATTTGTTCAGGAGGCATTCCAGCGCATAGCCAGAGATTTTATGGCATGTTCCGGTGAAGGTGGTTTACAAAGCAAACTTTGCACAGGTTAGGAAAATGGGATATCCAGTTACTGCTGAGCTGGGGATGCCTGGTAACTGGGCTGCATTGCGCCTCGAAAAGCAAGACTACATGCCCTAGGAGCCTTTGTCAGGAGGCAGGGGCATAGTTTCTCCTCAATTATCTTGTTTTTAGGTTTCACCTGTGTAATCTCTTGTATTTAATATATCTTAAAAGTGGCTCTCATCAGTTCCCATCACTGAATTATTGTGTTCAATCGCTTTTGTGTGGAACTTTTTTTTTGTTAACTTCCCCTAACTGCATGCTTATACAATACTTTTACTAAAGCTGTTCACACTGTTTAAGCTCTATTCACTGTCAAGAAAAGATCTTGTTTCGCAGAAAATGCAGATAGCTTCTAACAGTATGCTGGAATGCTTGTTTTTTTTAAACTTAGTTGTGTAAAGCAGATACTTTAGCCTTAGACCGTTTGCGACATTTCTTATTCATACCCCAGTACCTTTCTAAACACTTTGTAGGCATTATTGGATTGATTTTTTCAACTAAATCTATTTGGTCATTATGATCAAATTCTAAATGTTGTAATAAACAATGCACGTTAAAAATAAAGTTAATATACAAGAGCTATGCTATATGTTACTACTAAACAGGCAGCCACACGTGCATTTACCTTTCAGACAACAGAGTAATGATTTGAATGGTGCAGCAGGTGCAGTAGCACTGGGCCCAAAGGTTGTCAGAACTCCTCTAAACACTTAATATTGCTATATGTGACTACTAAACAGGCAGTCACAATTGTAGCTACCTTGCAGTTAAAAGGGACTTGTTTTGAATGGTGCAGCAGGTGCACTGGCACCGGGTCAAAAGCTCCTGGACCCCACTAAACCCAGATTATTGCTAAAAGTGTAAACTAAATAGGCAGTAACAAGTGCAGTTACCTTGCATACAACAGGCCCATGATTTCAATGGTGAAGCAAGTGCAGTGACACTAGGACCAAAAGCTCTAGACACCCCACTAAACACCTAGAATTGCTATATCATACTACTAAACCAGCATTCACAAGTGCAGTTACCTTACAGACAACAGGATCATGACTTAAATGGTGCAGCAGATGGAGCAGTGCAGTAGCTCCAGGGCCAAAAGCTCTAGTGACCCCACTAAACACAGAATATTACGAAACTTTACTACTAAACAGGCAGTCACAAGTGCAGTTATCTAGCTGGCACTAGGGCCATGATTTCAATGGTGCTGCAGGTGCAGTGGCACCAGGGCCAAAAGTTGTTAGAACTCCTCTAAATACCAAATATTGCTATATTTAACTACTATGGGCCCGATGTAGGTAAATCTGATTTACAGACTCTAGAATACCGAATTTTACCGATTCGGTATTCTAGATTCGGTAAATCAGATGTAGGAAAAAATTCGGCAATTTTTACCGAATCTGTATGATTTGGTAATTACCGAATCGGTATTTACCGATTCGGTAATTGCCATTGATTTCTACGGGCCTTGAGGCCCATAGGAATCAATGTCAATTGCCGAATCAGTAAATACCGATTCGGTAAAATTACAGAATTTGCAAGGGGTACAGGGTGTCACTTTGACACCCTGTTGCACCCCTGATTCTGGCTTGTGTGCCATGTGGCACACATACATGTCCTTAGGGCATGTATGTGTGCCACATGGCACAGGTGTACATGCACAGATGTGCATGTACACAGGAATTCGTTATTTACCATGACATAGTATGTCATGGTAAATAACAAATTCTTACGGGCCGGGGGCACTGTTTTCAGTGCCACCTACATCACAAATTTGCGATTCGGTAATTTACAGAATTGGTAAATTTACCGAATCTGTAAATATACAGAATCGGTAAATTTAAGGCCCCCTACATCTGTAACTCCAAATACCGGTCAGTAACGGCCGAAATCGGCCGTTACCGACCGGTATTTGGACTCCTACATCTGGCCCTAAATTAGCAGTCACAAGTGTAGTTATCTTGCAAGCACTAGGGTCATTATTTCAATGGTGCAGCCGGTGCAGTGACACCGGGGCCCAAAGCTCTAGGAACACCTCTAGACATCAAATATTGCAATATTTTACTACTAAACAGGCAGTCACAAGTGCAATTACCTTACAGGCAATAGAGTCATGAGTTGAATGGTGCAGCAGGTTCAGTGGGCCCGGGCCCAAAGTTTGCAAGAACTCCTCTAAACAGATGATATTTCTATCACATCAATTAATTCTATTATTTCCCTCTTTCATTTCATTTTTCAAAATGTTGCTATTACTAACCTGCACTATACTACTAGTAATAGCACAATATATTGCCTTTTTTTAAATAAAAAAGTCCTAACTCTTTAACAGAATTTTTTTAACTTATATTGTACAACTACTCAGCAAGCTACAACTTACAACAAAAAATGCTTATTTAACATGCTGAAGGTCCTCACACATAATGCGAAAGGACTAAATAATCCCATCAAGAGGAGGGACATCCTCTCGTACTTAAAAAATTCTGATGCAGATATTTGCCTCCTACAGGAGACCCATCTGTTGTCCAAAGATTGGCACCACCTGAGGGCACAGGTATTACACCATCAATTTTTCTCCTCTACCTCGGATGAGAAGGCGGGAGTGGCCATACTAATCGCCAGGCTTTTCAGAGGGGGAAGTTAGAGACAAGGTGGCAGATATTAAAGGAAGACAAATAGCTTACACACTCAACGTTGGGGAACATACCATTACGGTAGGCTTAATCTATGCACCTAATTCTGGTCAGGAAAGGTTTCTGAAGGCAGCACTATCAGAAATTATGAATACCCCATTGTGGATGTAGTGGCGGGAGGGAACTTGAATACTGCCATGGACGCGACCAAAGATAGATCAGGGATTCGCTTTAACCAAATGGGAGAGATGTCAAAGGAAAGGAAGGAGTGGTTAAAGTCCATGGGACCGGTGGATTTGTGGAGAGGGGGGCACCCACAGTCCTCACAATATTCATTTTACTCACATGCGCATGGGACCTATGCACGCTTAGACCACCCACTAGGAACGAAGGAAGTTAGCAGAGCAGTTAGGGTAGTGGAAATCAAACCTGCAGCTCTCTCTGACCACGACGCAGTGAGGGTCACACTACAGCTACCACCACAAAGGAAGCACATAGGGAATTGGCGCTTGAGGGATAGTATGCTTCACAAGGCTGCAGCGAAAAAGCAACACACTAAATGCATATCTGAATATTTAGAGATAAACGACTCCCCTGATATAACCATCATTATACTCTGGGAGGCCTTGAAAGTGGTAGTTCGAGGAGAGCTTATAGCTATTTCAGCAGCAGAGAATAAGGAGTGAAGGGAGAAGAGGAGCAGTTAGCGGCTCAGGTTATGGAGCTGGAGAGGGTACACAGCCGTTCATGGACACCAAGGGTCTGGCGACAACTAAAAACAGCGAGAGCACAATTAGCTTGGCTAGACCTAGATAGAGCAGAGCATGCAGTGCTGCGCTTAAAACACTGTTACTACATAGGTGGGGACAGATCAGGGCACCTGCTGGCAAGAAAACTCAGAGCTAGGAGCCATCAGACAAAGATTCAATCAATTGTAGGGGGTGGTGGGGAGGAAGTCATGGAGGATGAAGATATAGGACAAACATTCCAAGACTTTTACGGTGAATTATATAAGGGTACAACCCGACGGAACACCATGCAACCTCGTATCTTGAGGGTGCTAACGGTCAATGCAGAAAAGGCGTTTGATCGCTTGGACTGAGGATATCTGGCAAAAACATTGGTGCATTTTGGTCTGGGTGGGCGCTTCAGATCCTGGGTGGGGAGCTGCTACTGCCTCGATCAGGGTGACTAGTATCTCTTCCCGCCCTTTGTCTATTACACGAGGCACCAGGCAGGGGTGCCCATTGTCGCCCATTCTGTTTCCTCTATACATCAAACCGTTGGCCCAAAGAGTGAGAGATAATCCTAACATCAAGGGCATTCTGTTTGGGGGTAGACCACTCAATGTGTTTATATGCCGAAGATATATTAGCATCTCTTGAGACGCCCAAGAGATTTCTGCTAGCATTTCAAAAAGAGTTTGGGAGATCAACTCTGGCAGAGGGGCAAGTCGCAGGGGTCAGCCAGACTTAGCAGGACAGTCAAATTGCAGTCAAACTGGTCTGCAGTCCAGTTGCAGGCTCTAGGGGGGACCAGCATGGACATCAATGGAGTGGTCTTGATGCAACGGCTACATGATGCTGAGGATACTGTTCTTGTTGATGGGGTCTTCCTAGGGCCACCCCTTAGTCCATGAACATGGTGGGGTGACTTAGGCCACAGAGGTCTATGTCCCTTGAGGTCCAGGTGTAGTACAGCTACCAACCAGTTGCCACTGGTATATTGGTCTCCTTTCACAGCAAAACCAGTGGTTGTCTTTAACTGAGGCTAATGTCCGTCTGGTGATCAAACTGCATTCTGATGACTCTCTTATGTCCAGCAGACTCGAGTGCAACTTTTGAGTTGCAGGACTTGGTCTCAGCGAACAGAGGCGGTCAAGTGATGGTGGCTACCAACTCACCAAGGAAGGCTTCTTCCGCTTTTGTGGCCCTGGGGCTGTAACAGGAAGTCAGCCAACTGACTCTTGGAGCTCACCTCTTCTGTCTGGGGCTTAGGGTTGACTTTCCTCAAGCAGTGCACCACAGGCACAGACTTCTCTTTGTTAACCCAGGGATTAGCAGGTGCAGCCCAGTCTTTGGTGCAGCCTCTCTTTGCCGGGTCCCGAGACCAGCAGGGTAGTCCTTCTTTGCGTCTCTCTCCAGTGCAGATGTGAGCTGAGATCAGTGTGCAAGGGGTGCCATTTTTATTTCTAGAACTTGTCCATACGAGATGAGCTGATGGGGGCGTGGCTAAGCACGCAATGGCGATGGAAGCACTGGGGTAGAGCTCCGGTCCGAGCTCCCCTTCCTCAGGCCATAGATCCTCCACACTTCTCCGGAACCAGCCTACAACAACAGCGAAGCCGCGGAGAGTTGCTGCCTGCCGCCGCACCGAGTCTGGGACTTTGTGTAACACTGCTGGCCGCGCCGGGGGCTCCGCGTGGTGTGCTGACGCCTTTGCTGTTTCCTGCCCGGCGGACGCATCTGCGCGAGACCGGGGGCTGGCTCGGCCCACAAGGCCTTGCTATTATGGCCTACATGACGACGTGGCGGTAGGGCGCCGGAGACGCTGTCCTCAGCGGGGGTGTCTAGCACTACGGTGGGGAGGTGTGCTGACACCGGAATACCCTCGATGCTGCTGCCTGTCGTGCATGGCCCGCTGGCTTGCGGCGCTGCGCTCCCGGCGGCGGCGCATTGATAGGATTGAGATTTGCCACCGATATAGCGCCGTGCATAAGGTTGGTGCTGCCTGGGACCGTGTGCAGCTGTACTACTGCCCGTACGAAGGGGGCAGGGCTTACACTTTACTGCCTATGCCCCCACATATTGCGACTCTCTGCGGACGATGGTCTCTGACTGCTGAGGACACCTGTGGTGGCATGGTCAACGATACATGGTCGGCACTGCGCGGCGCACTGGTTAACGTGGGGTGTGGCGTTGGCTGTCCCCCCCTTCCGCTGCATCATTTCCTCACTACAGATTGCTGGGGCGCAGCCCACCTGTCCCATCCAGCGGCAGCGTCGTCCTACTGATACTCCCCCCCCCCCGAGCCCATCCTCTCTCATTGTTCTTGGGACTCGCCTTAAACCCGTAGACCATTGGACATTGCTATATGAGGCATGGGCTGGTCGCCTGCTGCGCCACTCATGTCTGGGGGTGCCAGGGCGAGAACAGGTGCTGGTGGCTCACAGATGAAGGGCAGAATGGACAAAACAACAAAGCCAGCAGACATGGATCAGACAACATCCAAACTCGACACGATGCTGGCCGCCATGGAGAGGCTGGAAGAATTGGTCCAGCTAACCCGCGCCTCCCTGGAGTCTAAGATAGACGGTGTCGCTATTGATCTCACGCATCTGCGTGCTGATCACAAGAAACTGGCGGACCGCACCACCACCTTAGAGGGTACTGTCGCAGACCTCGAGCCCTGGTCGCACAGGCAGATAAGCATGTGCAGGACCTCCTCAACAGAGTGGAATTTTTGGAAGATCGCGCTGAGGATGCAGAAGGGAGGACACGTAGAAACAACGTGCGCATTATAGGTGTGCCGGAGCGATGGGAGGGGAGAGAACCTGCGACACATATGGAGGACTGGCTGAGAAACCTACTGCCGGCCGGAGCACTGTCGCCACACTTTGTCGTAGAGCGTGCGCACCACGTACCGACTCGACCGCTCCCAACAGGCTCTAACCCTCGGCCAATGCTCCTCAGGATTCTGAACTATCGTGATCGCGATTCCATCCTGCGAGAAACTAGAAAGTTACAGGAAGTCTGCATCGATAACACTCAAATAATGTTCTTCCCAGATTACACGATCCAGGTTCAGCGCCAAAGACACTCCTTACTGGCAGTCAAGCAACGGCTCCGTCAACTCAATTTAAAGTACTCTCTTCTCTTCCTAGCGCGTTTGCGGGTGGTGGCACAGGACAAAACCCATTTCTTTGCCACTCCGGAGGAAGTGGAGGCCTGGTTGGATGCTGGAATGGCCGCGGAATCCCGGACGACATCGGTGCCAGCGCCTTTGCCATGTTTCAGGGTACCCCGCCGTAGACGTAGAAACAGATAATCTCCAGTGAATAGACCACGCGCAGCGCTGGAGATGGGTCCACCTGCGAAACTTATCCATAGCGAGCAGCAAGATGCCCTCCGGATGGTGGCGGAACTCAGTGGCTCCCCGAGTACAGATGCGGCTCCGGATGCCAGTCCGTGCGAGCTACCTAGTGACGATGAAAACATCTATGGATTGCCAGACTCCCAGATGTCCATGGAATTACCAGATGTTACTCCGCAAACAGCTGACTTGATTCACTGACTGTGCAGTCATGATGTCTGAAACTGTTTGTTAGTCATTGAGCATTCCTGCTACACCACCGGACCTGGTATCGGCCGGGCCTTCGAGCATTGTGGTGACTGGAACTTGGGCACACGCTGACCCCCTTTGTCTACAGTGCACTGCGCAGTGAGTACTCCTATTGTGGTGGATGGCCTCTGGATGAGTGATATCCCTGCGGCGCTGCCCAGCGGGTGGCCGAGCCTGATAGTGATGGTTCCTCAATTAGTTGGCAGAGAGATGTGGGGAGAGCTCCGCCCTCCAGTGGTGCCTTAACACCGACTTACATGGTCTGCAGACTGTGGACTTTTTGGCCGAAACATTTTATATCTATTTTGGCTGACACAAGCTACCTGAGAGGAGGGGTGCTCTCTCTGCTTGAGTTGCGGACGTAATAGTACCGTCGTGCCAGGTGCACAGCAACCCCCTAGACTTAGATATTTGTTGCCTCATCGGAGAGTTTGGACGACGGCATGTTCCGCAGTTGACCTTTTGGCATTGTTTATTTGTTTCTTTCAATATATGTCATGATTGCAATGTATTCTTATTTTGTACAATTTCTGCAAGTGCTCACTAATCTATCTTTTGTAGCCATGAATGAGTGAGGTAACTGAGCCACGGGCCTGCTGTGAGTCTGAGGCGGGGCGGGAGTGGAAGGGTCATCTGGGAACATTATGTCAATGGTTAAGGTATGTGCGTGGAATGCACACACCATCACGTAGGTACCAAATTTACTCTTACCTTAAGCGGCACCACGTACACATAGCTCTACTACAAGAGACACATTTGGCTGGTTCGGAAATACAGAGATTGCATCGCAGGTGGCGAGGGAAATTGTATGCAACGGGATACTCGGTTTATGCCCGTGGGACGCTACTTTGGATATGGCCTGGGACCCCATTTGCAGTAACACATTCCCAGATAGATTCAGAGGGTAGATACATAGTTGTACAGGGTAAGCTAGATGGTCAGCTGCTTGTTCTAGCTCATTGTATGCTCCCAATAAGGACCGGGGGGTTTCTTTGCAAAGTTGTCCACAATCCTGGCGCATTGGCACGGTGTCCCTTTAGTACAGGGGGGCGACTATAATTGCATTCTAGATGTTGCTCTGGACCGATCCTTTCCGCCCCTCTCTGGTGCGCCTGTGTACGGCGCTATGAAAGCACTAATGACCTAGGCTTCACAATGGGACTTACATGATGCTTGGCGGAGTCGTAACCCACAAACCAGGGTATATTCTTATTACTCAGGTGCACACATGCTACATGTCAGGCTGGATAGATACATGTTATCTAGCAAGCTGTTCCCCCATGTTACTGACACTTACTATATGGGTCGCACCCACTCTGACCACAATCCTCATGTATTAGAACTAGCATGGTAGCGTCCACACCCACCAATACCCACCTGGATGCTCCAACCCGACTTGCTGCTCGATGCACCCTTTCGCAACTTACTGTCAGCACATCTGGTACAATATTTCGAGGATAACAACCACACTGCATCCAGCCCCCAAATCGAGTGGGATGCGTTTAAGGTGGTGACTAGAGGCCACTGTCTAGGCACACAGGCAGGTATGCAGAAACATTTAGATAGAGAGCTGACGCGCGTTGAGACTGACTTACTTCGGAGGGAACAGGAAGCGGCGGATGGGGATGGCGGGTCGCTGTGGGAAGCTCGCGAGGAACACACGCAACTACTCGACAGGTTACGACATTTAAACTATGCAGCCCATTCAGCGCGCACCCACCACGTAGGTGATAAGCTGGGCAAGTTACTAGCCTGGTTGATCAAACAAGATGCAATGACGGCGCCGGTAACCGAAATACACACCAGTCAGGGTGCCATAGTGTATACACAGAGTGCCATTCATGCAGCTTTTGTGAACCACTATATGGAATTATACCGTTCTAGATTACAGGTCTCTGCTGCCAGCATAGCTGACTATCTCTCCGCCATCACACTACCTCGATTAGAAGATGTGCAGCGTGACGAACTGGGGGACCCACTTACACCTGACGAATTATGTACTGTAATTTTTTCCCTCTCCAACGGCAAATCCCGGGGTCCAGATGGGCTACCAGCCGAATTCTACAAAGCTTACGCAGATATTTTAATTCCAGAAATTCTCAGGGTGTATGCGACGGCCATTTCTGACTCTTACCCCCCCGCCCACGCTCAATAAAGCCAATCTAATCTCCCTCCCAAAGCCTGGCATAGACAGCGCGCTCTTACGCTCTTATCGCCCGCTAGCCCTCCTGAACACTGACTACAAAATCCTAGCTTCCGCACTGGCTCAACGCCTGTCCCCCATGGTGCCTACCCTAGTGCACAGCGATCAGAACGGCTTTGTGCCCACTCGTAGCACTTCACTTAACATCCAACGCCTGTTCAGAGTGAAAAGCTATGCCACGAAGCAGTGGCCCCGATCGGGGTGCTTGGTACTCGATCTCGAAAAAGCTTTTGATTCTGTGGAGTGGCCCTACCTTATAGCGGTGTTGCGGAAGTATGACCTCGGAGATGATTATATTCAAATGGTGGGCCTATTGTATCAGAGGCCCACGGTACGGGTTCGCATCGGTAAGTTGTTCTCAGATACCATTCGTGTCAGAAGGGGCACTAGACAGGGGTGTCCCCTATCCCCACTGCTCTTTTCATTGGTAATGGAGCCCCTGGCGGAACAGCTGAGAGCACACGGTATAGATTGGGGATCCTCCTAGCGGATGGCCTCCACATGGTATCTTTATACACCGATGACCTACTTTTATATATCAGAGATCTGACCCGTTTGCCAGTGGCCCTATCCGATAAATTTCGCACCTTTGAGGCAATGTCGGGGCTTAAAGTTAATTGGGCCAAGTCTGGGATGTATCCCTTTAGTGCAGACACGCAGGAATGTGAAATCACTATCAATGGTGAACGACTCACCTGGTATCCTACCACGTTCCGCTATCTCGGAATATATATCTATAGAACCCCAGCAGATGTGTTGTAAGGTAATTTGGTGCATGCTATCTCCTCCCTGCAAGCACAGATGAACTTCTGGAAGACCCTCCCTCTTAATGTGCCCAGCCGTGTCACGCTGACGAAAATGATAGTCTTACCCAGGCTATTGTACTACTATGCCAACCTCCCGGTATATATTCCAACACGTATATTCCGCGAATTAGAAACCTCAGTTAGAAATCTCATTTGGAATACAGGTCGGCCCCGCGTAGCGTTAAAGAAACTCTATGCACACCCAGATGCTGGAGGCCTGGCGGTCCCTAACCAGGAACTCTACTATCTAGCGGCACAGCGGCAGCGGGTGACTGGCTGGCTGAGCGGGAAGAATTTGGGAGATACCGCCACAGACTCCACGGTCTGGACACGGACGCAAGTCCACGCACTATTTCACCCACAGACCAGGGCTCCATACCCATCGCAGTTACATTTGGCAGTTGCACGCAAATACTACATGAGAAGCTTGAAACTCACCAGCGCCGTGATACCATATGCCCCAATACTTCCATTACTGGGAACACCCAGGGACAGGGATGTCATCACGGAGGTGGCGCTGGAACACTGGGTACAGGCCGGGGTGGACGCAGTGGGAGACCTATATGCAGAAGGGGTGTTGATTCCTTTTGAGACTTTGGTTGCAGACACGGGCCTCCCGGCAGGACAGTTCCTCTTATACGCAACAATCACACACACACTAACGCGGGCCTAGGGCGACCTCTCCGGAGAGTTACCAACGCATTACTAGTGCAATACTTGCACGTTATGGGAAATGGCTCCCATGTAGTCCATCGGCTCGCACAGGCACTCCTAATCCACACACAGTGTTCTTCCCAGAGCTTACAAGAAAAAATGGGCGGTGGACAGGGGGCGGGCATGGACGGACAAAGAATGGGCGGTAGTACTGGCCGGCGCTACGAACATCCCGCGCAACTCTCGCTTCAAACTTATACAGCTTTACATTATACATCGTGCATATCTACCACCTGATAAAATTAACAGATATGCCGCATAGTTATTATGAATATAATGCTAGATACTCTCTGACGTTTATCTTGATTTACGAATCCCTTTTATTATCTCACACCACGGGCTTTGTTGTGGTCTGTTGTTTCCCGTTACATTCTCCTTTCCTATATAGACCTACCACTCATCGGATATATGATTTCTCAAATGAAAAGCCCTTGTGTGCATATTTGACTTGTATTGCATGGACCATGTGTGATATACAGTGGCAAATAATTGTTTACAATGTATACGCGGATAGATACAGACGATCTTGAAACAGAAAAATCTAGGTCTCCCCCCCCTCCTTTTTAGAACAAACAGGAAGGCTCATGGAAAACTGCATGGAAAAAGTACTGGGCGAGATGAGAGAAAAGTTCTCAGTGTCTGAAACAAACCAAGCTAAGATCCAGGAGGTATGTGAGACCCTTGATCAAAAGTTGAACGCACTTGGAGAAAGGGTGTCGGCAGTCGAGGCGGCTGTTGAGACTTTAAGTAAAAAGGTGGATGTCAACCAGAAAGAGATTAGAAAATTGAGAGACTCCGACAGAAGCATAAATGAAAAATTGGAATCATTAGAAAATCGAGCAAGGAAAAATAACTTGAGGATCTTAAATGTACCGGAAAATCTGGAAGGGGCTGACATCAAAAAATGTATCATTCAACTACTGGAGGAATATTTCCTCTGGACTAAAGATGTGAATCTGGCTGATGACATACAAAGGGTACAGAGAGAAGAACTCCAAGGAAGATCTTGATCAACTTTAAAACATATACACTAAAAGAAAAATTATTAAGTGAAGGTCTAAAGAGTACCTTCCTAATAAAAGACAATTGGACCTTCAGGATACGCTCCGATATGTCAAAAGCCACCCAAGATAGACAGTGGAAACTGGGCCAATTCATGCAAGAATTAAAATCCCTCGGAGCCACAGTTCAGATGAGATTCCCGGCAGCACTGAGAATTATGTGGCAGAATAAAATGTATAATATCAGGGAACCCAGTGAAGTAGAGACTTTCCTAGAACAAATGAAAGAGCAGTTGCGGACGACGACAGGAAAATAAAACAGGAGAAATTATGAAAATCACATGTAAATAAGGCGATGCGCGGATTTCAAACGGGTGAAAAATACCGCCCAAAAAAGAAGAATGGAGGCTTCTCGGGGTGGGAAACAAGGCACACAACAAAATATAAAATCAATTTAAAAATGCACAGGTGGGGAGCAAAATTCCCGTTGAGTAGCCAGGAAGGCTAGCTCTCTCCCTCGTATCCAAAGAATTATTGAATTTGGTAAAGGAGGCAGGAGTGCTAAGCCTGACTTAATTCCAACGAAGGGAAACTCTCCGTTGTCGGACCAGTAAAAATATGAGAGTGAAGGCACAGATTATGGAAGTCGCGGCCTCCCGTTACACTCCTTATACAATTTCATCCGCAATATGAGGATAAAAAAAAAAAAACAATGTATACTGATTTGTAGCCACAGGATGTTATGTTACATTTTTACATCTATTTCTATGATATGCACTGTGAATAAAGAACGAAATGCAAAAAAAGATATTCAAACAAAAAAAATAGGAGATGAGCTGACTACTAGCCCAGGTCTCCTCCTGCCATATGACAACTTCCTACAAAGTGTGACACCTTCCTATCCAAGAGTACAATACTCTGCCCACTCCAAAGGTGGCAGATCCTCTCACTATGTGTGTGCAACTTAGTAGTCCCAAGGTATGGCTATTTGAGGGCTAAATGTCCGCTCTCTTTTCTCAACATCACCCAGTTTATCAGGGCTTAAAGAGCTGCTTTTAATGGCGGTTTACCCTTTGAAGCATGTCTTTTTGGCTCACACCCTATTTGGCTTCCTGCCAGGGAGAAGTAACACCTCTTCCAATAGCAGACCTCTACTGCATTGCTTCCCAAACATTTTAGGACCACAACCCAATTTTTCGAACAACAAACTAGATTTAATGGACATGAGGCAGGCGATTTTTTTTATGTATCTAAAGTATTGTGTGGTAGCGCACTGTCATTTACAGAAAGCACATTTTCCATTAAAATTGCCACTATATGTGCACAGACAGTTTTATTGGTGAAACAATATCCACACAAATGATAATGTGTGGAAATTGGGTGTCAGTGAATATTTATCATTTGTGAACCAACTAGTAAAGTGTCTTAATTTGTTTTGATCTTATTAAAATGTTAGTTCCACCACACTTCAGAATTACACAATAAGTGCACTTCAACTTTGCTTTCCTAACTAGTGAATGTGTACAGTTCATTTACAGGTATTTACTTTATGTGTTACAAATAATGACATTCTACAGCTTTTCCTTTCGCACACCTATACCCTAGCAAGACTGTCACATAAATCAACGTTCTTTTCCTTCTCTGACTGCAAAATGAGCAAACATCAATCCCCATGTTTTTTTAAACTTCTTTTCATTGTTAATCAAAACATTGTCACAGTATACACATTGACAAAAAACACAAGGCATGGTAATTTGTATACAGTCTAGTTTGCAATAGACCATTAGGGTATTAAGTCCTCCAGGGGCGGCTGTGTCGGTAACGCAGGTGGCTCACATATGGTACCCCTATAGTCGTTCCATTTCCCCCATATTTGTATCCATTTCCTAGGGCATCCTCTTGTGAAATACACCATTTTTTCTCGGAACATGGACCAATCCATGTCCCTTTCCCATTCCCCCAGCGTCAGGCCATGTGGACTCCCCACTTCCTAGCAATGTTCCTTTTAGCGACTATTAAGCCTAACGTTACCCAAGTTTGTTCTTTGCTGTTTAAGTCAGTTGGTCCCCATATATTGAGGAGACACCGTTTGGCCTCCATAGTTATTGTTTGCCCCAGAACTTCCCCCATACATGAGGTGACCGCCCTCCAATATCTCGCTATGCAGGGGCATTCCCACAGTACATGAAAAAAAGTGCCCTCTCGTCCACACCGCCGTCTGCAATTAGAGTCAGTTCCATATCCCATCCTGACCAAAGCCGGGCAGGTAACATATATCCTGAGCAATATTTTCAGCTGCACCAGTTTTAGCTTCGAGGATATTGCCCCCTCCCTCGGAGATGTCAGCTCTTCCATCCACTCCTACTCAGCAAGTTCTGTTAAGTCACTTTCCCACATTGCACGGAGCCTAAGGAGGGGATCAGGTGAGTGATTTAAAAGTTTTAGGTAAGTCAGTGAGATTGTCTTCTTGGGCATATAGCCGTTCAGAAGCCTATCCTTGAGAGGAGAGGTTTTAGGAGGGGTCTCCCCCTTCGGGACAACAAAATATAGCAAGTGCTGCATCTGAATGTGTCTGAATTTCTCAGTGTCAGCGAGTTCAAACTTCTGTTGGAGGGTTGTGAATGGCATTACCTCTTTTTTCTCCCAGAGATCACCCACACGGGAGATTCCTATCATATCCCATCAATCAAACCCCTTCATTTTCCAGAGATCCCCAATCGTTCAGAGTCCCATAGTGGGGTAAATCGAGATATGGTTTTCGCCCATCCCATCTCTTTCTGGACCTGGTGCCAAACCTGCACAGAGTGCTTTGTGGGGCCGGTAAGGGGAAATTTGGCCGGCTTAGAATACAATGCATTTGTGTAATTCCCCCCCAAACCCCCCCCCGCGCCGGGAGGAGCCACCTATCCATGGCATAGCCAGGATCCATAGGGGGCCGGCATATGCAATGGTTAATAGCAGCTATGTGTGCTGCCCAGTAGTACTTTTAATATTAGGCAAACCAATCCCCCCATCAAACCAGCACCGCACTAACCGCGAGAATGCAATACATGGCCGACCATTCCCCCAGAGCAAGCCCGCTGCGCACTTTTCCACCTGCCTGAAATATGATGCGGGAATTAGGGTAGCAGAGTTCTGTAGGACGTACAAGAACCGGGGTAGAGACATCATATTAAACAATGCAGCTCTCCCCAATAGGGACAACGTAAGAGATTGCCAATGCGCTACATCAGATTTCAGTCGGAGGTGAGAGGCTAGTACTGTAAAATATTTTGGGATCCCCGAATACTTAAACCCTTCTGTCACTATCTTGAGTTGATATTCTCTCTGTAGGACTTTGACCAGTTAATGGTAGATCCGGAGTACTACCGAAATTGGTGAAGATGCTAAGGACTCTACGCAGGGATCTGTTGGGGGAAGCCAAGTATAACAAAATTTCATCCGCGTATAGCGATATCCGGTCCTCCCAGTCATTAGCCAAGCGCAGTCCTCTTATGATTGGGTGGCATCTGATCCAGCGGCCAAGGGTTCCAGTGTAAGAGCAAACAGCAGGGAGGGCAGAGGGTACCCCTGTCTGGTTCCCCTGTGGAGGTGGAATAGAGCTGATTTTTTTTTATTATTGACCACTACCTGCGCTAGTGGGTCAGTGTACAAAAGTCGGAACTAGCTAATAAATTTAGGCCCAAATCCCAACCTCTCCAGGATGGCGAACAGGTATGGCCACTCTATGGTGTCAAACCCCATAGTGACGTCCAAAGACACCACCACTGCATCTTCTATAATGGTTTCAGCCCTTCCCAGAATGCCATGCACACTCCTTAAATTCAGGGATGAGTTACACAATGGCATAAACCCAGATTGGTCCGGATGGACCAACCCCGGAAGGACGTGAGTCAGGCGGGCAGCAAGTAATTTGGCCAGAATTTTGACCACAGCGTTTACTAGCAATAAGGGTTGATACAACATTAAGCCTGGGTGTAGTTCGCGGAGTTTTGCTACGCAGAACTTCGCGAAGTTACAATAAAACTCCATGAAGTTCTGCGAGTGGCAGAGTTCAGTGCGAACTGCAGTTTGTGCTGGTATTCCTGCAGCTTGGGTAGAAATTGTACCGGAGCTGCAGCTCGTGCACGCAAACGTACTATTCGCGATCCCGAGTGGGAAAAAAACTCCGCTGCACATCGCAAAGCAGAGTTTTCTGCACTCCGCGAACTCAGTGGAGTGCAGAGTGCAGAAAACTCTGCGAACTCCATGAAAGGAGAGAAGTTCACTGCCCAGGCCTATATGACATGCAGCTGTCTCTGGATTTCCCCTCCTTAGGTATCACTACCTGGGTAGCCAATCTTTGGTCCTGGGGAAGGGATCCTTCCTTTAGACTTTCCACAAGCATTGCTCTAAGGTAGGGGGCTATCTTATCAGGCCTCAATTTGTACAGTTCGATCTGGAAGCCATTAGGGGCCATTTACTTTCCTGTCTGAAGGGAACAAATAGCCCGCGCTATCTCGTCTGAGACAACGTTTTCCTTCAGTGAAGCTCTATATGCATGTGCCAAAACCGGCAGATGAATTTCAGCTAGTAGTTCCTTGGTTTCTACCTCCTGTCTGAGGGGCCTAGAAGTGCAGACCAAGTCATAGTGTCGACCGAATTCGTCTGCGATATCCTGCGGGTCATTGATCTTTTAACCACCCGCTACCCTAAGTTTTGTGACCTTTCGGCTCGCTGCTTCCCTCCTGTCTAACCAGGCTAATAATGTCCCTGCCTTGTCCCCTAGCTCGTATACGCTCCCCAGTTTGTGACTGAGCATGGGTTTAGCAACTTCTCTTGCCTCTGACCTATATTCCTCTTGCTTCAAGTGGAGAATGTGTGCTGCGTCTTGGTCTACGGATGTCGGAGGCCTTCTTCCAATCTAAGAATTTCATCCTCCAGTCGTGGAAGTGTGGTGTGTTTATCTTTTTTTCGCCCCAGTGATCTGAGACAGGGCTTGTCCCTGTATCACTGTTTTAAAGGCCTCCCAAAGGTCCCGAGCCGAGGTAACCGTGCCGTCGTTTACAGACTTCCAGGGCAGCGCCACTACCCAGCATTTGCGGCATCCACTCTCGGAGATCCTGGCCAGCCACTCTGTTACTCGAGCCCGGGGATTCGGGACCTGATCGTCACTCCATTCCACCTCTGCCTAGGAGTTTCAGCACAAGCACTTTCTGGTGTTCGGCATCACAGCGGAGGTGTCACACACACCCCTCCAACAGTTCAGGGGGGAGAAAAAGGATATGTAACGGATATACAGGCGGTTTTAGGCCATCAACGTCAGGAGCTCTACCGCCCCTCAGCCATCGCGCTCGGCAGTCAAGCCATGCCCCCACCAATCCCCATGTTAAACAAGCATTGGCATAGCCAATAGGTCTCTCCTTTGGGACCTTATAAGTGTTTAGTTATCCAGCACAATATCCTTGGTGCAACAACATCAACTGTTGCATGGCTAAACACTTATAAGGTCCTAAAGGCGAGACCAAAGCGATACAAAAGGGGATGAAGGATGGAGCGTTTGTATAAATCAAACACTCACCCCCCAGTCAACTGATCTGGGTTTAATCCATCACCATTCTTTAGTTCACTCAGCCACCCCAGTTCAGACATGGCTATATGCAAATCAGTCTGACCCTGTGCCTTATGGGAACAGTCCAGCCCGAACTGCCAAGCCATGTCTTCCCTGGACCGGAAACAAGCATCCTGGGACCGGTTTCGGATTCATAATCCTCATCAGCCAGGCTATCTTGAATCCAGTGGCCAAGTGAACAAGGGACTCACGTCTGAGCATACCCTGCCACACTTAGGGCGAACAAAGCGAGACCACCATCAGCGCTAAAGTCCACCCTGCCGTATGCGGTCTTTATGGCCTGACAAATAGCTTGCATGCAGCCTACATAATAAACACACTGGTTTACTGAAAACAGGCCCTTTCTAATGCAAGCATTAAAATTCAAGCCATTTGTCCGGACATAAACTAACAACACATGGCCTGCCTGATGACAGATTTTATGGATGGCATTGAAGTGTTGCCTCAGACTGTACTCTGATATAGTAGTGCTGAAACTATTTTCAGAATGGGGGTGCTGTCATCTATGTCACATGCCTGACTGAAGTCCTAGGGATTGTCAAAAATACAAGGGTAGCACGTAGCAGTCCACAAAGAACAAGAGTTGCAATATGATATCATATGCAATTTCTTTATTGATATCATAACTACACTTTCACAATTGCTTTATTAACCTTCTAGCGTTCTCAATTGAGCTTGAAAATGCACCATTTGCTCATTCTTTTTTTTCAAACTTTTCCCAGGTTGAGAGTCCCCCAGGACCCCAGTTATGACAGTCTTGTTCGTTCCTTGCGCTCACTCACCACAGGGGACTCATCCCAAACTTTTACGCCCTACCATTTTAAAATGTCACCAGCCACCACTGAAAATAACTCCATGACTTACTGACCACAATATTTACATGCTTTACCTCCCCAACACCCACCTTACCCCCACCCCACACCCAACTGGCATCGAGCACACCACAGACCATATTTTGTGGCCCCTAAAAAATGTTTGCGAGTGCCAATGCTATAGATCATGTGGTTCTGAATTAGTAAAACACCATTGCATACCTATATTTTGTTTGGTGAGGAGGCTGTGACTCTGAAAGAAAAAAAAATATCATTTCTCAACCACGGACGAATATTATTAAAATAACTCTTGTTTTTAGGGCGCTCCCTACTGCATTTTTGCCATTTCATAGCACCATAAATAATGTGTGTTAATATTACCTATTGTATTAGGACTGAAATCCTTTCAAGGCGAACCCCTACTTTTGAGATGAGGAGGAGGGTAGGCCCTCTTTACATTTTGTTTGCAGAGGCTTCTTCCAATAATGCCTCTTTTAACCCCGTGGAAATGTATCGACCGTTACAAAAAGCATTCTGTATTGAAGCAGAACGCAAGAATCGAACCCAGAACCAATCGTCACCTCTGAACATAAAAGTAAAGGGCGAGGGACACTGAATGCCTTTAAGGTTTCACTGACAGGTGCATGAACGGCCAACCACTACAGAATTGCTCACCACGAAATACAATCCCACCGTCTTCTAACGTGTATACATGCGGTTGCCCCTACTGTGGGCTAAGTGCCTCACAATTGGCTCTTAAGAGAAGAACAGTCTGCCAAATGTAGCTAGTAGAGATCAGACCAGTCCTGAAGGCTCCTTCAAGGACATTATGTTGCCAAGACACCAAAAGGTGCTTCACGGCGCGCGCTCGCTCTTTGCATATTTGTTTGCCTTCCCCTAAGTGCTAACCCAGAGAAGGCCCATGAGACTGCAGGCGAGTGGAGCCGGGCGTGGCGCAGGGGAACGGAAAGGGTGGGTCAAGGAGGGGGGCCGTTCTGGGACGGGTGACCCGGTGACTGGCAGGATGCGACTGCTTCTCTGGACACACTGACTCTCAGTTGGAAGTTGAAAAGGGGCCCACAAGGGCTGCATGAGTGAAGATTCAAAGTGACAAGCAGGTGATAAGGGGCACTGACCACAGTGGCAGTGGAGATGGAGTGGTCCTGACGGGGGGAGACTGTAGAAAAGAGGGCCGCAGCCAATCGTTGCTGAGTTTTACTGGAGCACCTTCGAGGAGCTTGGGCGTACCCCAGAAGATGTGGCAGCGCTGGGACATGGCGAGAATGGAGGTGGGTGAGGACCAAGAGGAGACCAGCCTAGCGGCCCAAGTGCCGTTAAGGACCTCCTTAGCTGGAATAATGGGTGCCATGCCTGAGAGAAAGCACGGGTGTGGTGAGGATGGATTACTGCCCCCGGCTGCAAACAGCATTGTACGACTGAGGTATTGCCGCCATTTACTTTAAGGATGTCACACGCCTCCCCCCTCACTCCCCCGCCCTTGAAAGTGAACAGATAGTAACGAAGCTCTCGCTCTTCTGGTGTACCGAGAAGGTAATATCCGGCAGAACCCTCTCTGGAAGAAGGCTGAGTTTGCTGTATTTTTATATTTTGCTCTTCAACATAAAATACTTTTTTTCATAAACGGGAAGAAGGAATGGAGTAAGAAATCATAATGTAAAAATGCAGCACCATTGAAGTTTAAAACTGAGCGCAGCGTCGGTTTCTTTATATATTTTTGAACTTCAATACTGTGTCCTTGAAATGGGCGCTGCGCTCAGTGCTAAAGTTAAGAAATATATCAATAAACTGAGCGCGGTGTCCGTGAAGCGGCGCTGCACTCAGTTTCAAAGTTAAAAAAAAAACAAAAGTAAAAAAACGTGTGAACCTCGCGCGGCAGCAGGCAGAGGGGAAAGAGGAGGGGGCCTGCACGATTTCCTTGCGGAGCGAGCAGCAAGGCGTGCTAATTGATACCATATGGTGCCAGCTGCTCACTCCCGCAAGTGAATCGCCAGACGTGCACGCGTTGCCTTTGGAAGCAATGCAATACGTGCACGTTTTTGCAGGGAAAGCTGTGCCGATTACTAAAGGTCTCTTTCCTAGCAGCGCATGCACGCTGCGTAGGTGAAACCTAAAAAGAAGCAATTTCCAAGATGACACTGCCTTACATTTGACCTCTGTCTTTGAAGGGGAACAAATTCGATAACATAAATACAGAAATTAAAGGCACCTTTATTTATTGCTTATACTTTCTTGACTCACCAAAAATGGTTTGCGGACCACCCGTGGATAGCGATCAATTTTGGGAAACTCTGCTCTATTGTGGTTTTCCCTGGGAATCATTCCCACATCTCCCTAGGAGGGCAGCACCTGTAAATGGCCACTAGAAAGCTTGGACAATAGAGTGGCAACTTTCTAATGTTGGATTTTACTCAAAAGTTACATTAAATTAAATTCGACATCAAGTCAGGTTTAATGCAACAATTCTTTTGATACCTTGAACTACCAACTGTTGCTGTCCCATTCAGAAGTCAGCAGAGCTGAGTTGCTAGTGTGTAACCTAGTGTTGACAATGGGGCTACTAGCCTTTCTGCATCAAAAACAATTTGTTTCTGTTTACTGTTAGGACACATAAAAACATATGCCCTACTTTTTGAAATACAACACCCTGCCTTAGGGCTCCAGAGACCTACCTTATGGGTGACATTATATATTAAAAAGGAAAGTTTGGGCTTTGCCATTATTTTAAATGGCAAGGGCAAGTTGGAAATTAAAAACTGCTATCATAGGCTGCAGTCGGAGACATGCTTTTACTTTGTCACATTCGTGGCACATTACGTTGTGCAGTCCACAAGGGGCACTTCAATTTAAAGGGACCTGGGTATTCTGGTACCGTATGTTAGGGACTTACAAGCAAGTCAACTTATTTCAATTGGCCATAAGCCAATTAAAAATACACTTTTAAGGGTCAGACCACTGCCACTAAAGTGTGGTTAACAGACTTCAGTGCACCTTCAGAGTCAAAAAACCAGCACCATCAGTCCAAAACTTTAAGGATGATCGTGCTAAAAAAGGCATTTCCTTGCAATGAGAAATGCATGAATTAATCTCAAACAATGATTTTTACTCCAGGCATATTCCTCCGAAAGCAAAAACGCAAGCCACAACCATCTGCACAACTTATTAGTATCCAGAAAAAGCATAGAAACAATAATCACTGTCCTAATACAGAAGAAGGGGAAGAGGAAGTTTATTGGGTGGGAGGCAGGGGAAAAGGGACTGACCCCGGGATGGAGTGGGAGGAAGATGCCAGCTGTGGGCAGATGATGGCGGGCCCAGGTAAGAGGTGGTGAGGAGCTTCATTCGGGGTCATTGGCTGCGGGGGTGGTTGGAAAGGGCCCTTAACAGGGATGCATCCCAGCTGTTCAGAGAAGGGAGGGTGGAGACCAGGGGGGACTGGAGCATGCCAAGGAGGGAGGAGGAGGAGGGGTGGCGGTGTGGCAGAAAAGAGGCAAGTAGTAGGCCCTGCCACAGCATTGGTGGTGGCCATGTTGGAGTGGAGTGAGTATGTTGAAGTGGGTATAAAGAGGAGGAGGGGAGGAGGAGGCAGGGGAGAGTGTGGGATGGAAGGCCAGGGCACCATTAGGGTATGCTGAAGAAGGGGCAGGAGAGGGGGCGACACCAGCGAGGTGGGCAGTCAGGGAGGAGAGCAAGGGCAGTGTTAGGACATCGGGATGGGGAGAAGCAATGGGGGAGTGCCACGAGGTCAGGGGCGGGGGCGCTGGCTGTGGGTCCCAGAGCAAGGAATGGAACAGGTAGGCAGGCCTACTATGCCCAGCACCCTGCACCTACCTTTGGTTTTGCAGGTCCATCGCAATGGCGAGAGGGCAGACTTGGGAGAGTCTTATGCAGCTCAACGGCCCAGAGAGGAAGAGATGGAAGGGTCTAACGCCTCCAGCCAGAGGCAGATACAGGATGGCGACATTGCTGCCACACAAAGGTCTGTAATGGCTACAGAAGTGCAGCAACCCAGACGAGTCATTGCGGCCCCTTGGGACTGATGGCCGCCATGCAGCGCCAGGTTCAAAGGGAGGACAGTAAGGAGAGTGCAGTATGGCCCCTGAGCACACTTCAGCTGTGAAAAAGCGTCCAATGGCCTCTGACTCAGTAAGGTTGGATACACAAGGCAGGTTACCCACACGCATATGGGAGTGCGTTGACCCTCATCAGCAGTTGCATTTTGATGAGAGGTGTCTCGAAGAAGGGGAACTGGTAGAGGACGAACCCGTAGAGGAAGAATGTTGCTGATGGCAAACTGGGGCATGCGGTGGGAGTTCTGCTAATGTTGTATCTAGTATGTTACAGGAAGTGCACGGCGACCGAGCGGCTCGGCATACGGTGAAGGTGGATGTGGAACCCTTGCAGCTGGTTCTGATGGGGAGGCCGACATTGACGTAATGTAAGGGCAATAGCAGTGGAGGATCAGGGGTCAAGTGGAAAGTGTTCATTAAGGTGAAGGCAGGGGGGACAGGGACAATGGAGATGTCCGGTTGAGGAAAGGTTTGTATGTCAAGGACGCAGCGGTGGGGACAGACACACAGATGTTAGCAGCAGTAACGGGTGGGGGCAAGTCCAAAAAAGAAGACAGAGCCAACCCGGCAAGGGAGTCACATCAAGAGGCCCCGGTAGTGTCCGTTTTGTCGCAGGCAGGCGGTATCAAGAATGGAGCACAAGAATTAAAAGACGGACAGGAAGGGGGTCCAGAAAGAGTAAGAAAATTCAGATTAAGAAGCTTCCTTACATGGGAGCAACAAAACCCTTGGGCGCCCACTTAATGGTTGCTACCAATGTGAATATATGGAAAGGGGAGTATGTTGAGATGCTAAAGCTGCTCCACAGGGAGATGTGGGCAAAGAAGGGTTCCAAAGAAGAGGGATATGAGTTGTCCAAGTGGCCCAAGGTGCCGGCAACCATACAGAATTGGACAGTGGCATTCTTGATGTTCACACGTGTATACTGCAAAAAATACCCAGGAACGGTGTGTGTCTATTTTTAATTTTAAATATATGGACGTGATCAGAAGGTCTACGTTCACGTGCAGGGGTCAGGCATGGGCTCAATATGAAGGGCAGTTTTGCGTGCGTTTAGCTTGGGATCAGGAAGCTAAGTGGGAACAAATTCACAATGATCTGTGGCATCAGACAATGGGCTTGGAGAAATTCAGAAACGGCCAGTGGCCAGCCACTGGTTTACCTGCCCTAGTTTCATCAGCATCCCACCTGGGAGAGGGAGGGGGCAGGTGCTCTTAGGGAAAGAATATATTTCTCATGATGGTTGGTCATTCTACATTACATAGATGTAAGTGTTGTAGGCAGGCCATGTCACTTGTGCTGCTGATAGGGAATGATGCATGTAAATGTGGTCAGTTGTGGCAAATAAGCTTTGCCTGATTCATGTGTCCTTCTCCAACAGCCAGCCCGACCCCAGTGGAGGAAAATGCCTTTTTGCTTTGGCTGGAGAGATACCAGCCCATCCGTCATGTGGCAAAGGCCTACAGGAACATGAGGAACACTTGTGACAGACCCGGGGCAGCCAGGAGCCAGATTTCGTCAGCTCAGGGACAGGATGTTCTGAAAAGGGCAAGAGACAGCCATCCTGCGGAAAAGGTACATGGTGGCAATGTACAATCTGTCACAGGACCCTCCTCTGCCTCGCTACGAGGGCCGTCCTCTGGCCCACTACCAGGACCTGCTACAGGCCCACTACCAGGACCCTCCACAGCCCCACTAGTAGTGGCAGCACAGCTGGGTAGCACACAGTCTCAGCAACTCATGGACATGGTACAGCAGTTGCAGAAGGGCCTGCAGGACAATCATTTAAAGTAGGGCGGACTTCAATTGCGGGTGGCGAAACTCATGCAAATGGTCAAGACTTAGCAGCAGACTGTGGACAGCATAGAATATATGATGTAGACCCTCCCTCCAAGTTTCATGCCCTCCCCCAGTTCTTTAAAAAAATTGATAGTATAGACTTTTAGCTTAGGTTAGGATAGTTATTAGCATAGTGGTAGGTTAGTGTAGATGTCGTTTTTAAATATATAGTTTTACTATTGATCTGTGCTTTAGGTGAGGATATGGGTGGTTAGGTTGTTAAGCGAGTGGGGGTTTGAAGTTTAGTCTAATATTATAGAAAAAAGAAAAACCATATATATATATATATATATATATGGCCCTGATGGTTGTTGCGGTTGGGGACTCGAGGGGGCTGTGTTTGCAGGCAGAGAGCGGCATTGATGGAACGTTGTGGTGCCCTGTTTGCCTAAGAAAAACTCCGCCAAACCGAGACCAACCTGGGATCCACATTGCATTCTGGGTTTGGTAGTTCACCTGTGCTCTAATTGTATGCAGCAGATGAATCTCTGCACTTGTTGAGGGGCGGAGCTTACAGCAACCAATGCGTTGTAAGCAGGACACATTTTCAGAACAGTTAAACCACAAACGGGCTTATTTGCTCCCGCTACCATCTAGGCGCTGAAGAAGGCTTACCTGTAGCCGAAATGCATTTGCCAAGCTCGCAAATAAAGCTGCCTCTTTGAATTCCCCTGCTGTGGCCCTCATTCTTTTCCTTGGAGGAGATGGTTTTTGGATATATATATATATATATATATATGTCGGGCCTGCAAATTTGGGGTTAACACTTCGAAATATAGCACTCCATTCAGGGAACAAGAACAATCAATTAAAGGGAATTTTGATTGCCGTACAGATTATGCCGTGTACGTCCTCACGTGCACATGTGGGCTCAGATACGTGGGCAGTACCATCAAACAAGTGCACGTGAGGATTTTGCAACACATAAGGGCAATCATTAATTGTGATCCGGCTTATCCGGTAGCTAGGCACTTCAAGGCCATGCACAATAAAGACATTAACTGTTTGAAATACTATGTAATTGATCACATCCCTATGCCCAGGAAGGGAGGTGACAGGGAAACTCTTTTGAGACAATTAGAAACTAAATACATCTTAAATCTCAATAGTAAATTCCCTCAGGGCCTCAATAAGACGGAGGATCTACATACATTTCTTTAGATCAATAAGTTGAGTAGTCATATATTGTCTTATGTATTTACATGATTTACAGCCTCATATTCACTACCTTTCCTTTTTCAAACTTGCCTCCACACTCTCTAGTATGTTGAAAAGAGGATCCCAAATATAGATGAACTAGAAAGAAGAAAGAAGAAAATAACTTCTTACGTGTCTTCTTTGCTAATGTGATGAAGCATTCTACAGGATTGCAGAACTTTGATTGATCTGGATAAAACTGATGAAAATAATCTGTATAAAAAGTGAATCTAATTATATGGACATACATTATATGGGTTGAGCGATGAAATCTATTTGTTAATGTGTTCCGTTGACCGCCTATGAGAGCTATTGCAATACAATGTATAAAAGAAAAAGTTAACTAATCTGCAGAAAGCCTCACTGTATATATATATACATATATATCTTTTACCACAATATTGTGTAGCATTCACTTTCATGAGCACTAAAATTTTAAAAAAAAATGTTTTTGATACAGGATTTAAAGAGAGCTTTTTTATGACAACTGGGATCAGTTGTTCGTAGTCAATACGAATTAATTTCGCATTTTTTGCACATGTATATAGGAGAATCTGGTATAGTTTGCACGGATAGCTTATTTGCTCATATGCGACTGCATTAAGGCAGGAAAGTTGCACAAAGGGTAACACCCAAGCAAACTAGATAATGGTATAGAGTAGTAATGGAGTAGTCAAGTTTACAAATTGGCACATTTTGCACATACATTTTTAGCATTCAAGCTGTAAGAACTTTTGAATTGCATTTTATGATAATGTATTTAATGCACTGTGTATATAGTAAATAGTTTTTAAAAAAAGTGTTTTTTAAATTGTTTACATTACAATGTCATATGCCACATTAACTTATTTTTGTAAATTTGCACAAATCCAGTCTCTGTTTACCATTAACGCATTTATGCTGCTATAAGAGGTTAAAACTATAAACGATAAATTCAGATGGTCAAACGCTACAAATGTGCTTTGCTAAAAATGTAAAAGCCATTAATCCTGTTTTGTATGAGTATGTTCTCACTTTCTATGAATCACGTGGTGTGCTTGATAAAAGGTCTCCGGTACCACTGATCCGTTATGTGAACAAGGGTAGTCCATACCTGAAACGCGTCAGGCCAGTGAGAAACAAGGGGGATAATAAACTAACCTTTTGTACTGGATGAGCTGTGTGGTGGTCCTTGTGTTCTGCGTGCCGTGCGAGCAGCGTGGAGAAGCAGGAGGAGTGGAATGTATTTAATGTGAACAAGCTCCCCAGTGGAGTGAAACGCGTCGTCTTAAATTGAATAAATCGTCATCCTGCAACTCACTTGAGGAATGACTTTTCTTTGCAGGTTATTCGCTGCATTGAGAGGGGCTTTTGGAGGTCCAGACCTGTTGGGTTCCGCCGGTCATTAACGGAACAAGGAGTGCTTTTTTATATATATTAATATATTCACTGAAAAAACCATAGGTTATAGACCATATATAGTTAGGAATTAGCATTTACAAAACCTTGAAAATTCACTGAAAAAACCATAGGTTATAGACCATATATAGTTAGGAATTAGCATTTAAAAAACCTTATTTTACTCACACAAAACCATTGAAATTCCATATATAGTTAGTTGCACTAACTATATATTGCGCACCCGCAATCCACTGCTGATGATGTCACATATTACATCATTCATGACATGGTCAGTGACATCACTGATGACATCACTGATGACATCTCAAATGACATCACTGATGACATCACTGATGACATCTCAAATGACATCACTGATGACATCATCTAGTGACTATGTTTCTGTAAAGTTAAAATATGTCTTACATATTGAAGAATGAGTGGATGTATAAGTGTCTGGACGAAGGATTTAGTAGGTGCATGACTGAATGTATGAGTGAGTGATTAAATGTGTCTCACTGAGTGCATGGGTTAGTGACTAAACTGTCTTAATTTGTGCATCATTATGTCTGTTGTTCTGTAAACTGCTGCATGTGTTGATCAGTAGCTATATGAGTAACTATATGGGTTATTGATTGATTGCCCAAGTATTTGCATGGGAGACTGAGTGTGTGTGTGGCTGGATGGGAGGTGTGTGACTCTGTACAGATCAATGTGTACTTGTATCAATGATTGTATAAGAGAGTAAGTATGTGTTAGTATATGGTTGAAAACGTAAGGTGCTCTATGTTTAACTGTATAGAGTAGAAAATGGAAGTGTGATTGATTCTTTACAGGACTGACTAGGTGTGTGAGTAACTCCATGGATGAGTGGCAGAGTGTGAGTGTCTGTATAGGTGTATGAGTGCATATGATTGTGTTGTAAACATGAGTGATTGTATGTATGAATGATTGTATGGGTGAATGAGTGAATGTGTGTGTAGACGTAGGAATCAGTGAGTACGTATGTAGTAACTAGTATTGGTGTGTCAATGGTTTCAAAAATTATACTCTGTTTTTAACACTGGGTGAAACAGAGGTTATATTAAAATGTGAGGAGATGCATTGTATTGTCACATGAATGATATCATCAGTGATGTGGTCATTGATGTCAAATGAGATGTCATCAGTGATGTCATCAGTGATGTCATTTGAGATGTCATCAGTGATGTCATCAGTGATGTCACTGACCATGTCATGAATGATGTAATATGTGACATCATCAGCAGTGGATTGCGGGTGCGCAATATATAGTTAGTGCAACTAACTATATATGGAATTTCAATGGTTTTGTGTGAGTAAAATAAGGTTTTTTAAATGCTAATTCCTAACTATATATGGTCTATAACCTATGGTTTTTTCAGTGAATTTTCAAGGTTTTGTAAATGCTAATTCCTAACTATATATGGTCTATAACCTATGGTTTTTTCAGTGAATTTCAATGGTTTTTTAATAGCAAATATCATAAGCTGTCGAATGTCAAGTACGTGGTAAGAATTTTTTTTTTCGTGTTTATGCACACTGATCTGCTTTGATTGCTGCCCCCCACCCCTCATTTCTATTAGGAGTACTCTCTCTTTGCAGATAGTGAAGGGTAGTTAATGCAGCCCTTTCCCCCTTTGTAATCCGTCGTGCCTGCTTCTCTCTCCATTTGATTGATTGTTCTCTTTGGTTCATTCTCTATTTACAAACAAGCACAGAGTCGCAATACTCTGTTTAGTCTTTGCAGATAGCGAAAAATCGTGTAAAAAAACAAAAGGAATCGAGCAAAATCAGTAGGCCACTAATGGGATCTCTTTTGACCTCGCTAAAATAGAAACATTAGGAACAACCTGTTGAAAATAGCAATGCGTATGTATATAAGCGGCGTTCATTTGTGTTCACAGTACCCCTTGTTGATTGTTTCAATCGAGCATTGAATTGTTCGAAGTTAATTCTCTTAACGATCTTCTCTACCTGCAAACGAGGAAGAATAGGAATATTCTATCTCCCTTTGCAGATAGTGAAGGGTAGGTAACGCAAGCCTTTAACACGTCGTACCTATTTCATTCCTCATTGATTGATTGATTGTCCGAACATTGACTGTTTGGGAATTAGTTCTTTTTGGAGGTATTCCCTGTTTGCAAATAAACGTAGGAAAATCTTTGCAAGTAGTGAAAGGGTACGTAATGCGGACCGTTCTCCCCCGTTGTAATCTGTCATGCCTATCTACTCCCCACTGATTGATGCACCTTTTTCACCCGGACCATTTACTAGAGATACGTCATCTGGCCCGACCAGAGAGCACCCCTAGTGAAAAGGACATATGCAATAATAACGAAGTGATCACTGTATCCTGTTAACAGAAACTTTACCATGAAACAACCTGGAAAGAAAAAAATAGGAAAACGAAAATCAGTAGGCCACTGATGAACATGAACTTTTATTAAACAACGAACAAAGAAACGATAACATAACGTAATGATAAAACCTATTAATGTCCTAGAAACAAGAAAACGTTAAAATATGCCAGTGGTGAGAGACCAGAAAAACAGTAAGAGAAACCAAATCACCCCTCGCTGTCCCACCGCCTGCCACGCCCAAAAAATCGATAGACTAGGGAAAATGCAAGTCAGTAGAACATCCACCCCCACTCTGGAAACTTCCAAGGTGGGGCAGGGTTCCGGCTACGCCCAGCCGGGAGCAGCCCATATAAGGCAGGTTCTGCTGCCACGCCTCGGCCAGGAGATCCTAACGTAGGGTGTAGCCGGAGGAGAGGCCGAGACCAGCGGGACCCGGCCAGGGGATTGCCTTTACAACGCTGAACAGTTGCAGGGGGGGGGAATGTCTCCTCGACCCTCCCCTCTCTCTCCCAGTCCGGCCGCGGTGGCCCTTGAGAGTTGCAGGTAGTCCCGCCACATGCTCTTCCGGTCCGACCACCAACGGTCGGGGGGCCGAGGCCGACGGGATCCGGCTGCAGCCGATAAACCAAGAAACCCGTTCATGGGGCCAGAGCCAGGGGCGTCCGGCCGACATCCACCGGAAGCCCGGCCCGAAGACGGACGGGACACTTCTTTCTTTTATAATGGCTGCGACAACACTGGAGGGGGATGTCTTGCACATGCCTCCGACCCCCCCTCGTCCTCATCGCCTGGTCCGGCCATAACAAATCTCAAGCGAGACGCCGTGGGGTGCACTGGGAGGGAGAGACGGTGCGAACAGGCCTCTCCCGCCTCCCCAGGTGGAGGCTTCCCAGCTGCACCCTCAGCGCTCCAGGCGGTGGCATCCTAACAACTCCAGTGCTGCACAGTTTCGGAACGACCTAGATAACGGTTCTTCCACTGTGGCCATGCTGCAACGTCTCGCCCGGCAGGGTGGAGCCCGTCCGCTCATGTGACCCCGCGATCGCCGGTAGCTGCCGAACTCTCAAAATGGCGGTCGACCTGGCAAGAGCGGGCCCAACATAAAGAAATGGCCCGGTCACTGGTTGACTCCACCACCGTAGTCCTCCACGACCTTGAAGATTCTAGAGGAGCCGCGGGAGTCTCCGACCCCCGATGGGGAATGACTGCCATGATCGCCCGTGGAGTGACGAAACTGTATCCGCGGGACGTCGGCGCTCCCATGCTGGCGCCAGCCTCACTTTGAATTACTACAATCCTGCAGACCTCACTTCCGGTGAAAGCACAGTGTGACCCGGTAGGAAAAATTATTGCACCCCCTCCCCTTTTTGACTGATAGTTCAAACCACCGATCCTTTCCTTTGCCCTTTTAACGGAACTTTGGACTGCCTCCCCCTCTTTTACATTTTCTAGAGAAAACAAAACATTAACCACTACATTAGCATAGCAGTTGACACCAGAACTGTTTTCAAATTGAAAACCAACAACATCTTCAACAGAATCCTTTTTGTTTCTGCTGTGACCCTGCTACAGCACAGGCATTGTCCCCAGCAGTAATTCTGCAATGCCGGTAAGAATAGCTGTGGTGCCTACTGGACTCACTCACCCCCGCGGCGCCCCACGCCGTTATTTGCTGGGCGGCAACTTGCTAGACATCACTTTCGTGCCATCTAGATTTCAGCGCGTTCTGCTGCCTTGGAACTATTCGCACAACAGACCGCTACTGACAAGAATATTTCATTATTGGTGCTGTCAATTTCAATAAATCTATTGGATAATTAAAAAGAAATTGCCACGGTCTCTTCGTTGTTTAAATGTTTTTACTGTTTTTGTTTTGTTGTATATATTTATATGTTATTAAAGTTTTATATTCCTACTACTTTGTTGGAGTGCTATATATTTTTAATGTGACACATAATTGTAAAAACTTTGATGTACAAAGAGTCATTCCTGGAATCTTCCGCTTCAGGCTCGGTCCCCTCCCCAATCACAATACAGGATGGTTTTCAGATAGTAGGAACACGTGTGGTGTGACGGATCTCATCGGGTGTGGGCCTTGATCTACTATAACTCCTTTGAAGAGGGGTGATTCTTTACAGCTGGGGCCATAAACTACATCTGCAGGGCTAGCTGATAGCCTAGGACCGGCCTGGACATTCGGACACAGAGGAAGAGGAGTGTCAGAGGGTGCGGTAGTGAATAGGGCGAAAGGGAGGTGTCGGGCGGGCACAGAGTGTGATTCTCAGGGAAGAGCAGCGCAGATGGGGGAAGGTTTATTGCCCATGCATAAGACAGAGAGCGGTGGTGACCAGTGCCTGGGGGAGATGCTTACGAGGGTGAGGAGCCATGCTACGAATCGACAGCGTGCAGAGAGTGGGTCTGGTCAAGACATCTAAAATGGCTGCCGTGCACGACAAAAGTGTGGCATTTCAAAAAAGGCAAGATGGCGCAGACAATGTTTTTCAACACTTCCTCATTTCCTTCGAATCGAACGTTAACAGACGTTGGGGCATATTACCAAAGTTAAGCGATATTTATCGCTAACGATGCTTACCAACCAATTTTTTACCACTAAGCATCGTCAGAAATTATCGAAGATAAACCTTACTATTATCAAGGTTTATCGCAAATGCGATAATAAACGGCCGCAATGCATGAATATCGCTAAAAACTCAGCGATATTCATGCATTACCGAGCTAATACTCTTAGCCATGTTATCCACCTCCCATTGGATAACATGGCTAAGAACTGCTCAGGGCAGGTGTTACTTTTTGGAGATATTCGCGCTTAGCGCGAATATCTCCAAAAGTTGGTAATAGGAGATAGATATCTTGCATGTTGTAATGCAAGTTATTGTGGTATATGGAACTCATACCATAATCTCTCAGGAAAGCAGAAACTGATCCTTTTGGGACCGCCTAAAAAGGCCTAGGGGGTGAGGAGTACTCTACTTTGCCCCCTTTTCACGTTCCGAACTATTTTATTTTACTCTCTTCTGTAATTACACAAAATACCAGCGATAAGATGCATCGGAGACACACAGTGAGAGAAAGGAGGCCGGAGATGAAGAAGACATGTCAAATACACATTGGAGATAATATAGTGGCAGAAGGGAAGTAAATATGAGTAAACTTACCATGTAACATAAAAATGTTGCACTCTATACTATAAGTCTCATTTTATACTACAATCACTTCGCTACAACCTCATAAATTAAAAATAAAAATAAATAATGTCTCAAACAATTTTTGATTTCTAAATATAAATTTATTCTTCAGAATTTTCTAAATTTGAAACAACTACTAACATGTCCTCATCAGTAATTTCCTCTTCAATCATCTCATCTGGAATCTCCTCATTAAAAGTCTGCAATGATGATTCTTGTAACTCTATGGTCTCCAAACACTCGATAAATTCGCCATCAAGAGATTGATCAAAAAAATCATTCAAGTCATCTCCTCCTTCTGACAATATTTCATTATTGGTGCTGTCAATTTCAATCAATGTAGTGGAATCATTCAAGTCATCTCCTCGTGACAATATTTCATTATTGGTGCTCTCAATTTCAATCAATGTAGTGGAATCATTCAAGTCATCTCCTCCTTGTGACAATATTTCATTATTGGTGCTGTCCATTTCAATCAATCTAATGGAATCATACAAGCCATCTCCTCCTTGTGACAATATTTCATTATTGGTGCTCTCAATTTCAATCAATGTAGTGGAATCATTCAAGTCATCTCCTTGTGACAATATTTCATTCTTGGTGCTGTCCATTTCAATCAATCTAATGGAATCATACAAGTCATGTCCTCCTTGTGACAATATTTCATTATTGGTGCTCTCAATTTCAATCAATGTAGTGGACAATTCAAAAGAAATTGCCACGGTCTCTTCATTGTGAGCCATTTTATTTTGAAATTGCTTGCTGTAAATTGCAGAAAAAAATAATCACTTTCATTTATCGTTTTTAGTAATACATAATATAAAACTAACTTCATCAAGTATTTAGTATAACAGAAGGACAGCAAATAAATAACAGAAAACATTTTTCAAATTATCTTCAAGTGTACAACATAGTTCCCCTTACAAATTAACAACTCACCTTTTTAAAAGTAGCAGAAGTGTTAGTACTGTGTAAATCAAACACCAGAAATTCACCACCAAAAATTCCTCACAAATGTACCTCAGACAGTAGTATCACAAAATGGCTGTGGTTTCCTCTCATTTGACATATATACATAACCAATTAACTTTCATCACACACAAATACAAAACCAAAGTAACATTTTAATTGGTTCTAAATTTCAACACTTTCAAATGTGTTTTCCCCATGCAATTTTCCATAGGACATTTACATACGTCTACAGCCTGAATGGCTGAACGGAATTACACCAAACTTGGCAAAATGGTACATCAAACCTAAGAGGTCAGGAAGGATCTACTATGCCCCCTTATGGTCATTTCCCCCTTCGCTTTGGCCTCCTCTTGTCTCTCAATCCTACCGAGGGACAAGATGGCGGCCGCTACGGACTGTTTGGAATGTTGACAGACGCCGGAGAACCAATCAGCTTCGCAAAGCTCCGTAACGCGAAAAGTACGCGAAGCGGAGCGCTGTTACAGATATATATCTTTTTTTCAACGTTAATTTCTCAAAATCCACTGGAGCACATATATTGAGACCTAGCAAAGGCACATCGGGCTACCAGTCCCTAATATTTTGCCAAGTTTCGTGCAAATCCATTCAGCCGTTCGATTATTATTATTTTGGTTTTTTTTTGCCCCGCGGGGCCCTTTTAAAACCTCCACATCAAACCTAGGGGGTCAGCGAGGATCTACTATGCCCCCTTATAGTTATTTCCCCCTTTGTTTTGACCTCCTCTTGTCTCTCGATCCTACCGAGAGACAAGATGGCGGCCGCTACGGACTGTTTGGAATGTTGACAGACGCCGGAGAACCAATCAGCTTCGCTTCACAAAGCTCCGTTGCGCGAAAAGTCCGCGAACCAGAGCGCTAACCGGTCCGCTGTTACAGATATATATCTTTTTTTAAACGTTAATTTCTCAAAATCCACTGGAGCACATATATTGAGACCTACAAAAGGCACATCGGGCTACCAGTGCAAATCCATTCAGCCGTTCGGGCTAAAAGTGAGGCCAACCGCCCTATGGAAAACTCAATGTTAAAAACACGTTTTGGGACCCCCCTTTTTTCTCGGCCCCCACTGGACGAACCCCCCCCAAATTTTCAAGGGCTGCTCAGAAACAAAATGTGCCATTTTCCTGAAAATTTCAGCCGATTCCGTCCACAAACGCCAAAGTTATTAGACATAGAATTTTCAAAAAACCCATAGAGAAAAAATCCTAACTATATATACCTACTGGCGACCGCCAGTAGGTAATATATATATATATATATACACATACATATATATATATATATAAATTCCCTGGATGTTTAAGAGGGAGCATGACCCACACGCTGCCGCCAGTCCTACAAAGGAAATGCCAATGAGGTAAAATTGCTGGCAGCGCTGGAAGGGATTTGGTTGGGGATGACGCCCCTGCCAATCGTTCAGTTTACGGATGCGTGAAGTGTGAGCAAGGCGTTTATTTCAGCATTGGGCTGTCACAAGGAACCCTGCCTGATTACCACTGGGACTGTATTAACTTTCACTATTGCAATGCACAAGGGTGTACAAACAGCACATTCTGCTGACAAAAAAGCACAAAGGATTTGCAATCACTTACCCTAATGACATGGTGCATTCTGGAAGATGTATGCAATAATCAGTCAGGTGACCGGAACCGTTTAAATTTGGAGGCACAGACGCTATTGGTGCAATTCTTACCCGTGATCAAGGCCAAAGGGTGCCGAAACTAGTTGGGACGTTAAGAAAAGCTGTGCTCAAGCTCCATTAAAGGCTTTCTGTTCACTGAAGTGGGCCTCTTGTTTGGTGTTTCTGAGTGTGGAAATTGCTGGGTCTCTCCGTGCCCAGTTTGAAGAGGCCGCCCTGAAGGGTCGGGGGCTCCCCGATCGGAGGTTTTTCCCTGGATATATAAATATATATATATGGTGTGGCGTCGTTATATTGACGACTTGTTTGTGGTGTGGAGGGGCTCCTCCACAGAAGCCAACAATTTTATCAGGGATCTGAATAATAATGATCTGCATCTGATATTTACTGCCGATGTAAGTAGTGAGGAAGTTCACTACTTAGACCTTAGAGTTTTTGTAGAGAATGAAAAGTTACAGACTACCCTCTACAGAAAACCCACGGCAGGGAATAGTATCCTCCACGCCAAGAGTAGTCATCCACCCAGCCTAGTAAAAAGTATTCCATACGGTGAGCTACTAAGGCTGAGACGTAACTGTTCCCGCGAGGAGGACTTTACAATGGCTGCCAATGAGTGCGTACGGAGATTCTGCATGAGAGGGTATGATCCGGTATTGTTAGACTTAATTTTGAACAAAGTGTTCAGGATCCCCAGACGACAACTCTTATCATGCGAGTCTAGAAACAAGGAAAGAAAGGGAGATAGCGAAAACATCAATAAATTTAGAATGATAACTACTTTCTCAGATGGAGCAAATGCCCTCAGAGGGATGCTCAACAAGAGTTGGCATATATTGCGAACTGATCCAGTAATTGGGAGCGATGTGCCGGAGAGACCACTGATTACTTTCCGAAAATCCCGTTCTATCAAGGATATGGTGGTACAGAGTCATCTAACACCCATGAAAGGTTCTGGACAGGGTACACTGCGAGATATGGCTGGATTTTTTCCCTGTGGGAAATGCCGCGCATGTGAAAATAGCCGGAGAATTCTCTCTTATTCTGTCCCGGGCCTGAAACAACCAAAGAAGATCAAGCATTTTATAACATGTACAACACCATATGTGGTGTACTGCCTGTTGTGTCCCTGCGGGCACAAGTATATAGGGAGTACAATAAATGGGGTTAAAATGCGGGTCTTAGAACACCAACGGGCCATTATGAATAAGGACATAACATACCCGGTGGCGAGACATTTCGCCCAATCACACCAGAGTAACCGTGAACTTCTCCAATATTTTGGAATAGATCATGTCCCCCTGAACCCTAGAGGTGGAGATAGACTTACGCGTCTACGCAGATTAGAATCACGTCATATAATTGACATGCAGACGAAACAGCCTGGGGGCTTGAATATTGGAGAGGAATTAGGTGTCCATCTGGGCAAATAGCCTGAGGTCTTAGACTCTAGGCTCTTCTCCCCTTCTTTTGGAGCATAGCCAGTGTATACATGCAGAAGGTATAGGATGAAATGTGAACTTTGGAACCTGCAGTTACATTTGCTGATGATTATTTGCTCCATGTTGTCTTTCTTACACATGCAACAGACATGTGTTACATGTAGCGCGAGTTGGCTTGTTTCTTTGTGTACTCTGAATATGTATATGAATTGTTTCCCAATCTCTTCTTGTGTTTCTCCTCTCCCACTTGCTTAATCTATTAATTAATTCTAAATTCTTTCTTTTCCCCCCACCGTTCTTATCCCCTTCTTATCCCCCTTTTATCCTTTTCCCCCCATACATTTCTCTAATAATTTTCTAATAATTTCTTAATTTCCTTGTTCCCCTTTAAATGGCATAAATTTGCAATGTGTAATGATGATTACAAGGGATGAACTTGGTTATACTGTATATACTGTATATATTGTACATAGTGCTAATCTGGCTTGTCTAAGATTTTCTGAAGTTTTGGCTTTGCCATAGTCGGTGACATGCCGATACACGGCGAGATTTTTGTGATTTACCACCGACTTGGGTTTGTTTTTGTAGGAAATGCAAATAATGATGATTTACAAACAACCCACGGCGCAATGGGACTGTGATCATAAATTGATCTGGTTTGTTGTAATTTGTAAATACTTTGTAAATAGGATCTGCAGGATTCCATGATTTGCCGATCCACGGCAAGATTATTGTATTCACTGCCATTTAAGTGAATGTAGGAATCAGTATAAATCCGGGGCCAAACTTGCATGGTGTTAATAGAACCTTGCATGAGAATTACCCACTTACAAATGGCCGCTCCATTTACACAGTACGTAATGATGTCTGTCCTTTCCCCCTCACATGTGACAGGAAGTGAGGTTTGCTTATAATGTGCTGGATAACATTGCATGCATAGACACTGACGAAGGACTTACGGTCCGAAACGCGTTTGTCTGTTTGTTGGAGAAAGCCGGTAATAAAATCAATTGAGAACTATACCCCCGTGAGTGCGTGATCGTTTCCTTGGATTCAGGGACGGTTGGAGCTGGAATATATATATATATATATATATATATATATCCAAAGCTCCGATGTCCGTCATACCTCCCTTCACTCACGGCTGGGTGCTGCTGCGTAGTGACAGACTATGCGTGGGATTAAACTCCAATGCTCACTCGCAAACAATGCACAGCACTCGCAGGAACGTTGTTAACCCGGTAAGTTTATTTTGGGTTAATACTGCATCACAAGACGCGTTTCGGCTTGCCGCCTTTGTCAACAGTTGTCGGCGCCGAACTGAGGCAGGTATTTAAAGTGTAGCCATACATCAAAGGCCTAAACATAAACAAAGGACACCCTGCAACTTATTTCAAAGGTGTCGGCCATTACTAAACATTCAAAATAAGGCATTAAAGTAAATGTTCATACATAGCCTACATCAGCTATCGTAATTCTAGGCAATTTATAAAATAAAATGCAATATACAAATTATGATGCCCTGGATGGGCTAAGTAACCGGCTAAGGTACAACACTTCACACTGTAGCCCAGAATGGGCACTACACAACTCATTAGGAGAACAGATTTAGGAGATCAAATTTAGGAGGAACACTATAAGTGTACGGCCATTTCTTCACCACCATTCAGGCCACCTGGCCTTTTGGTCTGATTTTCGATAATGTGCCACGACTCAAGCCTGCGCAGACGTTGAAGTCTATTCCCTCCTCTGACATCTGGGGGTACTTGATCTATACAGAAAAAACGCAAGAGATCTCTATTGCTTTCATGGAATTTTTCAAAGTGCCTGGCCACTGGGTATGATGGATCCCTAATCTGAATGGCCCGCATGTGTTCCAAAATTCTAATTTTGGTGGGATGAATTGTGCTTCCTATGTAACGCAAGCCGCATGGGAACACCAAACAGTACACCGAATGGCTTGTGTTACAATTCATCAGGATACTGATCTTCATTGGTTCTTCTTTGCCTGGTATCGAATACTGCAAAACGTTATGGCTGAATTTGCAGGCCCTACACTTTAAACATGGGTAGAACCCTGCCAATTTGCCAAATGGTGACACTCTACTGTCTTTCTCACAATGGCTCTGTACCAGACTTGTAAGAAGGGATCTGGCTCTTCTGAAGGTGATAAGTGGTGCCCTGGGTAAATCTTTACCTATTGTTTGGTCTGATTTGAGGATGTGCCAGTTTTTGGCAAAGATGCGTCTGATATCCATGGCATCACTTGAATAATTAGTTATCATCTTCAGTGTGTCGCCCTTACCCTTACAATCTTTGTTCCTCTTTCTATTATTCAGGTCATCTGACCCTATCAAATCCTCCCTTTTAATCGTGTTTACTTTGGATTCAGCCAAATCAAGAATGTACTTGTTATATCCTCTGGCCTCGAACCTTCTTATACATTCTTTAGAGGCTGACCAAAAGTCACATGCCCTAGTACAGTTCCACTTGATACGCAAGAGTTCGCCATATGGTATGCTCCCTACAGTTGTTTCAGGATGGCAACTTTTGGTGCGTAGAATGGAATTCCCTGCGGTTGGTTTTCTGTGCAGTGAAGTGCACAGTCTGCCCCCCGCAGGGAAAACCTTCAGATCCAGGAAATTAGCCAAATTCGGGCTGACCTCCCCAGAGAATTTGAGGTTCAAAATGTTATTATTAAGAACCTGTATGTATGCCCTGGCTGATTCTTCGGTACCTCTATAGACAATAAATAAATTGTCTATGTATCTTGTCCAACTGATGACCTTATTGGTCCATTCTATATTACCACCCTTCCAGGCCACCTGCTCCTCCCACCAACCTACGAAAAGATTTGCGTAGCTGGGGGCGAAGCAGGTGCCCATCACGGTTCCACGAGTTTGCCTGAAAAATTGTTCCTGGAAAAGGAAAATGTTATTGCTCAGACAAAATTGGACAAATTCCAGAAGCATGGCATTATGTTCTGCCTGATTAATGGGGTTAGTGTCAAGGAACCATTTGACCGCTTCCATCCCTAGTGCGTGATCAATGCTGGTATACAAAATTGAGATATCAAGCGTTATCATCATCATATCCGACTCCCACTTCAATGTTTCAATAGTCAGCAAGAAATCCTTTATGCCTCTTATGTACGATTTCAAGTTATATACAAACTTTGAAAGGAAAAAGTCAACGAACCTGGACATATTTTCTGTCAGGCTCCCCACTGATGAGACGATAGGACGACCCGGTGGACATATTGCATTTTTGTGCAATTTTGGCAAGTGGTAAAATGTCGGTACCCTGGGGTATTTGCATTCCAAAAAAAGCGTATTCCTCTTTGTTAAGCATCCCCCTGTAAAACCACTTGTTCAGGATCCTTCTATAGGCCATGACACTCTCATCAAATGCCTTTCTTGTTACCTTCATGTAACTTGATGTATCACCCAATTGTTCAAGGGCTTCCTTGATGTAGTATTCCCTGGTTAACAGCACTACATTCCCGCCCTTGTCTGATGGTTTGCACACAATAGTTTGATCCTGTTTCAAATCTGCAATCGCTTTCCTTTGTTCCTTTGTCATATTTGATTTCACATTGGATCTACTCTTTTTGTTTCTCAACTTCAGAAGATCATTGGTTATCACGTCGGTGAACACATCAATGGAATCCTCTGGCATGACTGGACAGAATTTGGATCTTGGTTTGAAGGGACTGCCTGGATTTACTTGTACGATCCCAGCTCTTCTAATCTCAAGGGCTGTCGACGATACCAATGTTGCCGGATTGCCTTCCTCCACTAGATCCTCCATCACTGCCAATACCTCTATGTCTCCTGCAGTTAGTTTATCACTTTGGTCCAAATTGGTTATATTCGGAGTTGGCCTTAAGTCAGCCTTTCCTTTGAAGTACTTCATCAATTTGAGTTTTCTCCCAAATTTGAATAAGTCAATGCGAGTTTGTGTGTACTCGGATGCCTTGGTTGGGCAGAAGCTAAGTCCCAGTTGCAAAACTTCCTCCTCCACGGGCTTTAATTTTCTTGGGGTTAAGTTCACAACTGTGAGGACTTCTTGCGTCATGTCTATTTCTTGTTCCATTGTTTCTTGCTCCGTGTAATTCGTGGTGAAGCGGTGCTGCCGCTTGCTCCACCCGCCCCTCCTTGTCCGGCGTTTCCTTTCTTTTTTCTTTGTAGAGGTTTCTCTGGTGCCTTCGTACCCCGTGTTTCCCGAATCACCTGAAACTCGTCTAAAAAAGGAACCGGGACAGTAGTTACAGAAGCTGCTGTCACTCCAGAAGCTCCCCCTTCTCTTGCTTCTTCACTCTGTTCCACATCCATGACTTCGGATTCTGAGGTTTCTGGACGTTCTACTGTTGTCTTTGTTTTCTTATTCAACAGCTGCTTCCTTGGTTGATCGTACTTTTTGGCAAAGGTCAGTATGCGACCTTGAAGATAATCCCTCTCGTCCCTTTCAAATTTATCTTGCTACCTTTGTTTGATTTTTTGTTCATATAATTTAAGACGTTTTTTCCTCGCCTCCCGTAATGACTCCTGGTTCTGTAAATCTGTGCTACTTGCGATAAGAGTCTCCAAATCCGCAATGTCCTTTAAAGCCTGGTCTCTATCGCACCACGCAAATTTAATTAGGATTTGCAGCATAACTTTTGAAGACACCGCAGTGTGTTTTAACAATAGCGGGTTGGGATTCTCGTATGCTGGGACTGTGTAAATCCTTAAACCACGCGGCACACGTTCAACCTCTATATAATTTTGCAGAGAGGTTGCCTACCACCTCTTGCGAATTTCGCGTTCGCACAGTCTTTCAAGTTTGCCAAATTGTTCCTTCAATAGGGTTAATCCAGAGCTCGCTGCACGAGCCCCTCCACGCTGCTCTCCTTGTCGTTGTGTGTTTCTGTTGCTTCCTCGAAAGATCTCTGTGGCTGCCTATCTGCGCTCCTCCTCATCAAACATACTCAGTTTGAGCTAAATTGCTCCGTACAGATGCACTTGGTTCCTTCAGTCTGCCGAGTCGTTTATAAATGCCCCTTCAACGTTATACGTTGAACGCGTGTTTTCATTTAAATTGCCCCTTTTCATTTTCTTCCAGCGTGTATACACCACTTGCTGAAAGAAATGCTCCCGCGATTGAATTACACACACAGAAGGCCGCGATGAAACAATGTTGCACAATAATTAGCTCACTCGACGGTGCAGGGGAAAATATCGAAAGCTCCGATGTCCGTCATACCTCCCTTCACTCACGGCTGGGTGCTGCTGCGCAGTGACAGACTCTGCGTGGGATTAAACTCCAATGCTCACTCGCAAAAAATGCACAGCACTCGCAGGAACGTTGTTAACCCGGTAAGTTTATTTTGGGTTAATACTGCATCACAAGACGCGTTTCGGCTTGCCACCTTTGTCAATAGTGGTCGGCGCCCAACTGAGGCAGGTATTTAAAGTGTACACATACATCAAAGGCCTAAACATAAACAAAGGACACCCTGCAAGTTATTTTAAAGGTGTCGGCCATTACTAAACATGCAAAATAAGGCATTAAAGTAAATGTTCATACATATCCTACATCAGCTATCGTAATTCTAGGCAATTTAGTAAAATAAAATGCAATATACAAATTATGGTGATATATATAACAAAAAAGACTCCTCCTGGAATGCTGGGACCCATAGAAGGGTGGCGTATACCCCGGTGAAGCTTGCCGGTAATTTCAATTTTTCAAAAAAGTCCAAGTAAAGTACGCTCTCAGGGAGCACAAAGGCAATCCAAGTTTCAGGTGGTAATCGATTTATTTCACACTACGCATTTCGGCAACAAGCCTTGATGACGTGTGAGGGTGTACACAATGGTCGTCACTACATAAAGTTTCACGAACGTGGAAATGAAGTGAACATAAACAAAGGACTAATGATGCCCTACTTGTTTCGGACATCTTGCAATGGTTCCATACATAATCATACTACTAATTGAGTGAACCACACACATTGTAAATTGATCGATTACATTGTACATGAAATAGAACATATTTGCATTCAATATTCAGAATAATGCTGAAGACATGTAATACCTCGTCAGTCATTACTATTTATCTGCCCATGGTTTCAGTACGAATCCGTCTCATAGTGACAGTGCATTTTGATCAATCATACTCCGTCTAGTAATGGCCAGTGCCATAATAAAAAGATGAAAAAATGAATGAAAAAATGTAAAAATGTCCATAGTCCTTGCTAGTCCACCCATGCATGAGGTCTTAGTTATTGTCCACATCGTAATGGCCAGTGCCCAATATTTCCATCTTAGTATATACATAGTTAAGTGAACTTCCAGTGACGAATTAAATAATTAGTGATGTGTCACCATTTCGATATATCTATATGTCTCAATTTTTCCAATTTCTTAATTTTTTCTTCTATTGTAGGTGTCGTTCTATTCCCTGTCTCTTCTTTTCTTGTATTACTGGCGCCGCCTGGTTATAACATCAAATTGTCTGGAACCATCAGCAATACTAAAATGGATTACCTTGATATAAGCCTTGAGATCAAGCAGAACAGGATATGTACCACCCTATACCGTAAAGCAACCGCAGGCAACAGTGTTCTTCATGCCCTCAGCAGTCATCCGGAAGTACTCAAATGGAGTATACCTTTCGGGGAACTGCTGATGGCCAAAAGAAACTGTAATAACCCAGAAGCATACACCTTGGAGAGGGACAACATCATGGCAAGGTTCCAAACTAGAGGATATCCAGCTTGGGTTTTAAGAAAAGCGAAGGAAAGAGCAGAAATTATCAATAGATCAGAAAAACTCAAAGACAAAGAACATAGCATTGGTGATGACACAGACACAACACGAGTAATTTTAACATACAATAACGCATCACAAAAAGTCAAAAGGTTACTTGTGAAACACTGGGATGTCCTAAAAAGTGACAATGTGGTGGGCAACCTGATATCAGACAGACCAAGTATCACCTACCGACGTAGCAGCAATATACGCGATTTGGTATCAAGGGATGACATTACATACTACCCACAAAATAAAGGAACAGGCCTACAGGGCTTCTATCCCTGTGGGCACTGTAAGGCTTGCAAGAATAGTAAATACAAGAGTGATTTGAATTACAATGGAATACATAGGAAAATAACACAGTTCCTGACATGTAGTACAAATTTTGTAATTTATGCCATTGAGTGTCCATGCAAGCTGTGGTATATTGGCAGCACAACGTGTAGTGCTAAGAAGCGGGTACTTGAACATCGTAGGGCCATCACCAACCAAGGCCCCAAGTACCCAGTAGCACGACACTTTAGTGAAAAACATTTCTCTAATGCCTCCGATATGAACTATATGATCATTGAACAAATTGTGAATAACCCAAGGGGAGGGGATAGAAAACTCGCCTTGAGACAATGAGAATCCAGGCATATAATTAATTTTCGAACCAAAAGTCCTGGGGGTCTCAACATGGACGAGGAACTCTCTGTCCATTTGAAAGAAGGATCATGATTTCCTCTCCTGTTAGCACTTCTTCTTAGTAGTCACCCTATGAGTTCAACAATGGGGGTCTTATTGCCTTACTCCTCAATGTTTTGATGTATAGTAATGTGTATAACATAGGTCAATAAGAGGACGATGATTTTAATGACTTTTTATGTTTTCATTTGTTGCAGGAGAAAAGGAAGGGGCCCTTTCACCAGTATACACGAACACGGGCAACCTACCCTTTTTATCTGTCCTGCAAGCACTTAGTAGCACGTTCCGTAAGTTGACACATCACTAATTATTTAATTCGTCACTGGAAGTTCACTTAACCATGTATATACTAAGATGGAAATATTGGGCACTGGCCATTACGATGTGGACAATAACTAAGACCTCATGCATGGGTGGACTAGCAAGGACTACGGACATTTTTACATTTTTTCATTCATTTTTTCATCTTTTTATTATGGCACTGGCCATCACTACTAGACGGAGCATGATTGACCAAAATGCACTGTCACTATGAGACGGATTCGTACTGAAACCATGGGCAGATAAATAGTAATGATTGACGAGGTATTACATGTCTTCAGCATTATTCTGAATATTGAATGCAAACATGTTCTATTTCATGTACAATGTAATCGATCAATTTACAATGTGTGTGGTTCACTCAATTAGTAGTATGATTATATATGGAACCATTGCAAGATGTCCAAAACAAGTAGGGCGTCATTAGTCCTTTGTTTATGTTCACTTCATTTCCACGTTCGTGAAACTTTATGTAGTGACTGTGTACACCCTCACATGTCATCAAGGCTTATTGCCGAAACGCGTAGTATGAAATAAATCGATTACCACCTGAAACTTGGATTGCCTTTGTGCTCCCTGAGAGCGTACTTTACTTGGACTTTTTTTAAGAAAAAAAAAAATATATATATATATATATATATTTGTTCAGCTTTTAATGTTTAGGTCGTTTTTGCATAGCTGGAGTTGATGTTCCTCTCATGCGCAAATGTGCTATAAGGGGGGTGGTGGTCTAGTGTTTAACCTGTCTGTTGAGGTATATGTGGAGTAGGATAAGTTAAGATTAGGCAGGTTAGGTTAGTTTTAAGTTAGGATAGAATTGGACAGTAAGATTTGGATAGTTTAGGCATAGTTTCTATACGTATGATTAGGGTAGGTTAAAGTTTTTGGAATTTAAAATTCCTAGTGTTTTAAATAAATCCTATTTTACACTTCCACAACTGCTTACTTAGTTTATGCTTGCCAATTGTGACATCTGCTGAGAATGGGTTAAGCACATGCTGTAGTAGTTGCTGCCAGTGTTTGTATACTTATTAGTAGATGGAGCACCTAAGGAGTCAAAATTAGAAGTTAGCAATGGTGTTACTTAAGGAATATATTCAAACGTCAACGGTCACTGTAAGTGGCAGTCTTGCTGTGAATGGACACATAGCCCAAAACAGGTTTTAACCTAATGTAGCACTGTGTGTGTACGTGATGGGACATGTTTTGTATGGATGATCAAGTCAAACCATTGTGACTAATCTAGGATGTGTCTGTTGCCACACTGATGGTAGTCACTTACACACTCTCCCTAGCGCCATTTTGAAGTAGCTTTACTGTTGTCTGCTGGCTAGTATGCATGGCTGAATCAGACACCTGGCCAGAACCAACATTTATTCTTACCATTGACAGATAGACTCATGTTGTACTTCACCACTTGCTAGTTTAGTAGTAGATAAGGATCACATATACAATTTAACATGCACTGTGCATATTTACCACTGGATCACAGAACAACATTATACTTTAGATGAAAGGTAGAGTCTTGAGAGTCAGCACATCCACTATGGACTACTTACTCCAATCATGACCAGAAATGCAACTTGCTGATTCGTGAAAGTAGTTTTATTAACACATCAAGCAAAGGGGCAGTCCTTGGGGCAACAACCCAACAAAGTTAATGAGCCATATGATGTCCAGACAGAGTCCAGGTTGGATACATGTCATGGGATATGTTGATGAGAGAAATGTTCCAGTGAGGAGGAAGATCTAATTTCCATTAGGAAGTCCACATGGACAGTCCACGGATGGGTGAGATCAACAGGTGGGCAAGCAATTGGAGAACTGTGCCTGTTAAGAGGTACACTGGCATGGGCATCGGCACAGGGCATTGGAGAAACGGGCCATGAGGCACAGAGACATGCTACATGGCAGATTTCCGTTGTAAAGAATTGAAGTTTACATCTTTGTCCTCGGATCTGTGTGGTGTCTGACATGAGGGTGGTGTTGAAGCTCCTGAAGCCGATAGAGGTATACACACATCAGGGGCTGAAGATGTGGACCCCTGGTTCCTAGTAACATTTCCCTGTGGCAACAAGTAAGGCAGGAAAGCAAAGAGAAGTACCTGCAGGTTTGCTAGCACAACAGCAACATCACAGTGGTTGGCACCCATTGTTGCGATGTAGGAGTCCTGCTTCTGCTCCATGGACTCCAGTATGGTATGTATTGCCCCCAGCTGGTTGGCAACCTCGCTGGTGCTACTTTAGCAGGGCATTTGCTCATGCTTCTGCCTCATGACACCAGCAATGTCAGACAGGGAGCGGTCCAAGCCATGGAGCGGAAAGAAGGTGCCTCTTGCAACCTCTAAGGTGTCCTTATTAGGACTGAGGCACCTATGGACTCCCTCTAGGGTGACCACCATGGTCTCCATCCCCATCCACACCTCATCTACCAGCTCACGCTGCACTCTTATGACTCAATGCTTCAAAACTGTTGGAGGGTCCTCAGAGGTCTGTGCTGGGGTTTGGTTGGCAGGAAGTGTTTGGTGTGTGAGAGACAGATCTTGTGGAGACCCTGCAATGCTGTTTGCTCTTCTCCTGACCAGAGATGGTGTTTGGATGGAGTTCAGGATATTCTGGAAGGTGTCTTGGCCGAGGCTTGGCAGTCTGTCATCCGCCACAGAATCGACTTCCAGGACGTGCAGCTGGTCGGGAGTAGATGTTTTACCCTCTAGAATGGAAAAGATGTACGTTGAAGGAGATCCTTGATTCTCACATTAGTCAAAAGATTGACAATAATGGCCTCATTTACAAGTTGATGGTGTAGGTCAGGATTGCAAGGCTCCTACTGCGCTGCCCTACATGACACAAAATAGGGCATGAATGCCCCAGATATATGAGATATTGCGCATTCTTGTCCTCTTCCACAGCATTGGTGCGCTAATGGCTACCAAGCACCAACAGAGGCACCCTTGAACCATGGTGTAATGGTGTCTGCGCTGTAGGGGCGGTTGTTTTTGAACAGGAAGGGAAACCTTCATGCACAAATGCAATCACAAGAGATGTTTTGCCCCTTCTATGTGTGAAGTGCACTGCAGCACACATAGAAAAAAGAGATACAAGGAGTAATAAAAGTATTTCTCCCCATTGCCTCCCCCTTATACCTTCCCTAGGAGGCATTAAAATCTGAAGCATTCCCCGATTTACAATACCTGGGACTGCGTCTATAGATGTTTCTAGGGAACACTCACAGCAACACTCATGTAATGCCCCTTACACGCAGAGTAATAATGGAAAGGGGGCCATATTTATTAGGCCATGAAAAGCCATGCAGGGTGGCTTTACCTGGTCCTGCAAATATGAGCAGGCCCATTGCGCTGCCGGTGCGTCACAAAAAGTGACGCACTGGTGGCGCAATGGGCTTGTCAATAAGCCCCACCATCTTTAGTTCCAACACACATAGTCCTGTTGCATTTACCTCCACACCCAGGTGCTTTTTACAAGCCCAGTGTGCTCCCAGACCGTCACTTTTCTTGATGCCCCGGAGGCTCACAGGGCAAACCCATCACATAAGCCACAAGGGTGTAGAGTAAGGCAAGGCAGAGCTTTGCACGGCTTTGCCTTGATCCATACCTAGGAAGCCTTTCAAAGCCACTCAGTGTGGCTTAGCGTTGCATCACAAATATGATGGACAGACCTGCACCACCAGAGTGTAATGAAAAGTAAGGCTACCCTGCGCGATTGCCCCTGGTTAGACTATTTACCAGCATCCATCCCATCATTTTTTGGGTGTTTGATTGCAAGGGGTAAGCCTGGAAACTTGAGACTGACTTAACTTTCCAAGCCTAATACTGCCAATGCTTGTGAATTCCAAAAAGTAGTAAACTTGCACCCATTCAAGGAGTACTTGTATAGTTGCAGATGTACTATATTTTTGATAAACCAGTCACTATATACATTTAATATTGAAAGAGAGATATATTTAACCTTGGACTGTTTGGTTTTTTTTGGGGAAAATCTTTCAATCCTTTTTCAGCAGATCCCACCCTAATTGTTCATTTTATGATGTCACAGACTAGTGAAGTAAAAACCTACCTTACAGTCAACATCTTTATCAGCGCTTTTGGCAAACTATCCCGATATTAATGGGAAATCAGTGGGTGAACATCCTCTTGAATGCCGACTTTTAAAGGGAGTGCGTTTTTGTAATACTCCTCTTCCAAAACATTGTCAATTGTGGGATGTCAATTTGGTTTTTCAAATGTTCATTAAATGGCCAGAAAGTTAACAATGTTACTATGTTTAGTTTCTATCAAATTTCTTTCAGATGTAAGAGTATTAGGAAACTAGGAAGGAAAACTACCCCTTGGTATACTCCTGAACTCCAACTTGCCAAATCCGCCTGCAAGAAGTTGGAACGCGAATGGCGTGTCAGCTTTTGCCCGGTGATTAAAACACATTATAAAAAAATGCAAAAAGAGTACTATAAGGCAATAAGGGTTTCCAAAGCCGCACACTATAAAAATCGCATTGCTGAGGCAGAAAACTCTTCTAAGGAACTCTTTAAAATCTTTAAAGAGATATCTGTACTTTCAAATAACAATGTGCCCTCTGATGATTCAGTGGAAACCTGCAACAACATTGCTAAGTATTTCGCAGGTAAAATTTCGGACATCTATGCCAATTTTACGGGTAATCTGACTGCTGACCCTGATCTTAGCAATAGTAGGGAGGTGGGTCTGTTAGTTTCAGATCTGCCCAGTTTTCAGGTTCCCTCTGCGGAAACACTGGTTACTGTATGCAAAAGTGACAAATCAGGCTCCCCCCGTGATCCGGCCCCTCCCAAAATTCTCAATGCCAGCCTAGAAGTGTTAGAGCCTCTGTTCAGACACATTATCCAACTGTCTTTCTCCTCGGCCGCCCTCCCGGGAGACTGGAAGAAAGCGATAGTTCTGCCGATAAAAAAGAAATCTAATATAAGCCAGGATATACTGGAAAATCTCCGTCCAATCTCCCTTTTACCTTACTTGGCGAAAGTGACGGAAAAACTTGTAAACACTCAACTTATGGATCACTTAGAGTCGAACAATATGTTTCATAGCTCTCAGTCCGGCTTTCGAAAGAACTATTCCACTGAGACTGCCCTGCTGAGAGCGACCGAAACTCTGCGGATTGGAGCTGATGAGGGTAATATAATGGCACTCATTATGCTAGACCTCAGCGCTGCGTTTGACACTGTGGCACATTCCACCTTGCTACAGTGTCTGAGCAGTGCTGGGGTTACTAAGGCAGCATTGGGATGGCTTAAAGACTTCCTCTCGGACCGCAGTTTTCAGGTTCAGAGAGGTATGTCCCTCTCCAACAGCGTAGCCTTAGAACAGGGGGTGCCTCAGGGCTCGGCCCTGAGTCCCACCCTGTTCAACCTGTACATGGCTCCATTGGCAGCTGTAGTTCAGTCATACGGCATAGATTTAGTATCTTATGCCGATGACACGCAGCTGCTCATCTCCCTGTCACAGTCACCCACGTTAGCAGCGGCCAATTTTAAAACCTGCATGCAGGAGCTTGCTGGCTGGATGAATCAACACTGCCTGAAGCTCAATGGTGCTAAAACGGAGGTTTTAGTGATAGGGGGAGATGGGGCGAGCTGGACTCAGGAATGGTGGCCGTCCTGTCTTGGCTCTCTGCCCATCCCGTGCAGTGAGGCTAAGAACTTGGGGGTCTGGGTTGATCCTAAACTCTCTTTTGAGAGTCATGTTGACAAACTCGTGGGGAAATGCTTTGGGGTTATGAAGACCCTAAACCGCACTCTGGACCTACTGCCACTTGAGGCCAGACGCATTATGACCCAAGCGTTGGTCACGTCCCGCGTTGACTACGCTAATGTGTTGCTATTAGGAACTACGGAGAAGAACTTAAGAAGATTGCAAGTGCTGCAAAATACGGCGGCCCGATTAGTCCTCAGACTCCCCAAAAGAACGGCATCCAAGCCTACTCTGGTTGCCCTTCACTGGCTTCCTATAAAGAAAAGGATCCTCTTTAAAGCTCTCCTTTTCTGTCATAGGATACTTTCTGCAAAAGCGCCGGAATATTTGAAGGATCTAGCTATCCCCTATCTGCCCCAAAGAGCACTTCGCTCAATGGGTATGGGTCTCCTTACAGTTCCTCGTGTAAGAAGGGCCAGGATGGGAGGTCGCTCCTTTCGGGTGTTGGCTGCCACCCAATGGAACATCCTTCCTACTGAGATCAGACTAGCCAAAACTGAAACTATGTTCAGGAAGCTTTTAAAAACACATTTGTTTGCCCTCTAGGGAAGGCTGTTTCTGCTCTCCTGACTCTCTCTCCACAGCGCGGGGATACGCCGGGATGGCGTCACCAGGCGCTTTATAAACCCCTTTATTATTATTATTATTATTATTTATTCTCAACATTTTCGTCTAATAGGTGTTTTGTTTAATTAAAGGGAACACAAAAAAACTAATCTGACTACTGCGTTTCATCCTTATTTTCCAACTCAACCCAAATTGTGTGTATGTAATTGTTTTAAAGTATATGAACAAAAGACCATGCATCTCAGTAGGTCCTCATACTCCAATTCCTCATTTCTTTTAGGAAACCGCACAAACCTGTCTCTTCCCCCTACTCCCGCTAGGTGGTTTAGATGAATTTTGTCAATAGCGGCAGGGGCTTAGCTTCATTGGGGCTGTTTGGGGTGTGACATCTCCCCAAATAAATGCATTGTAGGACTGGTGGTTTGGTTTGTGGATCCTGAGTTTGGCCTGCTGTATCTGTGTTGGATTTCCACTTTGTGCACCAAGAATAAAAGAGAAAACAGTGACCTTTGTTGTAAAATGAGAGAGAGAGAGAGACAGAGATATACATCTTCTGGCTGAATTTCACAATGTGAAATCCAGGTAACCTGGAATCGATACCATCTTATCTGCTTGTCTACATTGTGTGATCCCGGCCAGACATTTTATTTCACATAGCCTCCTTTATTATCACAGAATGAAGACCAGAATTGTTATTTACCTGTTGGATTGGCGACTCTATACCCTCTCGATCCCTGACTGCTGAAGCCTCTGCCTCATTGAGGGTAGAATTGGGTGTCAGACATTCCTGAGAACCATGGTAGGAAGAGCCTCTGAAATTTTGATTCCTGTGAAAACGGGCAGCAAAGTGAGTCCTGCTTCTGCTGGCAAAAACATGTTATCAAAAAATCTTACGTAGAGATAGTTAGGCTTTGTCCAGAGATGCGAACGTAACATACTTGCTTAGTTCTTTTATAAAAAAACTCCAAACAGTAAACTTTCTGCGTTTACTCTGGCATTCGCTGATGCTAAATTTGTCAACTCAGGATCCAGTTTTAGGGGAACTCCTTTCCTCCTTTTGTAGGTCATAGCAGAATCAGCATTTCCCTACAATAAATGTCCCCCTGAGTTCACAAGGTTAACTCCTCAGCATCTATTAATGAGTTCTCTAGAGGGCTTCAGAAACCTTTGACTCACTTTGATGAGTTTTGCCTTGCTGTCGGCAGCATTTGACACTGTAGCCCATCTGATTCTCCTGCAGGGACTTAAAGTCCTGGGAGTACAGGGAACCACTTTGTCCTGGCTCCAGTTGTACTTGGAGAACCGTTCACAATGAGTATTTCTGAGCCCTTATGTTTACTCACAGAAGCCTCTTGTATGCGGGGTCCCTCAAGGAACGGCTCTGAGACCCTTACTGTTTAATTTTGTATCTCACCCCTCATATGACCTTGGTTGAGACGTTTGAAGTAAAAGTGATTTCCTACGCCGACAACAACCAGCTGGTGTTCTCATTTAAAGAACACTCGGAGGTAGCTTTTTTCAATATTAGGCAATGCATGAAAATAACATATCGGCCTGGGTGACTCAGAATTGCTTGAAATTGAACACTGAGAAAACAGAGGTGCTTTTTTACAACCAACCAACCTCACCACCATCTAAATTTTGATGGCCATCAGAACTGAACTCTCCACCTGTTCCGGTGGATTCAGCCAGAAATCTAGAGTTTAAATTTGATAATGACCTCCAATACCCAGATTTGCCAGGTCTCCTCCTCGTGCTTCTGGAAGCTGCAAGCTTTGAGGAAATTCCTTAACTTTCTTCCAATAGATTGCAGGAAGACAGTGGTTAGAGCTGCGAAGCTCTGGAATGCTATGCCTCTCCATCTCTGCATTATGGAGTCAGAACCGGCCTTTAGGAGAGCTCAAAAAACCTGGCTCTTCAACCTTGCATAGCTCCTCTTCCTATGACCTTCCCACTGTGAATCTGCAACCCTAGCGCTGGGACACCTCCGTTGGAGGTAGCCGTGAGCTTTATAATTTATTTATCATTATTATTGTTATTGTGGCTTAGAGATCGACTCTTCTAAAACTAAAGTAATATCATTTAACCTACATAAATCATATAAGGGGAGTACAGTCTTGGAGGAAGTTTTCCTGGAGAGGGTTGATTCCCTCACTTACCTTGGGGTAAAGTTTTCTGCGGGAATGACTTGGCATTCTCACATCAACCAGGCAGCCTCGAAACTTACACAGACAACAGGTGCATTGCTTAAGAAATACACAGCCTCATACCCCAAACCCATCACGCTATCTCTCAAGATTTACAAAGCCAAAGCACTTGGTTCTGCCCTGTATGGGAAGGAACTGTGGGGTTTTTCCAATCACAAAGAATTAACTAGAACTGAATATGATACTTTAGAAACCTTGCCTCTCTTCCTCCTAGTACTCCATTGTTTCCATTTTTTATGTCATGTTATGTTAATTGTAACTTATATAGCGCGTAATCACCTGCAGGTCTCTTAGCGCTTGTAGAGAAAACTCAGATAGCCACAGGAGTCCCAGGAACATGCAAAACTATACTGTAGACAAGGCTTCCCTAAACAAAGAAGTCTTAAGACCTTTCCTAAAGGAAAGGAGGGCAGAGTCCTTCCGAAGGTTCTCCGGTAATTCATTCCAGATTCTGGGAATTAGGACTGAGAATGCTCGGCCACCATTGGATGCTAGTTTGACTCTTGGAAGGGCCAAAAAACCTGCCGTGGATGATTGCAATGTGCGTTCCAGAACATAGTTCATCAGACATTCCTTGATATAGCCCGGGGCCTTACCAAAAATGGCTTTATGGGCAGTGCAAAGGCCCTTAAACTTGGCTCTCTGTTTAACAGGGAGCCAATATAACCTGGGCATGAGCCCATCTAGGCAGCCTAAAAATCAGCCTGGCCGCATCGTTCATGATCACCTGCAACTTGTTAATTAATTTCTCAGGGAGACCAATGTACAAAGCATTGCCATAGTCTAATCTGGACACGATCGTGCCAGGTACGATAATTTTTAGAGTGGTAGGTGAAAGCAGGAGAACCAGCTTCCACAACTGTCGCATTAGACCCAGGCAGGTGCTAACCACCGAGGACACTTGATTGTTCAAGGAGAGGTTGGCGTCTATCTTAATGCCCAGACTTTTAATGACCTGCGCTGGCCTCGGGGCAATGCCAAGCTCCTGCGGCCAAAAGAGGTTGATCCAGAGGTTCTCCTTAGGGGAGATCACAAGGATCTTAGTCTTCTCCAGGTTGACTTTTAATAAATTAGTTGTCTTCCAGTTCACCGTGTATCTGAGGATGTTCTGGGTGCAGGACTGAGCTTGCAAGGAATTATTAATTTGCAGAATAAGTTGAGTGTCATCTGCATAATTAAATACTTGACAGGCCATAGCGGCCAGTGCTGCCACTAGTGGTTGCAGATACATGTTAAAAAGAAGAGGAGACAGGGATGAGCCCTGAGGGACTCCACAAGTAAGGTCAACCTTTTTTGATATTTGGTCACCCAATTGGATCCTTTGGGACCTTCCTGACAGAAAGGAATTGATCCACCGATAAGCCAGCCCCCCGATGCCCAAATTAGCAATACTCAGCAGGAGTTGTGCATGGATGACCGTGTCGAACGCTGCCGACAGATCTAACGAAATCAGTGCGCTCACATTTTTATTATCAGATCTAGTTCTGAGCTCATCGAGCACGGCCACCATCACAAGTTCAGTGCTTTGATGGGCCCTGAAGTCAGCCTGCCCCCCTTGGAGTAGATTATGTTCCTCAATAAAAGATGACAATATTGTGAGGACATGTTGCTCCATCATCTTTGCCAGAAAGGGGAGCTGGGAGATGGGCCTATAGTTTTTAAGGTTGGCCACATCCGCCCCTGGCTTTTTCAGTAAAGGGGTGACTCTGGCTTCCTTCATGCTGATGGGCAAATAACCTGTCTCCAAGGAATGATTTAGTAGTGAAAGAATCATACTTTCTAGCCCAGGAAGGGCCATACGAAAAATCCTTGATAGACAGGGATCGGCAGAGGAGCCAGATTTGACCCTATTCATCAGACATGATATACAGGCTGAATTTAGGTTAGGAAAAGTGGTGAGCCTCGCATCTAGGTTACAGGGGATTTGGCTCTGGTCTGTATCCACCTGATATGTTGGGCTGTTGTCTATCTCAATGAGGATGTCCCTGACTTTCTGGAGATAAAAGTCCTGAAATGTATTGCAGTCCGTTGCATCCACTGCCAATTTTTGTTCTGACTTCTGGCTAAGCTCCTTTAGAATTCTAAAAGTTTCCGTCTGTTTATTGGCGGTCTTCGTTATTCTGATCTCATAATATTCGCCCTTCCTGTCTATTATAGCCTTTTTATATAGCGTTAACAGGACTTTACAGTGTGCAAGTGCGTCTGGATGGTATAGTTTACGCCATGATCTTTCAGCTTGACAGAGGATTTGTTTCCTCTTTCACAGATCTTCATTATACCAGGGGGCTCCCTTGCCCTTATCTCTTATTCTTTCAGTCCGGATCAGTGCCACCTGATCTTTAGCCCTACTTAGATTTCCCATTAGTGCTTCACACTCCTGATCAAGGTTATCATATGAGGCTAAATTTGGGGAGTTATTATTCGCTGAGGGTCGGCGCCATCAGCTGGACCTGGATGTTAAAAGGGTCAGGTGTAAAATCCATATACGTACTCTATTGTACTGGAGACGCTTATGGACTACCCCTGAACTTGTCCATTATGTTGAAGGTCTTCAGGATGTGATGATGGCTGACTGCTTCAGCAAGAACCCTGGAATCAAAAGACTTAAGGAGGCATTTTACTCACTTGAAATGCCCGAGTTTTAGCAGCAGCTGGATTACACTAATTTCCCATCCAAGGATCTTTCGAAAAAGCAATAATGGGCAACATTAATGACCAATAAATTCTGCAGAGTTGCTTGCTCTAAGCTTAGTAAGGATTTCATCGGGTTTGAGCTCTTCTGGGATCAGATGTCTGTTGAATTAGATAGAAAGTTATACTTCCAGTTCCGAGTGGGCATCCTCCCACTGAGAGTGTTCACTTCCCATTGGGGGGCGGGGGGGGAGCCTCTGTGTGTGCTGCTTCTAACTCTTTAAAGGAGAGCATCACACATGTTGTCTTTGTGCGTTCAGCTTATGTCTCCCGTGCCACACCTGGCTAGCTTCAATATGTAAGTTGCTAGGTGTACATATTTATTCTGCCACGCCTTTGTATTCTCAAGACGGACTGTCTCTTGCTTATTTCCATATCTGTTGCCAAATGTTTGGGTGCTATGTAGGTGCTTAGAAGGAAGGTCTTTTCCACTTGTAGTTGCTTGACATCTCTGGGATTATCTATCATGAGGAAATCCTGTTGTATCACCTATGTGCTTAACATTTATGTACTCAGTCGCTTTTAAATTCACCCCGGTTTGCAACTATGTGTTTATGTATGTTTTTATCTATTTATTGCTATTTTCCCTTGTTGGTACTTTTATGGCCCTGGTGGCCGAAATAAGGTTATTTGAACTGAACTGAGTTCCCTAACCTAGCTGACTCAGCCATATCCAGAATATGAGCGAGAAGATGGATGTCAAGTATCTAGTCCTGAAAGTTAGAACAGACTTTATCTACTTAGTTCCTTGAATCCTTGCCAAACTGTGAAATTAAAGTTAAAGTAATCAGGTCAATGGAAGGGGTGAAAGTTATATTAGAAGTTAATGAAGGAAGAGGACATTCTGATTTGAGTTTAGCTCTGGTCTGTTTATCCAAGGCCAAACATAATCAGCTTGTTATATATGCTCTCAATTGGTTGAAAGACAAACATTCAGTTACATTGGGATGGTGATTCAATTTGGGTTCAAACACTGATTGACCATGTGTGTCCAAGACTAACTTTGAAGTAAAGGTGTCAAATTTAAAAGAAGAAAGAGATTTGCCTTTATGTTTTTTGGGACCAACACAGAAATTCAGAAACCCCATTTTTGTCATTATCGTTATCAGTGTCAGGATACAAATTGTCACCATCTGTTTCCTGTATTTATTTTATTAAAATTGTATGTACATTTTTACTCATAGGCAGTAGAGTAGATTCCCCTCCTTTGAAGTAGGCCCTAGAGGAAGAACGTCCTCTACTGTGAGTAAGGAGCTCTCACTAACCAAACACACATTTTTAGATTTTTTTAAGGCACTTAGGCATAGATGCATCAAGCGAAATAGCGGTCGCAATCGCTGCGAAACAGCGATTGCGATTGCAATTTCCGCTCCCACAATGCATCAAGTACAAAAGCAGCAAATAGCGAATTCACAAAACAAAGAATCGCAAAACCATTTGGTAACCCCCATTGCGATTCCTTAACAGCGATTACCCACATTTTTTGCGAAATCAATAGCGAATTCGCAATTTAATTGCGAATTCACAAGATACCATAATATGAGCCTCCGGTATAGCTATACATTTTTAATTTGGGAGTTTCCTTTAGGGAACACATTTTCTGAATATTCTTTATTCTTTATGTAATTATTGTTAATGTTTTGTTATATCTCATGCTGAAATATCGTCTTTTTTACAATTTGACTTTGTAATGATAATACTTGAATTCTGAACACTTAATGATTAGTGCTGTTGACCCAACTAAATGTTGTTAATACATTCTTTTAAACTCACTACAGTTCTCTTTGTTATTTTCCTGTGGAGACCCATTGTTCTTCATTGTTATGGAAATGTATGGAAATGATTGCTCCTAGATATCTCTCCATATCAGCGTAAAAGGCCCGCACGACCAGTGTGGGGGGTTTGCATGATGATTACACCCAACGTTAAGATGTAAGAATCCCCACTCAATCAAAACCTCCTGACGTTTTTGGTGGTCTGAAACATATTTCCAACATATCCAAGACAGGATTAATTCTGAAAGTTTGTGTCCGCATTGATTTATTGTCTCAGTTAGCAAGTGATTTCTCGTGGATTTGCTTTTAATTAAAACAGCAATGTCTTCTTGGAGGAATCCACCTATACTATTTAATTCGGCTAGAAATCGTTGCACAGTTTTTACAACAGAAACTTAATGTTATCTTGTTACATCCATGGGCAGTAAGGCGCAAAGTAAACTGCTCGTTAAGTGTTTTCCATCTCTCCCCCTTGTGTGCTTCTCCCTTCACCAAACTCCCACATGCTCTGTATTGCTCTTTCCCTCATGTGATTCTTTCCCACCCCTGTTTGCTTTATTTTAATTTTATTCCTCTGGCCACTCTTCCATTGCCCCAACCAGTGCTTTAAATGGGAAAAAATAAGTCCAGGTACTCATTAAAATGCGCTAGAGGTGTAGTGAGTGGGCGGGGCTAGGGGCGGGGCTAAGGGCAAGACATGATGATACTTAACGACTTCTATAATAGTTGCAGCACACACCAAAACACATGATAAATGTGTTTATGTAAACAAAGCAGGTTAACTCATTACACAAAATGAAAGAGAAATGCAATAATATGTTAACATTTCCTTTTTTTGCAATAGTTGCACCTTCTTAATGCCATACTGTTAATTGCTGTTGTTTAGCACAATACTATATATTTTTGAGCAAGTGAGTAGGAAGAAACTGAAAACACCCCCGCTTCGAACCAAAGCTCTTATGGCACCAAGCAAATGAAGCAAATCATCATGACCCTCCCCAGAAGATATCTCTTGTCTCTTCCATCGATCTATCCATTCATCCTTTCATCCAACCATTTACCTGCTAATGTTCACCATTTACCGTTTACATTCTGTTGTCTATTCAGTTTTTCATCCATCATTCAGTTGATTTTCACCATTCCGTCTGTCCACCCTTCATATCCAAACCTATCCATCCTTCCTTAAACCTATCCATTAATCTTTTCACTCATCCATCTCTTTATCCATCTTTTCACTCATCCATCAATCCTTTTGCTCACCTATCCATCAACCCTTTCACTCCTTAATACCATCCAGCCTTTCATTCCATCCACCCTTTCACTCAATCCCTCCTTTCACTCATCCATCATCCACCCTTTCATCCATCCTCTCTACCTTTTATTCATCCATCCAATATTTAACTTATCCGCCCATCATCGGCCCTTATATCCAATCATCCATCCTCTTTCACCCATCAATTCATTCATCCATCCATTCATCCATCCATTCATCTGCACATCCACCCTTGCTCACTCATCCACCCAACCCCTCACTCACTCACTCACCAACCCTCCCTACTATGTTATTTATGAACCTTTGTCGCCGAGCAGACATGTACACACAAAGGGCCACCCATTTTCTTTAAAATACCTCCTGAGAGTGTCTTGATTCTTTCTCTCTCACTTTTTTCTTACAAAAAACAAGCTTACAAATACCGGAAAACAGGCAAACGTAAGCAAACACAAAAAAGATTTTGGTATGTTAAAAGCCATGTTATACTCTTCACCTTGGCTTTTTAAATTGCCACTGCCAGGGGATTGCCAGGATTTCTGTGTTTACGCAAATGCAGAGGATAGTGTGAATGTGTTGACAGCACAGGGCCAGAATGGACCCTAGAGCTGCCAAGGTTTCAGATTGCTATGTGTGACATTTTCATGTTTTCATTGTAATTATGAGTGACATTTCAACGATATGAGTGACACTTTCTCACTAGAAAAATGAGGGAATCATATAAATATACAAAATGACACATTTGAGTAGAACTGCTAATGTTTCAGATTGCTTATGTGTGACATTTTCATAGATTCAGTGGATTTACGAGAGTCAGGCAACAACTAGATGTGTAACACTTAGAGGGGCACATTCTTGCGAGCATAACCATGGTATGAAGTCAAGGGAAATAGACAAATATCAGAAATCACACTCATTTGAGCAACAAGGAAGTCAAAACTCTGCAGCAGGTGCTTTTGAAGCTATTATTTAATTTCAATAAAAATCAGCACCCTCCACCCCAACCTCAGCTTCAGGTGCGACCAAACCACATATAACAAAGGGATCTCTCTGACAAAAACAGCAACTCACTGTGCTATCCACATACAATACAGTTCAATACAATATGACTTTTTGAAGGTGCATTAACCATCTAAGCTACTTATTGGTCAGAGTGCAAACTGTCAGTAGAGAAAACTCTGACTTTTCGATAGCAGCAACAATAATCCCATGAGTTATCTCTGACTTAGCAAGTCTAACTGTGCTGAGACAATAAAAGGTGCTGTTTTGTTGTGTCACTGTCAAGCAGGGATGATAAACACTTTGCACTACTAATAAGTCAGCAAAACTGCTAGTTTAGACAACACGTAGCGCATATTCAGCATAGACAGACAACTCTAGTGTGCCCATTTGCAAGGACCTATGCCGTGCTGGAGCCCCTAATCATTTTTGTAACAAACAGTTTAAATGTCAGCAGCAGGAGCATATTAAATTATCTCTTTACAGCTGTCTGTCTGGACCATCCACCGAGGTGTGGATCACTAGCCAGTCTCTTCTTCAGAGAGTCAGACAGCGAGCCCAGCTGCTGTGTCTCTGCCTGTACCATCTGCTCCCACTATGAAACTCACGATTGCGTGGTGAGTCTGGGGCAGAAGTTGGGCTCTGCTGGGCACAGCAATAGCACATCATGTCGAGGTCAGGAGGAGGTGAGCAGGTGATTGATTCTCGAACACCTGCTTCCTCCTTCAACTCCATGCAGCAGGGGAATTTCATGGGTGCACTGGGGCCCGGCTGGCATGCAGGAAAAGTAACAACCTGCCACAGCATTGGCATATAAGAAGCAGACCGGCCAATGGAGGTATTTGGCGTTAGGAAGGTAGGCGCCTCAATGCAGAAAATTATTAGATTAGAGCGCCAGGGGCCTCTTCGATTGCATTGTCTGGGCATTAACACTCACATCAAAGAGAAAGAACGTGTGAGATTCCGCCGCCCTTTTGTCTGATAACATTTCTATGTTCAAAGTGTACCCTGCACTGACTTTTCACTACCTGAAGTGCGGCGCTTTGAAAATCACACGCGCACACTAGCAGGTAAAATGAATCCCGACCCAGCTCTTTCAAGCACAGCATGATGGCGAGCACCGGACATTATTCGAAAGAGCCCTGCTGAATAGCTCAGCTGGGGCTCTGATGGGTGGGAGGGGGCTGCACAAGCGGCGCCTCGGCTGCCAGTGACATGTCCCACTCCGGCTTACCAGCACAGACACAAGCCTACCTTTTCATGAGTACCGGTTCTCCTCGGAAGAAGAGAAGTGCCGGTACTCAAAGTGATAAATTTAAGAAGTGCCGGTACTCGGTACCGGTGAGTACCGGCCCATTTAAAGCACTGGCCCCAACCAACTCCACCATCATTTTGAAAAAAATGTAATTCTTTTTCAAAGGAGAGGCAACAAATTGCTGGCAGCCCTTCGCCTACAAATAGTGCTTTCCTACTAGTGACAAAGAACTTTTTTTTAAATGTATCATTCCATTTTGCATTGGTATATAAAAAAAAGTCACCAATGTCCCTTCATAGGTTTGTGAATGTGTGACGATGCATGCACGTTCATTCCCTTTCACGAATGAGACCCCAGCTAAAAGTACAAGGCAAATAACGATGGGGGATATTCTCAAGGATTTATCTCTGATTTATCCCACCTTAACTCATCAAAAGTGGAGACAGATTTAATACCTCACTAGCAGCCCGTCCCAACGTTGTCCCGGTATGAAATAGAATGTGTGTAATGTGTGTATTCAGATACGGTCATTTGCGTGTTCCCCCGCTTGAGGCCCAGCTGCAGCCCTGGTTGATGTTAGCAGGCGCGAGTCCCCCCGCTTGAGGCCCAGCTGCAGCCCAGGTTCATGTTAGCAGGCACATGTAATTAGTGTAGTGATCCACCGCCTGAGCCCGGCTACAGCCCTGGCTGATGTTAGCAGGCGCGTGTAATTTGGTTTAATGTGATAGTTCTGTAACAGCGCGCATGAGAGGCTGCAGTAATTGTCCCCGCAGACACGCTCAGTCGCGTGCACCCCTGCTTGGGGGCCAGCGGCGACCGTCTAACAATTAGAATTTTGTGAGTCTTGAATGATTGTTTCCCGCTGTTCCTATATTTTTATGACCCACACCGACGCTCTTCGGCTCAGAGTGCTTTTTTAGACGCACCCAGGCCAAGCCACACACTGTGTTCAGCCCTTCCAGACGCACGCAGGCCAAGGCACACACTGCATTCGGCACCCCAGTATGTGTGAGACAACGGGCAGTCCCCCAAGGGAGTCTTGCGAATGGTTATTTACCACGCTTCAAGGTGAACGCCTTTGTGACGCCCCCAGCACACAGCCACAACAGACGATCTGATTAATGTACGACCCAGATGGCATGAAGTGCGGAACGTAGCACACGCCCCCAGTGTTTGTCACACCCCCATCGTGCCCCTTGATGTGGCGCAATTGCGTAATTGGTGCTTCACATGGCATGAAGGGCGGCCACACGCCCACAGCGCGGACACACGTCCACAGCATTTGTCACGGCCCCAGCGTGTCACGCCCCCAGCGTGCCCCTTGATGCGGCGCAATTTCGACTCACATGGCATAAAGGGCAGTACGTACCACACGCCCCCAGCGTTTGTCTCGCCCTCAGCACACGCCCACAGCAGAACGCAGACACGCCCACAAGAGACTGCTTTGCTGGCACGGTTCTTTTACCTTTTAAATGTATATGGTGGCCGTCTGCATAGCCTATGTCCTTCTGCTGCAACTGCCCTTTCCAACGCTGTATTGGGTGTTGTGATTGGTGCTGTGGTTACTGAGATTACCCGCCTCAAAGGTTTGGGCTCTCTCTTTATAATATTAGTATGGATATATATATATATATATATATATATATATATGACGCTCGAGGTCTCCACCAATTCTAATAGGAACCACGCACTCAAAGTATAGTTTCTCCAACTAATTATTTATTACGCTTGTAACAAGCGTAATAAATAATTAGTTGGAGAAACTATACTTTGAGTGCGTGGTTCCTACTAGAATTGGTGGAGACCTCAAGCGTCATATTTTTGCGGATCCTGTTACCGCAACACGCACCCGTCTGCGAGTGCTCCCGAATACTGGCAGGAAAAACAAGCACGGAGATATATATATATATATATATATATATATATATATATATATATATATATATATCGAACACAATTCTGGCTCAATTTCTCGTGGTCCTCTGGCGCTCTCTCCACCGGTGTCGGGCTACTAAGCAGAGCCCCGCTTTCAAATTATTGTCACAAATCCCTCAAAGAGAGAATTAGTCCGCACTCACAAGGAGATTCTTCCCAATATACCTTTATTCGTCAAGGTTATTCAGCAATTCGGGTTACAACACACCAACGCGTTTCACAACACACAGTTGCTTGTTCACGGTAAGGTGACATTTACCCCAGCTCCTCCTATATTCTTTACAGGGCGCGCCAAAAACAAACAAATTAATGCTGACCTCACTTCCTGTTGCCTTGACAGGAAGTAGGTTGGGAAATGTAGTTTTTTGATAACTCTTGCCTTTTTCAACAATCACCCATGAAAACTTTTATACATTTGCTGCCCAACAGCGATTCTTATCAGCCATGACTCTGTACATATTTACATATTTACACATATAATGTTTGTCTGCTTGTCAGTATTTGATTACTTGTTTATACACTCATTTCAATTTTTATATACACTGGTGACATCTTGTTGTTATTAATCGCGCTCTCTGGTGAGCATTTTCATTAATGCAAGGGTGCTAGCGGTGATATACACTGGTGACATCATATTATTATTAAATATTAATTGCGCTCTCCGGTGAGCCATTTCATTAATGCAATGATGTTCAGATTATGAAAATCAAAACCCATTTTTGTGCCCTCTAGTGGGCTTAACCACCCTCTTATTGCATTGTGTGCCCCTGTGTATCTGTACAAAAACTCTAGGTCATTTTTTCTCATTGTTAATTCAGGTACAAATTGCACTGACACAGTCTCATTAGTACCATCCTTTTCATGCTCTAATTGGCCATATCTAATCATTATTTACTGTTAAACTTTTCATGAGTCAAACCAAGTCATTGTTCTTATTACTACATTCAAAAATATACATTTTTCTTAAAAACCAATTTTTTCTACTGTCGCTCTCATCTCTATGTTCCAAAAGATTATGCTACTCATATCTCCAATTGTATCCACCCACCTAGGGGGAAGAAAACAAAGTCAGGATTATAAATGTACATAAAGTTCTTCGCTCTGATTCAATCCCCATGGGGTCATTGTTCGAAAATTAAGTATTTGCCTCGATTCTCTGCATCTCAATTCCTTTTCCTGGTCTCCACCCCTTTCATGTGGCAGGATGCATTCTAGAGCATATGTTTTTAGAAGTTTCCAGTCGCTGTTGTGAGCCAACTCCATATGTTTTGCGACGGCATTATTTCTGTCTTTATTTGTAGTCGCCCTAATGTGCTCAAGAATGCGTTTTTTGAACTCATTTTTGGTGCTGCCAATGTACTTTAATGAGCACGGGCACTCAATCACATAAACCACATGGGTGCTCGTGCAATCAATTAATTGTCTTATTTGCCACATCTTTTTGTTAGGTAGCATTACTTCTTTTTTGTTGATCGCAATCTGACACACTTTACAATGTAAACATTTAATAAATCCTTTCGTATTCAACCATTGAATTCCTTTTTTCTTTTTTGTATGATCATGAAAGTGGCTTTGTATCAATCTGTCTTTTAAACTCCTGGCTCTGCGGAATGTGACTAGGGGATGATTACCCATTATTCTCCCAGTTGTTTGATCCAATTGTAATATTTTCCAATTTTTCCTGATTATATTTACAATTTGTTTCGATTCTCTGGTGTAGTCCAGAATCAATCTCACCTTTCTTTCATCAGATTGTTGGATACCACTGTTAATTTTTGCATCCTGTTTGGTCGTCAATGCTTCTTTTCGATTTTTATTGTTGGCTCTTTGCCATCCTTTCATTATGACTTTGTTGTTATATCCTCTATTCTTGAATCTGTGGGCCATTGATTTGCTTGTTTTAATCCATTCCTCCTCTTCTGAACATATCCGTCTCAGTCTTAGGAATTCTCCATAAGGTATGTTTTCTTTCACCGATGGTTTGTGAAAACTTTCAAAGTGTAGAGTTGAATTGGTCGCTGTATTCTTCCTATGGAGGGTTGTTTCAACCTTGTTGTCTCGAATATAAATCTCCGTATCTAGGAAAATTGCTCTCTCCTTGCTTATCTGGTAAGTAAACCTTATGTTAGATGTTGAAGAGTTCAAGATTTGGAAGTAAGCTTCAAATTCCTCTTTTGTTCCTTCCCATATTATTAGAAGATCGTCTATAAATCTTGTCCATTTGGCAATTTTTTCCACATAGAAGTCATTGTCCGTATGCCATGCAATTTGTTGTTCCCACCAACCCATGGTGATGCAGGCATAGGCAGGACTGAAAGAAAACCCCATGGCGCAGCCCTGGGTTTGTTGGTATATTTCTTCGCCAAATAAGAAAACATTTTGGGTCAAACAAAGTTCTATCATATCAATCAACATTTGATTATGACGATTGAATTGAATGTCACGTTCCTTAAGAAAAAATGCACATGCATTTAAACCAATTTGATTGTCAATGTTTGTATATAAAGATACAACGTCCATAGTAACCAATAGGAAATTAGGTTGCCATGGTAAATCCTCTAGGTGTTTGAGGAGGTCCGTTGTATCTTTCAAATATGAGCTTAAGTTGGTCACAAAAGGCATCAAAAAGAAATCCAGATAGTTAGCCACCGGCTCCATTAGGGATCCTTTTGAGGACACAATTGGTCTCCCTGGTGGTCTAAGGGGGTTCTTGTGTACCTTGGGGAGGAAATATATCGTCGCCATTTTTGGGTGTTCTGTAGTTGAGAATTTCTTTTCATCCAAGTCAATCAAATTTGATTCACTCCAGATATTCAATTTCTGATCAAGTTTTTCCTTGAACACTTTTGATGGATTCACTTCCAACTTTCTATAATATTTGGAGTTGTTCAGTTGAAGATGTGCCTCAGTCACGTAGTCTTTTGTATTTAAAATAACAATGTTTCCACCTTTATCGGCGACCTTTATTGTTATTGATTTGTCATCTATTAGATTTTTCAATGCAACTCTTTCTTCTTTCGATAGGTTGTCCTTATATTTGGTGCTTTTAATTTTATAAATATCTTTAGTGACCGCCTCCTGGAATAGATCTATTTTATTGCCCTGTGGCAGCTGAGGATAGAATTTTGATGGTACCTTCATTCCACTTAGGCCAGCTCCTTTTTGTGATATTACTCCAGATTCAGTAATCATTTTATTTTCATTCTCAGTATCCAAATTGGTTAATGCTACCAACGCTGGGAGGTCCCCTGTTGTTAATTCATCTCCCCTACTTGTGGGATCCATGCGTGTCTTTTTTCTTTGTTTGGCATAATTAGCCATTTTCTCATTATCTTCAAAAGTTTTGGCCAACTTGATTTTCCTGATATATTTATATATATCGATTCTGGTTTGTGCTATGTTCATTGATTCAGTTGGGCAGAACGTTATTCCCTTTTTCAATAAGGATATTTCATTCTCATCGATGTTCCTACTCGATAAGTTAAGTACTACTAATTCTCCATCCATGGTGTCCGTTATTTCTGTCTCTTCTGACGCATGGCCCTTGTTTCGGTTCCCACTTTTTCTGAGCCATTTTTTCCTTTGTCCCCTTCTGGTTGTTTTTTTTGTTTGGCCAATTAGAGCATGAAAAGGATGGTACTAATGAGACTGTGTCAGTGCAATTTGTACCTGAATTAACAATGAGAAAAAATGACCTAGAGTTTTTGTACAGATACACAGGGGCACACAATGCAATAAGAGGGTGGTTAAGCCCACTAGAGGGCACAAAAATGGGTTTTGATTTTCATAATCTGAACATCTTTGCATTAATGAAATGGCTCACCGGAGAGCGCAATTAATATTTAATAATAATATGATGTCACCAGTGTATATCACCGCTAACACCCTTGCATTAATGAAAATGCTCACCAGAGAGCGCGATTAATAACAACAAGATGTCACCAGTGTATATAAAAATTGAAATGAGTGTATAAACAAGTAATCAAATACTGACAAGCAGACAAACATTATATGTGTAAATATGTAAATATGTACAGAGTCATGGCTGATAAGAATCGCTGTTGGGCAGCAAATGTATAAAAGTTTTCATGGGTGATTGTTGAAAAAGGCAAGAGTTATCAAAAAACTACATTTCCCAACCTACTTCCTGTCAAGGCAACAGGAAGTGAGGTCAGCATTAATTTGTTTGTTTTTGGCGCGCCCTGTAAAGAATATAGGAGGAGCTGGGGTAAATGTTACCTTACCGTGAACAAGCAACTGTGTGTTGTGAAACGCGTTGGTGTGTTGTAACCCGAATTGCTGAATAACCTTGACGAATAAAGGTATATTGGGAAGAATCTCCTTGTGAGTGCGGACTAATTCTCTCTTTGAGGGATTTGTGACAATATATATATATATATATATATATATATATCCAAAACTCACAGTCCCAACTTCGGAAAAGAGCCAGATGAGACCACGTCGTGTGCACCAGATCATTTATTTTGAAGAACAGCATGCCAACAAAAGAATTCTTCGAAGGGCCAAATCATACCAAATTAAACCAAACGCGTTTCGAGTTGCTCTCTTCATCAGTGGCTTAGGGAAAGTGCAGGGGGAAAAAACGTTTTACTGGTGCTTCTGCTCTTAAACATCTCCCGCCCGGTTGGGCGTGGCTGCAAGGCCTTCTGGGAGACGTAGTCCACACCGCATGAAAACCCCAGTGGGTACGTTGTCCCAAGTACCAAATGTCCAGAAAATAATGGTAACCCTTCTCAAGTCCCCTTGTCTTGCTTTGCTGCTGTGGTTCCTGATGTGAGCACACATCTTACTGCATCGGCGCGCGCTCATTTTCATCCGCTCAAGGCCGCATCATGTGACGCCGCCGCGGACCTGCTCAACAACGGCAGTCGGCTCTCTCCCCCGACCCAGGCAGGCCGTTTAAACATCCAAAACTCACAGTCCCAACTTCGGAAAAGAGCCAGATGAGACCACGTCGTGTGCACCAGATCATTTATTTTGAAGAACAGCATGCCAACAAAAGGATTCTTCGAAGGGCCAAATCATACCAAATTAAAGCCAAACGCGTTTCGAGTTGCTCTCTTCATCAGTGGCTTAGGGAAAGTGCAGGGGGAAAATGTTTTACTGGTGCTTCTGCTCTTAAACATCTCCCGCCCGGTTGGGCGTGGCTGCAAGGCCTTCTGGGAGACGTAGTCCACACCGCATGAAAACCCCAGTGGGTACGTTGCCCCAAGTACCAAATGTCCAGAAAATAATGGTACCCCTTCTCAAGTCCCCTTGTCTTGCTTTGCTGCTGTGGTTCCTGATGTGAGCAGACATCTTACTGCATCGGCGCATGCTCATTTTCATCCGCTCAAGGCCGCATCATGTGACGCCGCCGCGGACCTGCTCAACAACGGCAGTCCTCTCTCTCCCCCGACCCGGGCAGGCCGTTTAAACATCCAAAACTCACAGTCCCAACTTCGGAAAAGAGCCAGATGAGACCACGTTGTGTGCACCAGATCATTTATTTTGAAGAACAGCATGCCAACAAAAGGATTCTTCGAAGGGCCAAATCATACCAAATTAAAGCCAAACGCGTTTCGAGTTGCTCTCTTCATCAGTGGCTTAGGGAAAGTGCAGGGGGAAAACGTTTTACTGGTGCTTCTGCTCTTAAACATCTCCCGCCCGGTTGGGCGTGGCTGCAAGGCCTTCTGGGAGACGTAGTCCACACCGCATGAAAACCACAGTGGGTACGTTGCCCCAAGTACCAAATGTCCAGAAAATAATGGTACCCCTTCTCAAGTCCCCCTGTCTTGCTTTGCTGCTGTGGTTCCTTATGTGAGCACACATCTTACTGCATCGGCGCGTGCTTATTTTCATCCGCTTAAGGCCGCATCATGTGACGACGCCGCCGCGGACCTGCTCAACAACGGCAGTCGGCTCTCTCCCCCGACCCGGGCAGGCCGTTTAAACATCCAAAACTCACAGTCCCAACTTCGGAAAAGAGCCAGATGAGACCACGTCGTGTGCACCAGATCATTTATTTTGAAGAACAGCATGCCAACAAAAGGATTCTTCGAAGGGCCAAATCATACCAAATTAAAGCCAAACGCGTTTCGAGTTGCTCTCTTCATCAGTGGCTTAGGGAAAGTGCAGGGGGAAAATGTTTTACTGGTGCTTCTGCTTTTAAACATCTCCCGCTCGGTTGGGCGTGGCTGCAAGGCCTTCTTGGAGACGTAGTCCACACCGCATGAAAACCCCAGTGGGTACGTTGCCCCAAGTACCAAATGTCCAGAAAATAATGGTACCCCTTCTCAAGTCCCCTTGTCTTGCTTTGCTGCTGTGGTTCCTGATGTGAGCACACATCTTACTGCATCGGCGCATGCTCATTTTCATCCGCTCAAGGCCGCATCATGTGACGCCGCCGCGGACCTGCTCAACAACGGCAGTCGGCTCTCTCCCCCGACCCGGGCAGGCCGTTTAAACATCCAAAACTCACAGTCCCAACTTCGGAAAAGAGCCAGATGAGACCACGTCGTGTGCACCAGATCATTTATTTTGAAGAACAGCATGCCAACAAAAGGATTCTTCGAAGGGCCAAATCATACCAAATTAAAGCCAAACGCGTTTCGAGTTGCTCTCTTCATCAGTGGCTAAGGGAGTGTGAGTTTTGGATATATATATATATAAATGGTCGGACTGCTGATACCATAATGCTTTGCAGCACATGCCGGAAATGGCGCGAGATCTTGCCCTAAAGGCGGGACCTCTCACATTAAATAGCAGGTGTTCCGAACCAAGCTGTGTTTGTTGCATCATTGAAAGGCTCTGGAAGAAGGATTATATCCGAAACGCGTCAGCCATCTAATGTCAGCATGTTAACCAGGAGCCTGCTGTTGACCTCACTGCATGAGAAAACGTTGTTGGGAGGGCATTCTCACAGTGGGCAATCTGTTGTGATGGAATGTTTGCGGCTTGGCCCAAGCCGCGAGGATGCCCCGCCGCAGTTCAGCGGACCAGCGCTGTCGGGAAGGCCCGACACGCACAGAGGACAACAACGCTCGCCAGTGAGTAATCGTGGTAATAACAGCGGGCACTGTGCTTCGAGCAGACATTGACTCACATGAGATTTTAATCATTCAATTGCTAACAAAGACAGCACCCACTGGGGTTTTTTACTAAATGGTCCGACTGCTGATACCATAATGCTTTGCAGCACATGCCGGAAATGGCGCGAGATCTTGCCCTAAAGGCGGGACCTCTCACATTAAATAGCAGGTGTTCCGAACCAAGCTGTGTTTGTTGCATCATTGAAAGGCTCTGGAAGAAGGATTATATCCGAAACGCGTCAGCCATCTGATGTCAGCATGTTAACCAGGAGCCTGCTGTTGACCTCACTGCATGAGGAAACGTTGTTGGGAGGGCATTCTCACAGTGGGCAATCTGTTGTGATGGAATGTTTGCGGCTTGGCCCAAGCCGCGAGGATGCCCCGCCGCAGTTCAGCGGACCAGCGCTGTCGGGAAGGCCCGACACGCACAGAGGACAACAACGCTCGCCAGTGAGTAATCGTGGTAATAACAGCGTGCACTTTGCTTCGAGCAGACATTGACTCACATGAGATTTTAATCATTCAATTGCTAACAAAGACAGCGCCCACTGGGGTTTTTTACTAAATGGTCGGACTGCTGATACCATAATGCTTTGCAGCACATGCCGGAAATGGCGCGAGATCTTGCCCTAAAGGCGGGACCTCTCACATTAAATAGCAGGTGTTCCGAACCAAGCTGTGTTTGTTGCATCATTGAAAGGCTCTGGAAGAAGGATTATATCCGAAACGCGTCAGCCATCTAATGTCAGCATGTTAACCAGGAGCCTGCTGTTGACCTCACAGCATGAGGAAACGTTGTTGGGAGGGCATTCTCACAGTGGGCAATCTGTTGTGATGGAATATATATATATATATATATATATATATATATATATATATATATATATATATATATATATATATATATATATATATATATATGTGTGTATATATATATATATATATATATATATATATATATATATATTCACTGAAAAAACCATAGGTTATAGACCATATATAGTTAGGAATTAGCATTTAGAAAACCTTATTTTACTCACACAAAACCATTGAAATTCCATATATAGTTAGTTGCACTAACTATATATCGCGCACCCGCAATCCACTGCTGATGATGTCACATATTACATCATTCATGACATGGTCAGTGACATCACTGATGACATCACTGATGACATCTCAAATGACATCACTGATGACATCACTGATGACATCTCAAATGACATCACTGATGATATCTCATTTGACATCAATGGTCACATCAATGATGATATCATTAATGTGACAATACAATGCATCTCCTCACACTTTAATATAACCTCTGTTACACCCAGTGTTAAATACAGAGTATAATTTTTGAAACCATTGACACACCAATACTAGTTACTACATACGCACTCACTGATTCCTACGTCTACACACACATTCACTCATTCACCCATACAATCATTCATACATACAATCACTCATCTTTACAACACTATCATATGCACTCATACACCTATACAGACACTCACACTCTGCCACTCATCCATGGAGTTACTCACACACCTAGTCAGTCCTGTAAAGAATCAATCACACTTCCATTTTCTAATCTACACAGTTAAACATAGAGTACCTTACATTTTCAAACATATACTAACACATACTTACTCTCTTATAGAATCACTGATACAAGTACACATTGATCTGCACAGAGTCACACACCTCCCAGCCAGCCATACACACACTCAGTCTCCCATACAAATACTTGTGCAACCAATCAATAACCCATATAGCTACTTATATAGCTACTGATCAACACATGCAGCAGCTTGCACAACAACAGACATACTGATGCACACTTTCAGACAGTTTAGTCACTAACCCGTGCATTTAGTAAGACGCATTTAATCACTCACTCATACAGTCAATCACGCACCTACTAAAACCTTCATTCAGACACTTATACATCCACTCATTCTTCAATATGTAAAACATATTTAAACTTTACAGAAACACATAATCACTGGATGTTGTCATCAGTGATGTCATTTGAGATGTCATCAGTGATGTCATCAGTGATGTCACTGACCATGTCATGAATGATGTAATATGTGACATCATCAGCAGTGGATTGCGGGTGCGCGATATATAGTTAGTGCAACTAACTATATATGGAATTTCAATGGTTTTGTGTGAGTAAAATAAGGTTTTCTAAATGCTAATTCCTAACTATATATGGTCTATAACCTATGGTTTTTTCAGTGAATTTCATTGGTTTTTTAACAGCTAATATCTTTAGCTGTAAAATGTATTCTTCTTTAAATCCAAAAATATATTTTATATGTTTATTAATAATTTTTTTTTTAATATTTTTTTTTCTTCGTTCCCGCTTCGCGAATCGGGAAACTTTCCGTTAGCTGACCTTGATGCCGCGAAATAGACCGCGAGCCGGTAAACGTTTCTTTACCGCAACTGCCGCGTTAGAAAACAACATCGTGACGCCTCCCGTCCACATGACGTTTCGCGTTGTCGCGTGATACGTCATATGACGTGCTACGTTAGCGAACTGGTACGCGAAGCGAGGCGCAAAGCGCAGGTTTCTGGAAGCAAACCGGGAGGCCCTGCAAAGCGCGTAACGTAAACACAGCAGGTCATGTGACTTGGTAATAACACTTTTCATTGGTTCATTTCACTTTTGGTTTCCTAATGATGTAAGACTAGGTCATATAATCTAAAATGAACACTTTTCATTGGTTGAGAACTATTGTTTTTCCCAAATGATGAAAATCCCTCCTTCTTTCCTCACTCTGACTTTCATCATTGTGAGAGAAAGACCCTTTGTTACCAGTGAGCAATGGCTTCTTTAGTAGCTTCAGCTGGTGCTTCCCCACCACCTCCACCACATCCAAGGAAGAGTGGACCACCTGCTGAAGTTATAATTCAGCAAGAAGAGGAAGAAGAGGAACAGGACGAAGAGCACGAAGAGAGGCACTTTTTGCCTGAGGAGCCCAGGACGTCTCACCGGAAAGAAAACTTCATTTGGCAATTTTTTAAAATTCCCAAAGGTCAGAAAAAAGTAAATGCAAGATACGTAACTTGCCTTATATGTCAAGATAGACTGTCCAGAGGGACCGACAAAAAATACAGTTTCGGAAACTACACAATGCATCGCCATATGACTAGGTGGCATCCTAACAACTACAGTGCTGCACAGTTTCGTAACGACCTAGATAATCTCCCTATTATGGCCAGAAGATCTGTTGTACCGGAAGTAACGGGACCAGAGGGCAGGGAGATGGTGCCAAATATACAAACGAGATTTCGTGAAGTAAAACAAGTCTGCGTACATTGCAGTGGATTCATTTGCTACGGAGAAAGTAGCATCACTCTGATCAACAGAGCTATTGACAATCATGCTCATGTTTGTCCGAAACGCCCCAAACAATAAATTCTTTTTTTTTGTTGTTGCTCCTGTTGAGCCCTTTACAATGAATCGTTTTCGTTGCCCCCTCCAAAAAAAAAAAAATATATATATAAAACTGTTCAGAAAAATTCAAAAAAAGTAAAAAAATGTTCAGAAAAATAATTAAAAAAATATAAAACAACAAAAACAATAAAAAAAAGTTCTTTTCAGAACTACCTCCCCGGTATTAAAAAATTGGTACAATATTTGGAACTGTGCCAACCTCTATTTCTCTTAGTTCGCTTCCCAGTTCGCTCGCCGGTACGCGAACCGGAAGCGAACCAAAAAAACAGTAAGTATAAGGGAAGGAAACAGACAGTTATGTTAAAAGAAAGACAGCTATAGGGGAGTAAACTAGAGATACTATTACCCGTAATCCACTGCTGATGATGTCACATATTACATCATTCATGACATGCTCAGTATGTATGGAAAGGGGCAGATTTATATTAACTAGCACATCCCCAGAGATGCACCAGTTAACGTGCACCGCTGCTCTACCACCCACAGTCTGCCGCATTTACAATCAGATAGGACAAAGCTGCATCAAAACCCTGCGCCTGCTTGAAGCAGGCATAGATCTTGACGCAGGTAGGCTGAAAGCTAAAGCAACAACTAAGTGTCGTGTGCAGAAGTTGCAAAAAAGGAAAAATGGCGTTTAAACCAATAATGAGCCCATGCTAACTTAACACAGTGTAAAGATATCCAGGATCTACATCAGTTTGGGGTTCACGAACCTGGCAGGTAAAAGGCACTGAGGCTTTGCACCGTGCATATCTCATCCCAAATCATATGTTGTTTGTGAATGAAACAATTTCCCAGACCAAATGCTTTGGATTGGCTACTTCTAAAAAATTAAACACCCCTACTATCCCGGAGTTAGAGGAATATGATGGTTGGAGTAATTTTACTCGGTTGTCCATTAAAGATTTACAGGCCCTACTCCATAATTCTTCCTTTAACATTTCCAGTATAAATCCAAAAGGTTGGCTGCTTTGGCAACGTGCCTTATCCACGGTTTAATAACGCTGCCTTTTGCTTTATATAAGTTTTCAAATTGTATGAAATATATACCAATAGGTCGTTATGCACCTTTAGGTAGTGGTTTTCTTCATGAGGTCTGGTCGCTTCCATACACATACAGATGTTTCAAAGATGATCAAGAAGTTTATCTGAATGGAGAGGAATGCACTGAGACGCCAGATCATTCACTAATGTGTAGGCACATACAGTTACACGGTTCATGCAACAAACACCGACCAAATATGGCTTGCGTGTTGCAAGGCACGCCAGTTCCTGCTATCATCCCCACGTTCAAGTTGTTGGAAAATGGTAGTTATTTGATGCTCAATAATGAAGATTGTTCTGGGTTAATTAAAAGTATTCCTTTTATCGTAACAGTAAGTGAACGGGTTATTTGCTGCAGAAATGTTCTATTTCCTCCCACACATGAACATAGGGAGTTTTCAATCTGGCCACAAATACCAACCTTGGGAACAGATTTCAACGGCATGGCAAGAATAAGAGCTCTTTTGTCTCAGAGAGAGGTGGCCTTGAGTTCGGCCCGTGAAACATTCGTGCTTCACATAGCGAACACCCGTACAGAGGTGCAGACCCTTTTAAATACAGATTTGCCTTTCCATTTCAGCAAGATGGTTCGGACTATCTTTAACGCGTCCTCCACAAAGGGCCTGGCGCACTTTTTTAAAGTTGTTACCAGTGGTCTCGTGACTTCATTTGAGAAAATCTTTGGAGTCATCCCTGCTTTCTTTCATTCTATTTTTTCCACTGTGCTTGGTGGATTCCCATTTTTACTTGCATTACCAGCGGACGCTCTTGTGCTTTTTTACATTTTTAAATATGGATGTCCCTCCTGTGCAAGCTCCCGCCCTGCAGCTGCTGACGCTGTTCCGCAATCGCATGCTTGAATATTATGGCACAATGCCGTTGGCGATATTAAGCACGGCATATGGATTATCTTTTCGATTCTCCTACTTCACCTGTGTCCAGCCTATATTTCACTGCCTGACCTGTGATTTCGATTGGGCCATTGATTTGTGTCTCTGCGGACCGGTTTCTCCTGACGTCGACTTTAATCAGCTGATGACTCCTATCATTACTCACGAGTTGGTTTGTCCTGGCGAAAGGATTATGGCTGTGGCATTGATGCATGGACTAATTGGTCCCTGGAATTTACTGGCGGCAACACAGTCTTTCTTGGAACAGAGCTTTCTTGAAAACCCACCGAGCTGTCCTCTGATGGTGATAGAGGATCCGGTGCTGGGAGAGCACGTATGTTCTTTTCCGCTTTTAAATTGGATGGCTGAACTCTTTTCGGATGAAGACGGTGACTTCCTATTGGAGGCTGTTGCAGCTTATTTTGCATACACAGTTATGTCATAGACCTTTTTCATGTTTGATATGCTGAGTACTAGCATTTCATTGACAATTCATTGACTTATTTGTCAAGTTTTTATTATTTAGCTTGCCTATTGGCTTAAGCCTCGATAAAGTAGTTGGCTGTTTTATTTTTCTTTAGCATTAAATTTTCCTAGTTTTTAATGTTTTACCTTGCGGACCGTCCACATATAAAGTTGCAATCTGCTCTCATGAGATGCCACTTCTATTATCTTATTCAGTTCGTTTCCGGATCATGGGGAGGTGTCATCTAGATCCTGGATATCTTTACACCGTGTTAAGTTAGCATGGGCTCATTACCGGTTTAAACGCCATTTTTCCTTTTTTGCAACTTCTGCACACGACACTTAGTTGTTGCTTTAGCTTTCAACCTAGTAGTTCATCGTGGTTTACATGAGAATTATATGTTATTGCTCTACTATCTGCTTTGCTTGTTAAACTATATCTGTACAGCGACTGCTGAAGTTTCAAGAACAACACGATACAGAATTGTTATGAGGTCTGATCTCCACGACTTCATACTCATAACATAAGTGCAGCTTCTGCCAATTCTGGGCATGAGGCGGGTTTTATATTGCTTTGCCGAACACACATACACAACACTTGATGCGGTTCACATGAAGAGAGAGCTGGTGTATGCTGATGTGATTCCTTCAAATCTAAGACACTAAAGTATGGGCACGCCCTAAACCAACACAAAGAGACCTTCTTAGCAAATAATATAATATGTGTATTAGGGAGGGTCAGATATAAGCAGCCACCCTGCCCCTCCCCCTCCCCGCCTCCCTGCCCCACCGTAACTCCCTCCACGGCCCGCGGCTGCTTATAAGTGTTGCTAACTCTTATTCATTTACAGCATGTTAACATACTGTCACCATTCGCTTTTTATGTACTAGTAACTATGCTGGTAATTTTGCTACTGATAATATGTGTACTTCTATTATCTAAGATACTACGCCTGAGAAGACGGCATTAGTAAATAAACATTTCAAATACACATGTGTTCTTCTTAACTCCATGTTCTGGTTTCTAAGAAATATATAACGACCGACTGTTCATGAGTTCCACGTATCCTGAGGTACTATAAGTTCATATTCTGGATTGTCTAAACATTGAGAGTTTGTTATATCCAATGTGACACTGTACCTAGCTTGCTAAGGGGTTTTTGATTACTAAGGTGAGTTTTGGGGCACCCTAATTCGCCGAGGTTCCAATCCTCTGTCCACAGTTCTGTGTGAGAACAGAAACCCTGCGACAGGGACACCCCTGAGCCTTGCTGGAGCTTCATCACACTTGCGATACAACTCCAGCAATGCGCCACCTTTACGGCACAGATACGTCACGCATCTGTGCTGTTTTTGCCCCATGATGCGCCGCATTGTAAATGCAGCACACCATAGGTGACGGAACAGCGGCACAGAATGACTAACACATCCCTGGTGATGCGCCAGTCATCATAAATCTATCCCTATGCTTCTTATCTTGTTAGAGATGAACCGCCATATGTATCATCAAAGTTTTTTGCATTTCCTAAATAGCGAACTTTAAGGAATAAATAGCGATTCTTTACCATTCCTAGTTTGCGATGAGCTATTTGCTAATTACAAATTACCCATTCATTTCCATGCAGCAGGAGGCCCATAGGAATGAAGGTGCAATTTGCGATTAGCAATTACCTCATCGCAAATTACGAATTTTTCCGAGGGTGCAGGGGTGTCTCAAGAACACCCTGCTGCACCCCTGAAAAAGAAATTTGGGGGCATATGGCGCACATAAATTTTGAAAACATTCCTTTACCTCAAAAACGATTTTCAACTCATAATTTGAAAACACTGCACATGGGGAAATGACTTAAAATGTCCTTAAGACACATAAAAGCGTTTTTTGATTGCCTTTGCAGCATGTTTCAGTCACCTTTAACATGCCTATGTAACGCAAACATTCAAAATCTAAATTTGCCATGCACAGGTGGGAGCATATTTACAAGCAATTTGCTCCACAGACAAACTTCTTACATTGAAATGGGAAAAATAACATCAGAGACTCTCAATTACCTTATAAAGAAGCAGACACCATTATGTCCTTGTCATCAATATTAAAACCATTGCTTTTTCTCAAAAACGATTTACAAGTCATAATTTGAAAACACTCCACAGCTCCTATGCACATAAAAACCCTGTCAGTACTAATACTTCACATTTTCTCCAATTACAATTTCTCAAAGAAACAAAATCTATTTGTAAAACACTTGAGACAAAGCAACATTTGAAAAACACAACTTTCTTCATAATTTTCTCCTTAAAGCACACTATTTTCTATCTAAATTAAAGAAATCTTTTCTCACCTTAGCAAATACTTTGAGTTTCAAAACAGTCTCAGAAACACACCAATTTGTCTTCAGCAGAGCAAAAGGTATGCACTCCAGAGTCTGCAGCTATCAAAAGCACAGAAATGCTGTAATTCTTCACACATATCTCTCATGTCACCCAATCAAAACTCTTCCCTCACTTTTTTTCAAATGAAAACCCTTCCCCCCTCTGCCATTTCATGCCTTTTCTGCATGGCAACCACGTCTTGGAAGACCTCTGGTGTTTGCAAGTTCACACAACAATGTTGCAATTGAACTCTGAACTCTCAGTGCACCTCATATCCAGTGCATTCTTTCATTTAATGATTTTTTCTTGACCACTCAAAATACATCTTTCAAACAACTCATCCATGCACCCTAACTTTCTGTTTTCAGCAATCAAAATCCACCAATCACTGTTACTGCTTCATTAACACAGAAACTCCACAGTTTTTTTCATTTTAAACTCTTATTTTTTCAACTGCCATTTCATTGCCACACTTCATCTGACTGCAGGAGAACCTTCTCTCACCATGTTTTCTGTCTGGATTGTTGGACATAGTTACATCTATTGGGCTCAGAGGTATGCTGAGAACAGGAATTTACCTAACCTCAATTTACAAGATGTGGAAATTAAGTGGTTTGGCCACAGAGGATTAAAATGTCACCAATTGATACCATTGGTGAAAACCTTTATGCATTTGCCAAAACCTGACCTGTTAATTGTGCACTGTGGAGGTAATGATTTGGGCACTTTGACTGGGGTAGGTCTGGAAATGCTTTTAAAGGACACCTTTGAGCAATTGATGGCACTTTTTCCTCAGACTGCCTTGGTATATTCAAATATATGCCAAAGACAGAAATGGAGGTGGTCAAACCAATTTTGTCCACAAATTGAGAAGTCGAGGAAGCATGTAAACAAATCTGTTTCAGCTTACATGAGAGACCATGGAATGGGCTCCCTGTACAACAATAACTTGCGTTACTACATGCAAGATATCTACAGAGGAGATGGAGTTCACTTCTCAGATGAGGGCAAAAGAGTTTTCATTTTGAATTTAAGACTGTGCATTGGTACCTACTTATAAGTACCTAAATGTACCATAAACCCAAAAGCTCTTCTCAGAGCTACCCTACATCTGATCACTCACAATTATTATTTTACTCTAACTTTTTTCACTAATTTTCAAGAAAGTACGCTCCCCAGAACGCTTCCCGGTTCGCGAACCGGGCGCACTCCACGCAAAAAAACAAAAAAAACGATATATTTTTTTTTTGCCCTGCGAGACCCTTTTAAAGCCTCCACATCAAACCTAGGGGGTCAGGGACGACCTACTATGCCCCCTTATGGTCATTTGCCCCTTCGCTTTGGCCTCCTCTTGTCTCTCGATCCTACGGAGAGACAAGATGGCGGCCGCTACGGACTGTTTGGAATGTTTACAGACGCCGAAGAACCAATCAGCTTCGCAAAGCTCCGAAGCGGAGCGCTGTTACAGATATATATCTTTTTTTGAACGTTAATTTCTCAAAATCCACTGGAGCACATATATTGAGACCTAGCAAAGGCACATCGGGCTACCAGTCCCTACAATTTTGCCAAGTTTCGTGCAAATCCATTCAGCCGTTCGATTATTATTATTATTTATTTTTTTTGCCCCGCGGGGCCCTTTTAAAACCTCCACATCAAACCTAGGGGGTCAGCGAGAATCTACTATGCCCCCTTATGGTCATTTGCCCCTTCGCTTTGGCCTCCTCTTGTCTCTCGATCCTACCGAGAGACAAGATGGCGGCCGCTACGGACTGTTTGGAATGTTTACAGATGCCGGAGAACCAATCAGCTTCGCTTCACAAAGCTCCGTTGCGCGAAAAGTACGCGAACTGGAGCGCTGCCCGGTCCGCTGTTACAGATATATATCTTTTTTTGAACGTTAATTTCTCAAAATCCACTGAAGCACATATATTGAGACCTACAAAAGGCACATCGGGCTACCAGTCCCTACAATTTTGCCAAGTTTCGTGCAAATCCATTCAGCCCTTCGGGCTAAAAGTGAGGCCAACCGCCCTATGGAAAACTCAATGTTAAAAACACGTTTTGGGACCCCCCTTTTTTCTCGGCCCCCCCTTGACGAACCCCCCCCAAATATTCAAGGGCTGCTCAGAAACAAAATGTGCCATTTTCCTGAAAATTTCAGCCAATTCCGTCCACAAACGCCAAAGTTATTAGACATAGAATTTTCAAAAATCCCATAGGGAAAAAATCCTAACTATATATACCTACTGGCGACCGCCAGTAGGTAATATATATATATATATGTGTATATATATATATATATATATATGTATATATATATATATATATATATATATATATATATATATATATATATATATATATATTTGATACCCCTCGGTTCCTTTACGCCAGAATTTGCAGCGCTCTCTCGTCGGTTCGTAAATCCCCGCGGCAGAACCACGCCGTATTTAAATCCACAACCAATTCCCCCAGCTGGGAGAAAAACGGGACGAACTCGCGTTTGTCTTCACTTATGTGCTTTTTTATTTAATCCTCTCAGCATGGCGTTTTCTCAAGCAGGCAGGCACAAATCTACGCGTTTCGGGATAGCATATCCCTTGTTCACGATCAATTTGGCACCAGGCTCTCAGTCTCAATATAGTGAGTCACATTATTACATCATTTCCTGTTTGATGTTATTTTGGCCCTCAGCCTTCTGGATGATGTAGTTTTTTGCAATTTACATTTTTTTATCCGTCTGCATAGCCGATGTCCTTCTGCTGCAACTGCCCTTTCCAACGCTGTATTGGGTGTTGTGATTGGTGCTGTGGTTACTGAGATTACCCGCCTCAAAGGTTTGGGCTCTCTCTGTATAATATTAGTATGGATTCACAAGCTGGTGCAAACTGCAGACATTGCCTGTATTCCCGCGATAACTGCCCCAAATTTATCTCCAAGGTGGACACCGCCAACTAACCCTAATGAGATGCAGAGTAGGCGTTTCCGTGACAAAACAAAACACAACACCACTTTCACAACGAACTGCCAGATCTGCGAAGCGCATCAAAAAACAGGCGATAAGCCGCGATAGTGCCAAGGATTTAACACCTGCCTATTGCTGGTGCTAAGCAGGACGACTACCCACAGCATGAAAGGGAGCCCAGCCAAGAACCACACCTGTAGACCCACAGATGCCATGGAGACAATGATCATGCAGCTTCGATACCCATGAGGGCCACAACACCCCGCTATCACCCCCAGCACCCCCTGACATACACATACAGTGCACAACACAAGAGCCACAAAAAGCGCACAATGACGCACAATGCCAAAATAAATACACACATGTGTGGCCAGAAGAACGAGAAACAGTCCCACAGCACTGGAATAACAACCAAAAACGTTGTTGAAATACAACACAAAACACCAATGCAGAAGACTCCTGTTGGGTCCGTCAGGGACAATCCCGACGTCACAGCCTGGAAAATAAAGCACAAAATAGGACGTGTCAAGCGCACATCAAAGGAGCGAGACATAGAGAAACAGAGAAGGAAAGTAAGTCAGAGAAAGAAAGAGAGGGAAGGAAATGAAGGGAGAGAGAGAGAGGGAAGGGAGAGAGAGTGAGAGAGTGAGAAGGAAAGGAAGGGAGAGAGAGAGAGAGAGATAGAGAGGGAAGGGAGAGTGAGAGAGAGAGAGAAGGGAAGGAATCCGCACAAAGGCCCCACTGCTTTCCTACCATAAGGTACTTGGGTGTTTTTTAGTGAGACCATATGAGAGTAGCCTGTTTTCTTTGGAGTGATTCTAAGTATGTGTTTTGTCGTTTCAGGTATATCCCTTCCCTGCTGACCCTTCCCTTTCCCTTCCCTGTTCTTTTTATCCCTCACCTAATGGCTCAAATCCTCTGTGTGTTTGTACAAGAGGGTTTGTGACGTTTGGAGGTGGTCCCTTATAAGCATCAATCGGATTCCGTGGAGCTAGTCTGGACAGAATTACACGCCCACGAATACAGCTCTACCCAGTCCGGTTGTGCTTATAATGGCTACACTGGAGGACGTACTCCAGGCCTTAGTGTTGGTCCAGCAGGAGTAAGCTGCTTCCAAGACAGAGGCAGCATCTTTGAGGGATAAGGTAGATAGACTAAGCAGAAACCCCTTTGATGCATCCCCTTCGCAGGTGCAGGTCACTGTCCCACCACCCATTCCTTTGGCTAGTCCAGAGCGTTACTCTGGTGATCCGACCAAGACGCAGGTGTTTTTGACTCAGATCATGCTTCATTTCTCGTGCAAGCCGGCCTCTTTTCCAAACAATCACTCAAGGGTGGCTTTTGCCATTTCTTATTTGATCGGGGATGCTGCTAACTGGGCAGTACCTCTGGTGCGAAACAATGACGCCATTTTGTTGGATTGGACAGCCTTCCGCGCTGAGTTTGAAAGAGTTTTTGATAGACGTGCTACTACTTTTAGCGCAAACAGGGAATTACTCACCCTTAGACAGGGTAGTAGGGATTTAGTGTCATACTTGACTGATTTCAACAGGTTAGTGGCAGAGACCTCATGGCCGGAGGAGAAGAGGATGTCGCTTTTTTACCAAGGCTGAGGGACGGACTAAAGGACATCATAGCCCAGATAGACCCTCAACCGGTTACTTGCGCAGATATGATCAATTTAACCTTGCGTTTAGATGGTAGACAAAGTGAAAGAGGAGGAGAAAGAAGAAGGTGGGACAGGGTTTCTTTTGGGTCCGAAGCTTCTTCTCGGAGGACCTTGCCTTCCTCAGAATCAAGCTCAGAACCCATGGAGATTGGAGCAGTAAGAGCACCCTTGTCTAGGGAAGAAAAAGAGAACCGTAGAGCCCTGAGGTTGTGTCTTTACTGTGGTAAAAAGGGGCATTACGTTAAAGAGTGCCCCACCAAACCGAAAACGTCTGGGGTATGGAACAGAAGCAAAAGAATAGCAGTATCTGTTGTTGGTGCATCCGAGGCAGTGACAGAGAGTTCTCAGGAACAACAAAGGGAGTCCCAGCCCTTGAAGATTCCTTCGTTAACCGTTATGGCCTTGCAGGATACGGAGACACATATCGTTCTCCCAATGAGCTTAGAGAGCCAGCTACAGATACATCAGGTCAAGGTCATGATTGACTCAGGGGCCACGGGGAACTTCATAGATAGCAGTCTAGTATCCTCTTTATCCTTGGACAGAGTAACTAGAGAGACCCCCGAGGAGGTATTGGCTGTAGATGGGAAACCGCTGATATCTGGCCTCATTTCAGAACAGACTGATGTGGTAGCGTTGTCTTCTATGGGACCAGAGGGAATGCATAGAGAAGAACTAACGTTAAACATTATAGAGGCCCCACAATACGAAGTCATTCTGGGGATGCCTTGGCTAAGCTATCACAACCCGTTGATCGATTGGAAAACAAAAGAGGTCCGGTTCTTGTCCGAGGAATGCAAGGAGCATCTGAACGCTCTCAATACACAGCGAGCCGCTGTCTTATTTCTCCCTGTGGTAGTGGCTACTGCCGCTGAGAAAAAGGTCGTCCTACCCTCTGAATACAAGCGCTTTGAGGATGTCTTTAGCGAAAGTCAGGCGGAACAGCTGCCCCCACACCGGATATATGATTGTCGCATTGATCTAGTGGAGGGAGCCACACTACCAACATGTCGTGTTTATGCACTGTCGGTACCTGAGACTGCGCACTTAAAAGAATACCTTGATCACTATGTTGATATTGGGTTCATCAGACCCTCCAGATCCCCCGCAGCCTCTCCTTTGTTTTTTATCAAAAAAGCAAACGGAGAATTGAGAGCCTGTGTGGACTACCGGGTTTTAAACAAGAACACGGTAAGAAACAGGTACCCTTTGCCCCTCATTCCGGTCCTACTGGATCAAGTGAGGGATGCCCAAATATATACCCGCTTGGACTTGAGGGGAGCATACCATTTGGTGCATGTTAGAGAAGGGGACGAGTGGAAAACTGCCTTCAAGACTCGTTACGGATTATACGAATATACTGTTATGCCGTTTGGGCTGTGTAACGCCCCGGCGGCGTTTCAGTATTTTCTTAACAACGTTTTGAAGGAGTTTGTAGATGTATGTGCAGTCGTCTACATCGACGATATTCTCATTTACTCAGACAGAACCGAGGTCCACAGGCACCATGTCTCTCAGGTTTTGCAGAGGTTGGGGGAAAACAAACTCTATTGTAAGCTGAGTAAATGCGAATTCGGTGTGACTGAGGTGGAATTCCTGGGGGTGATTCTGAGTCCTTCTGGGTTGCAAATGTCCGAGAGAAAAGTTCAGGCGGTCCAAGAGTGGCCAATACCCTCCAGCGTGAAAGACGTCCAGAGCTTCCTGGGATTCGCGAACTACTATCGTAGGTTTATTTCGCAGTTTTCTCAGGTAGCGTCACCCATGTCTAAACTACTCAGGAAAGGAGTCGCTGTTCTCTGGTCTAAAGAAGCGGAAGATGCTTTTGTGACTCTGAAAGAAGCTTTTACCACTGCCCCGATCTTGGCCCATCCTAAACCAGAACATCCGTTCATAGTGGAAGCGGATGCGTCAGATGCAGCGATAGGGGCTATCCTGTCACAGCGGAACCAGACCACAGGCCAATTACATCCCGTAGCCTATATGTCCAAGAAACTGTGCACAGCAGAGACAAACTATACTATAGCCGAAAAAGAGCTGCTCGCAATAAAAAAAGCCTTCCAGGAATGGCGTCAACATCTGTGGGGGGGCGGCGTTCCCGGTCACCGTGTTCTCTGATCATAGAAACCTCCAGTACATGAAAACAGCAAGGAACCTCACGCAGAGACAGATGAGGTGGATGTTATTCTTCTCAGAATACAATTTTATCATCACGTATAGACCTGGGGTAGAGAACCGGAAAGCTGATACCCTGTCCAGGCAGACTCATGCTGGTAACGAACATGGTGAAAAAGCCCTAGAGGCGATAGTAGATCCGGGAAAGGTGGTTTGCGTTGTGCAGGCGTACACCTTCTTGGATTTGGTTCGCCAAGCAAAGGCTCTAGATGCATGGGTGACTTGGGCTACAAGGGGAAGTGGTCGCACTTTGAAACAAGGGCTACCATTTCAGGACGGTAAGTTATATCTACCTAGTTTAGCTTTAAGAAAGAAGGCTTTTGAATGGTGTCATGATACCTTGTTGGCAGGTCACTCAGGTGTGAGCAAAACGATTCAGTTGTTGCAACGTCATTTCTGGTGGGAGACAATCAAGGGAGACGTAAACACATGGGTAGGTTCTTGCGAGGAGTGTGCTCGAGCCAAGAACGAGACAGGAAAAAGGAAGGGGCTGCTGATGCCTCTACCCACACCAAAAAGGCCTTGGCAGACCATCAGCGTTGACTTCGTTACAGGACTACCCCCAGATCAAGGTAAAACGGCTATCCTGGTGGTAATAGACAGCCTCACCAAAATGGGACACTTCATTCCCTGTGTGAATCTCCCCACCGCAGATCAAACAGCACAGTTGCTGTTAAGCAACGTTATTCGTTTGCATGGGGTGCCCGAGGTTATAGTCTCGGATAGGGGCCCGCAATTCATAGCCAGGTTCTGGAAGGCCTGGTGTAAGGCTATGCAGATCCAGTCGTCTCTCTCCACTAGCTTCCACCCTCAGACTGATGGGCAAACAGAGAGACTCAATCAAACACTGAAAAAATACCTCAGGTGTTATGCTGCTGAAGCCCAGGACTCATGGGTCTCCTTGTTGTGGATGACCGAGGTGGCGTACAACAGCGCATGGCACAGTTCACTAGGGGTGTCTCCCTTTTGCGCCACCTACGGTTTTGACGCCCGAATTCTTCCTATCAGCATTCCGGAGGGGGTAGCTGATCAACCTACAGTGTTGGGGAAAATGTGAAACTTACAATCGATGCACAAAAAGATCAGGGCTCATCTGCAGAAAGCAAAGACTGAGTACAAACAAAGTGAGGACAAACATCGGAGGGCAGGTCCATCCTATGATGTAGGGGATAAAGTATGGCTTTCCACCAGGAACATCCGTTTCAAATTGCGCAGTATCTTTCACCCCAGATACCTTGGTCCTTATGTCGTCATAAAACAGATCAATCCGGTGGCTTACAAACTCAAACTGCCGGGTACGCTCAGGATACATCCAGTGTTCCATTGCAACTTGTTAAAACCAGCTTTTTTTGTGCCAGGAGGCTCCCGTGCTTTGTGATGATGGATTTGAGTATGTGGTACGGAGTATCAAGGACTCCAAGTACATGAGGGGTGTTTTGTGGTATCTGGTCTCTTGGAAGGGGTACTCAGCTGAGGACGATTCCTGGGAGCCTGTGCAGAACCTCCATGCCCCTGAGGCTGTCCGTTCCTATCATCGTAGGTTCCCTCTGCGACCTGGCCCTAGAAGGCGCTAGGGGGGGAGGACATACTGTCAGGAATTCTCAGGATGCGCCTGCATTGCGGAATACATATGTGCGCAAGCGCTAGGACTATGGACACGAAGACCGGAACGGGAGTGAAAGACTACAACTCCCAGACTCCCCAGTGAGGGGGACTACTAGAGCAGTGCAAACACGCTTCCTGTTGCGTGTAATTCGTTTGGTTTCCGGCTTTCCCCCGGAGTGTTGGTTGGAGACGCATCCAGCCGGTCAGTCGGCTGTCTTGAACAGAACTCAAGGTTGATTTCCTTCGTGACCCGAGTCCCAGGTAGGATCGGGATTGCGGGGAGTTGGCTCGCAAATCAGGCGGCCGATTTCGGCTACGCCGTTCCTGGATCTCATTTTACAAGAGCGGAGCGCAGTGGTTAACAGCCACGCGTTACCGTTCTCTCTTCTATGGAGTGAGTTAACTTCGATAGGAGTATTGAGGGATTTTGCCCTTTGTTTTTCTTCCTGGAGTAAAAGACTTGTATTTTGACATTCAGTTCGCGGAGCGCAGTGGAGGTCGAATCTACACGCTACCGTGTACTGTCTATCACTCATTCTTCACTTTTCTGGCTGAAAGAAAGAGCGGAGAGGCTTTCACGCTTTTTGGATCTAACCGTGGATATTTTGTTGTGACTTATTATTTCTGGGGCTGTGCAGTAAATAGTTCATGCCCTTACTATGATACAGAGCGGAGTGTGGTGGTTCTTGCTTCCCACGCACTGCCGTTTCTGGTAATAAGGAAGCTGTGGTTAATACTTCAATCCCAGAGAACCTTTCTTTCGTTGGCTATTCCAGCAAGGTGCTGTGTATATAAACAGAAGCCAGTTATTCGAGTCTCTTGCCTTTTGTCATGGTATGCCAAATACAGGGGTGTGTTTTTTGTGACCTATGTGTTCATAAGGGTGTGCTTTTTCCTGACCTGTGTTTGTGTCCCACTAGGCTTTATAAAGTGACAGGAGGTGATTGAGGAGACCTATCGCCAGGGCCGTTTGCTTTCATACCATAAGGTAATTGGGTGTTTTTTAGTGAGACCATATGAGAGTAGCCTGTTTTCTTTGGAGTGATTCGAAGTATGTGTTTTGTCGTTTCAGGTATATCCCTTCCCTGCTGACCCTTCCCTTTCCCTTCCCTGTTCTTTTTATCCCTCACCTAATGGCTCAAATCCTCTGTGTGTTTGTACAAGAGGGTTTGTAACGTTTGGAGGTGGACCCTTATAAGCATCAATCGGATTCCGTGGAGCTAGTCTGGACACGCTCAGCTATGTCGTTGCCACTAACCCTGTGCAATGCCAGTCAGCGCCAAGTGGTGGTAGGCCTGTGACGGCCGCAAGGCTTCGGTGCCACTAACACTGTGCAACGCCAGTCAGTGCCACATGGTGGTAGGCCTGTGGCGGCCGCAAGGCTTCGGGTGCCACTAACCCTGTGCAATGCCAGTCAGCGCCACGTGGTGGTAGGCCCGTGACGGCTGCAAGCATTTGGATGCCACTAACCCTGTGCAACACCAGTCAGTGCCACATGGTGGAAGACTCGTGACGGCTGCAAGGCTTTGGGTGCCACTAACCCAGTGTGCAACAACTCATGGGCCCTTTATGATTGAGAACCATGGAGCGTCCATCATACAGTCACCCCCGGCAGAGGGGAATGTGACGTTGTCGGACCCTTATATTTGCGGGGTCACATGGCCTGTGATGCCTGTGCCGGATGGGTGTGGTGTGTGTGCAATCCTGCCCTCAGGGAGTGGCCGTAACATGCTGACGACTACACCAGTGACTGGCACACCGCCGGAGAGTACGCCTGCGACAGGCAGATATGTGGCCTCCCCTTGGAGCGTAAGCAGAGTGGTCTTGCCTGGCGTACGCCGGACCAGCGCAGGGCTTGCAACAATGACTCGGGGGCTCTGTGTGTGGTTCAGTCCATGTATGGACAAGGAAGTGACTAATGAGTGTGTCCCTGTTGTAGTGTCCACGGCACCCGGAACACAATATGCAATGTAGCACACTGACTGGCATCCTACTAGATGAGCATCATTGCCGTAAGGGAAATCACTGTCCCTACATTCATCCACACATTCATACATGAATGATGAAAGACATGACACTGCAGTGCGTTACTGGATGTTTAGTGCACATCCAGTGGCGTTATGCAGCTGGAGCGGTACAGGGCCATGCCAAGCACACTACACAATATGGACCCGTGGAGGGCCATCCAGAGTCTATCCGGGGATGACAAGTACTGCGGAAGAGGAATGGTACAGTCTGCATCCTGGCCGCCATGTCATTGGTCATCAAACAGGATATGGCAGTCCATGTCGCGGTCCAAGGTGAATGCAGCGGAGTGTATCAGGGGTCAGTGAAAGGTCATGGGGCCATGTGCGGCACCAAGCAGAAACAGGCCAAGTGGGGGAAATGAATGCTAGTGCCTCCTTCTGACCACAATCCCATCCACGTCCTCGGATGTGTGCTCTGCCCCACCTATGGGTGTTGCAGTACCGGCTGCAGCACTGTGTGCCACTGACACATCGGGGGCCGGAGGAGGATTGTCAGCCACACTCTGTGACAGTGACACCTCAGGTGCCGGAGTACATACACCTGCCGCACTGGGAGGCACTGACACACCAGGGGACAGAGATGTGGATGGTGTGGGGGCAGCAGCATTCATCAGCGCCACGCCTTGTGGCAGCAATGCCATGATGAGGATCTGCAGGGCATGGTAGATCCCAGCTACATTTCGCTGATGTGCAGCAGTGGCTGCCATCCTTACCTTCTCCATCCGCACCATGTCCTCCATGAGCCTCCGCATGTGTGCCAACTCACGGCTGGGATCGCTGGAGCCACTCTGAGTGGACAGGTGTTCTTCTCTCTGCGTCATGACTCCAGCGATGTCCAACAGTGCTCGTTGGAGACCATGGAGCGGGCAGTGGGTGTCCGTTAGGGACTGGAGCTGGTCCCTGATGGGACCTAGACACCCGTGGATGGTGTCCAGTTTGGTAGCCATGAGGTCGAACCCCACCCACACCTGCTCAGCCATCTCCCTCTGGCCCTCCAGCACACGGCGTTGGAAGGCCATGTGTTGTTCCTGGGGGTCTTGGGAGACTGCCAGGGCTGTGGGTGCCTCCTGCTGGGTGGTTTGGGTAGTGAGTGGGATCTCCTCGATGCAGCTTGGCTGCCCAGATCCTGGAGGTGAGTAGCGGATGATGTCACTAATGTCTTGGAATGCTTGGGTGTCGATGCTGGGAGTGTCCTCCTCATCATCAGTGAAGAGTGGCTGGGACTGCTCTGCAGGAGGTGTTGATGGTACCCCTACAATGTGAAGGGGAAAAGGGGTATTACAACGTGTCCACATGTATGTAGCTGCATTGTACATGTTGACATTCAGACAACATGGCATTGTATATTGTGACAGTCTGTAGATCAGGGCCATGACTCAGAGTCATTGTGGGTGTGCACTGTGCTCTGCTTGATTGTGCATGTGTGACATTGTGGCCATCTCCACCCGTCCTCCCAGTACCTGGTTGTCACTCACCCTGTTGCGGTTGCGTTGTGTCCTGTCGAGCAATGTCCGGTCCCCTGACTCCGGCCACAGTCTCCACACTGATGACTGTCAACACCAGCTCCTTCATGTCATCCAGTACGAGCTGTGGCGCTGGGCTCCCACATCCAATCTGCATTGCTGCCTTCTGGTTGGCTGCAAGTTTTTCCTTGGTCTTGCGCTTGAAGTCAATCCATCGCCTCTTGGCCTCATCCATTGACCTCTTGTGCTCTCTGACGGCATTCACCTTGTCCACAATATCCCGCCATATTCCATTGTTGGTGCCCAATGACACGTTAGAGGTGACGAACAATTGTTGATGGTGTGCCATCACCTCCGTGACTATGATCCTGTTTTCCCGCGGACTGAACTTCGTCTTCCTATCCCTCTTGTCCTTGCTCTTCCCTGTCCCCGAGGTCCCAGGCTGGTCGTCCAGGGTGCTTGTGGGGTTGCGCTCGTCCTCTGTGCCTGCTCCGGCTGCCTCAACGGTGCTTGGGTGTTGGTCAGTTTGTGTTTGAGTGTTTTTTCTACTTTTATGGTTTAAATCTCTTTATTGAAATTTCAAATACAAGAATGTAACAATGCTGAGTTAGCTGTTGCGTTACCAGTGTTGCGTAACATATGGCCTAAATGACCAATCAAGGTCAGCAAAGGCATGACACAGGGCTTGAAACACAGTAGAAAACCCCCAGAAGAAAAGAAAAAAGGGGGAAAAACATATAAACCCCCCAGCCCTCACCCTCCCTCACCAACCCCACCCGTATTCCTTGTCCACTAACTAGGCTGTCTGAAACTGTATTTGACCCCAATCACTTCTCTTTCTGCTGAGTATCGGAGAGGCGCAACAGTTGAAGGTACCGGGGGCAGGTGACTTCCCGGAGTTCAGAGGCTAGGAGAGATAAGAAGGGTTGCCACAGCTCAACATACCTGGACCTCTTCCCTGCTATTATCAAAGTCAGTTTCTCCATTCCGAGAACATGCCACAAGTGATGTAGCCAGCCTGTGAAGGTTGGTATGTGGGAAGTGCGTCAGTATGTGAGTATATTTTGTATTGCAGAGCCTAACGCTATTGCCATCAGGAGGCCTCTACGGGACGGCAGTGGGTAAGTCAGGGGATTTGGGAGGCCCAAGAGGACGTATGCCGGGAAGCGTGGAATTTCTGTTTCGAAGTGTTTATCCACTTCATCCAAAACCTGGTTCCAGTAAGGTTGGATATATTCGCACTCCCATAATAGGTGTACCAGGGCGCCTACGTGTTCACAGCCCTGCTAACATGTCGCCCCTGAGTGGGATCTATTAAATGAAGACGCTCTGGGGTATAATACCAGTAGGTAGCTTCTTTTGTGAGGGTCTCCGTTAGCCACATGTGGTATGCTGAATGGCGAGCCCTATAATATACCCCTTCCCATTCTTTGTGACTGAGTGTTCTGCCTAGTTTTCTTTCCCAGTGCACCCGGCCGAAATTATAAATGTGAGCATTTCTGACCTGTAGCATTTTGTACAAATCTGAAATTAGCTTTTTATCTGATGTGCGAGTGATAAGCCACCGCTCGTAGACGGTAAGGCGCCTACCGGCCTCAGGTCAGACCTGAGCGTGGAGCACCCAATGCCGTACCTGAAGGTAGCGGAGTCTCTCTGCTTCAGGCAGCCCATATTCCTGTTTAAATTAATGGAAAGGAATAACCCCGTCTGCATCAAACATGTGGTACAAAAAGCGTCATCCAGAGGGTCTCCATCTTGCGAAGGCAACCGTGTCCGTACCCAGGCTAAAGTCAGGATTATCAAACAGCTGGGTGACAGGAGATGGGAAGGTGGTGAGAGCGAGCTTGATATTAGTGTGATCCCACGTTTCGAGGGTAACTCGTGTGATGTGAGAGGCATATAAATTGGGGGACCTATGGCGCTTGCATAGGAATGGGATTTCTTGCAGAGGTCTGGCAGCTACTGCCTGATCCTGGAGCAACCAGTGCTTTTTTGACTCCCATCTACTCCACAAAACCAGGTGGTGCAGTTGGGCCGCTTGGAAATAGAGCCGGAGGTCGGGGTCCCAAGTCCACCCCCCTCTGGTGGGAGCGTCGCTAGCGTCTGTTTCAATCGTGGCTTCCGACCATTCCAGATGAACTGTGCGAGTTCCGATTGTGTCTGCTGTATCCAACCTGGAGGCGGTCGGAGAGGGATAGTTCGGAAAAGATAAATGATCTGGGGTAAAATGGTAATTTTGACCGCTGCTATTTTGTCAAGCCACGAGAGAGGATAATGTTTCCACTGACCAAGCTCTTTGCGGATCTTCTGTTGCATGTGTGCATAGTTGGTGGTTACTATGCTCGGGAGAGAGGAAGCCAATTGGATGCCCATGGGATCGTGTCCTTCGCCCATTGAATGGGGTGGAGGCCTTGAAGATATTCACTGGTGGGGCGCGACAGGGAGAGATCCAAGGCTACCGATTCATCCATGTTCACTTTAAACCCTGCAGCCCGTGCAAAGATCTCTAAGTCTGCTAGGCACGCCGGCAACTCGAGACTAGGGTTGGAAATGAGATCAAGACATCATCAGTGTAGAGACTGATCGTATGAATATAGCCGCCGAATTTCACCCCTGTGATCGATGGATTATGCTGGATCCTTTGGGTCAAAGGCTCCATAAAGAACGCAAAAAGAAGGGGCGACAAAGGGCACCCCTGTCTTTTGCCTCTCTCTATGGGGAACCGGGTGGACGTATGTCCGTTCACGCGGACTGTAGCTGTAGGGAACTAATAACAGTTCAAGATGTATGTGCGGAACTTCTCCCCTATCCCCACTCACACCAGAACCTGCTCCTTTTAGGGCCAGTGGAGTCTATTGAAGGACTTCTCGGCATTATTAGCGAGCATCATGTTTTCTCCCTGTGTTTGCGTGGCTTTCTCGATGCGGTGTAAGGCCCGTTTCGTGTTATCGGAGGTTTGGCGCACTGGATGAAGCCTACTTGATCCGGGTCTATAAGATCAGGCATATGGGGTGCGAGACGGGCAGATAGGATCCCAGTATACAGTCTGAGGTCTATATTAAGAAGGGAGATGGGGCGATATGCTCCGCAAGTGGTCTTGTCTTTCCCTGGTTTGGGAATCACCACTATGGAAGCATCTAGGAGGTCTCCGGGGATCGCTCCGGGTCGGCGAAAAAGTTAAAAAGTTGAGTAAGGATAGGGGCGACCAGGGCATAAAATGTCTTGTAAAAAATAGAAGAGAAGCCATCCGGCCCGGGGGCCTTGGCGAGTTTGAGGCGTGCGATAGCAGCAATGACCTCATCAATTCGAATGTCTCTATCTAGGTGGTCGACCTGAGCTTTAGTCATTGCTGGCAAGTCGACGGAGTCGAGGAAGGCGGCCTCGTCTGAACTATCTAGTGAAGAGCTGGCGTAGATGTTGGCATAAAAGTCGCGGAATGCCTCGGCGATCTCCCTGTCCCCCGAGACTCGTCTACCGTCCCCTCGGTGGCTCTCCTGGACCCCCTGTTTCTGCCTGGTCTCGTGCAATTTGTGGGCAAGAAAGTGCCTACACCTATCTCCCCCGTGTGGTAGGCATGTTGCAGTCGAGGTGCTGCAAACTCCGCCATATCTTGGTCTAGGGCCACCAGTTGCTGGCGCATGGTTTTCAATTGGCGCCACACCCTAGGAGCTCCTGTCTGTTGGTGCATCTGTTCCAGCTCTTTAGTTTTTTGGGTTAGTTTGTTCCTTTTGCACCAACCCTCTACATTCTCCGCTGCCGAGATGGCTATCAACTGCCCCCGTATGACCACCTTTAGAACTGCCCATTGTGTTGCAAGAGTAGTGTCCATGTTAGCAGTGTGGGAAAGGTAATTGGTGATGGAGCGCTGTATACGTTCTACCACTTCCGTGCGGTGCAAAAGAGTGTCCTGGAGACGCCACATCCTAGAGGGCTGTTGTATGGGTGGGAGGGTGAGGGTAACAGTTACCGGTGCGTGGTCAGAGAGGGTGGCTACCCCTATCTTGGCCCTTGTTGTTAGCGTGTGTATGGGCGTGGATGCCAGGGGATAGTCTAATCTAGCGTAAGTTTTATGCGCGCTGGAGTAATAGGAGTACACTCGACTTTGGGGGTGAAAGCTGTGCCACAAGTCCCGTAGGCCTAGGTCTCTGTGGAGAGCGTGCCTGTTTGGTGTGTGCACTGACCTGATCTATCTTTGGCATTATCAAAAACTAGGTTCAAATCTCCTCCGAAGAGGATGTTGCGGTCCATCGTGGCTGTTGCTTTAGTGAGAGCTGAGTGCAAGAATTGTTCTTGGCCATCATTCGGGCGTACACTGAGCCAATGGTAAATGTTAAGTTACCTAAGGCAAATCTATAAGTCAGTAGTCTACCCTTAATTTTAGCCTCCTTATGCAAAACCTCCCCTTTAAACTGCTGGGCAACCAAGATATCTACCCCGGCTGATTTAGTGGGGTCTGAGGAAAATAGTTGGGTCGGGAACTTTCATGACTTAAGGTGATGGCAGTCCCAGTTAAGAGGTGCATTTCCTGCAGAAGGCAGATGTCTGCGTGGGCATTTTCTAAACATGACCGGACCGCCTTGTGTTTCACCGGGTTATTAAGGCCCCTCATGTTTAAAGTAAATATTTTAAACCTATTAGCAGGCATTCACTGTGGTAAGAAAACTGAAGGCATAGATGAGATACAAACTCTGGTACTACAGGAGCATGAGGCAGTTATTTGTTCCAGAACGCCCTGGTTGAGTGGGTCTATGCAGTCTATAAGAAGGAAGTGGACAAGGAACCCTAGAGCCCCCCCAGAAAAAAAATCCCCCAAAAAGATGAAACCTGTAAAAACACGGAAGAGTAAACTAGGGAAATCATGAAAAACATGTCGTAGTCCATCATCTTCCGATGATCGGGGAAAACTTTCCATGGGGAACTGTTCGTGGGCAGAGACAACCCTCTCGTCCCCCGCTGGCCATACCCAGCTCATGTGGACAGTTTCAAGCAAGTCGGCGTGCTGTGGATGTGTCAACCGGGCCGTGTCTTTGTGATCTCTGCTGGCAGGGTCTCTAGAGCAGCCTTCTGGCCTTTGGAGATTTCCGCAGTGTTTGGTCTTTTAATTCGGCACTGCCTGCCTTGCTGCTTCCAGCGGGGTTTGGCATCATTCATGCTGGGCCTGAGGCCCTCATCACTGCTGTCCTCCGTAGGGGGAGCTATTCCTAGGAGACGGCAGGCGTCCATGAGGGAACGGAATTGAAACAGCCTTCCGTCCGTGCGAAAGATCAGTAGAAACGGGTGACCCCAGCTGTATGGGTATCGCGTTGGCGGAGATAGGAGGTGACCGGTCTGAAGGTCCTTTGTTTATGGAGGGTCAGAGCAGCTAAGTCTTGGTATAAGACCAGGGACTGTCTGCGGAATGACAATGGGTGCATCTGCTGCGCATTCCGCAGTATCTCCTCTTTGGTGCGGAAATCTTGCACATAAACCAAAATGTCGGAAGGTGGAGCTGTGTCTGGGCGTGGTGGTCCCACTCTGTGCGCTCAATCCAATTTAATGTCCGTACCTGGCGGATTGCTTAGGATATGATTGAAGAGCTCCCTAGTGTAAAAGATGTCACCCGCCTCTTCGTTAGTCCTGACCCCCGGATCCGAATGTTATGGCGTTGAGATCTGTTCTCCAGATCCTCGAGATGGGACTGGAGGTCCACCTGCTGATCATGTATGCAGATGACTTATTGTTGTAGAGTGGCCATCTCCACACCTCGCTTGTCAGACTTGTCCTATAACTCCACGACCTTTTCGCCAATGTTGTCTACCTTGAGGTCACGCTTAAGCTTTTGTATGTCATCCCGGAGGGCCACAAACAAGGATTCAAGGAATGCTTTTGTGATCATTTCTCCCCCTTCAGCACCCATGGGGCTGGCCGCTTCCGTGTTCGCTAAGGCGTCGCCTGGCTGCTGACTGTTTTGGGCCTTTGCAAAAAGGTCCTCGAGGGTTTTGTCTTTCTGCCCCCGGGAGGAGGATATGGTTTGGGCCAGGCGTCGTGTCCAGGCAGGTAGCTCATGTGTGATAGGCAGAAGAAGGTGGGCCGGCGTGAGTTTTGCCGAGTATGCTGAACTGAGCACTACTGGTGGCTGCGTCTGGTCATGTAGTATGCTTCCCACCAGCGGGGGGTTCCCGACCCCCGGCGCAATCGTCTGTGGCGGCCAGCTGCTCCCCTCCGGTCGAGGGGGCTGGTGCTGTAGCAAAGCGCTCCAATTCGAAAGGTGGTCCCCTGGCCTGGAATCTGGTCATCCAAGAGGCCGGTGACCTCAGTGTCCCCCCGCACATGTGGGGAACCGACGAGGCCCACTCTGAGGTCGCAGCCCATGCACACTCCTATTATTGGGCCCTGGGTGATGCAGTCAGCCGTGTGAGGGTGTCAGGGTCCCCCCCAGGTAGTCTCCCTGCAGCAAAGTAAGGTTCAAGGTGCACGGGGTCTCTCAACCCCTCTGTTCCCACCTCCGATGGACTCGTCGTGCCCCAGGCCCCGCACAGCTCTCTCAGGGTGAGGCCTGTTGCAGCTGAGCTCCACTCTTACTTCTGCCATCACCGCCTTGCCACCCCGTGTTTCCAGTGCCGACAGAGCACTGCAACTTTCCCTTCACGGCGCGGGCACTTGCCTGAGGTCCCGGTGGTGCGGCGGCGTTAGGTGCGCCCGCCGCAGCTTGATCCGGAGCTGGAGTCGTCAGGGTGCTGCTGGGCCTCCACTCAAAATGGCGGGCCCACCACATTGCCGCAACAAGCCAAGCCGCACGGGTGATCCCCAGGAGCCACTGGGCCGTCAGGGTCCCGGTCCGCCACCAGGTATGGCCTTCTGCTGCGTGCCCTCCAAACTCCGAGTGTCCACAGGTAGATCACAGCTCTCTGCACGGCCACCGCAGGGTCGGGTCACTCAAGATGGCGGCCCTCCGCTCTGCCTCGAGGGAATTCACCCGCTACCGAGTCCTTGGGGACTTCTCCAATTCAGCCGTCGCCCAAGGGTTCCCGGGCCGCGATTGTCGTCCTGGGGAGCGAGTCCCAAAGCTCCCAGCCGCTGCGGGCCCTCCTCTGGATCGGGGCTCGTCACTCAGCAGCCACATCCCGGGCAACGGGGAGAAGCCATGCAGGGCCGTGGCGCAGCGGGCCGTTCACTGCCTTGCCGCTTGCCATCAAGATTTTGGCGCTCCACCGAGCCCCTGCCATTGCTACGTCGATGGGGCACTGCGGAGGGTCCTCTGTTTGCTCTCTACGGCAAAATGCCGGTGCTTTATTGGGCGGCTAGTGGGGGAGAGCGAGCAACATGTCTTATCGAGTTGCCATCTTGGCCACCCCTATTCGTTTTTTCTACTTTTATAGTGATTTTTCCCACCTGCCATGTGTGTGCTGCAGGCCTGGTGCTGCTTATCGCTGATTTCCTCATCGCGCTTAGGCCCATTGCCTGTTTTTTAGCGTTGAGGTTTGTGTTTTTATCTCAATCGAGGTGGTTGTATCGTGGACAGTGTCCGCGGTTTCGGCAGACTATCGCTTGGTACCACTGTGTTCTGAATTCCACGTTGACACAGGATTTTTTCCCGTGATAGGCTGCGATGTGCACACGTTCTTGTGAATATACCCCTAAGTCTTTTTGCTCATGCTGCACAGCTTTGGAAAACAGCATTAGCAAAGTGAATAGACTCAATAGATGAGATTTACTCACTTTTCCAATGCTTGTTTGATAATTTACTAAAGAAGTTAAAATCTTGGTGAGAACTTCAATAATAGCATGGTGCTTGATTAGAAAGTATGTGTTGTAATTTCTCCTCTGCACTGTCTTTGTAGTTCCCTTGGTACGCCCCTTTCACCCCCGTTACCTTCCCCAGTTGTACTTCCAAAGGAGTTTGCATTGGAATGTTGGAGTTTGTCAGTTGAATCGATTCAGAGAGTGGATGGCTGAATAAAGAGGCTTTTCACTTACCTTGCGTGGTCTTCTTCTTTCGTACTTTACACCTCTGGCGATGATCTACTGTCAAGGGGGCAGCCCAGTCATCTCCCCTTTGTGTGCTGTCTCCATCTTCTGTGTTCGAGGATCCGTCGTCGAACGGGCAGCTTTTGATTTACTGGTGGCTGATATCGCCTCAATAGGCATATGCCATTTGTCTCTGAATCTAGGTTTTAACTCAATATGATAATGGCCTGTGTAACAGTTCCTTTTTGCAAGGACAGTGCAAATTTGTTTCCACAAAGATTTTTTTCTATCTCTGACTTTCGACAAATATTTTTTTTATCCTTTCTTTTCATGCAACTTCCCTTGTGGGCAATGTTGGACACCTGTGGCCGTGATAAAGAAAGTTCCCTGGGGACACAACTGGCATCTGGTCCCGTTTTGTGTGCCCCGGGGTGCTTTGGTATTACAGAAGGTGCCACAGATGCTTGTGTGGCCCCTTCTACAATACAGATAGTGCTGGCACACATGTAGTGTCAGCGCTATCTCAAGAGAGTGTTCCCTCATTTGATTGGGGGCATGGCCCCATTCAAATGAGGGAATCTCTTTACCTCTGCTCCTGCGCTGTAGTATGGACGTTGGCACAAAGAAGCTGTCAGAGCCAAGTGGCACTCTGTCAGTGTCCCTCCTTATGGCAGCTCTCTGGAGGGTGAAAAAGGGATCCTTTGGACTCCCCAGACACCCCCTTGCAGGCCTGCCTGCAAAAATATTTCCAATAACGCTTCAAAAAGCAGGCATGTTGCCACCTGCCCCCAGGGCAGCACGAGTTCACCGCCTCCCTGGAGGGTTGCACATTCACTTTAATAGGGCCACTTTCTCTGTTTGCGCATGGCGCATCTATATAAAGGTGCACCATGGCGCAAACAGGAAACTTTCACCATACATACAATGCAGCCCCTAAGAAAATAGGATCCACAATTTTATTACCAGCTGGTAATCAATGATTTCAACCAAGCTGGAAAATGCTAACGCACATTATGTGTAGCGCCTTGAAACCACAATGTTGGGGGACCAAACACTGTGAACAAAAACTGCTTTTATTCCAAAACTAGTTATTGTAGCACTGACTTTAAGAGGGCAGTTTTATAGTTGCTTAACATACCAGTTAATTTAAAAAAACATAGTCATTGCAATCTGCCGGTCCAGTGAATCCCAATGTTCTCACCGTGGAGCAACACCCTTTGGTATATGTGAATAATTAATTCTGACATAGTGCTGCTATGATCTCTGGTTAAAATTGTTTCTGACCAAAATAAACGACACTTCCCCATTGTTTACTACCACCGAAATTGTCAAAGATAAATGCCTTAAAAACAATTGTTAAATAAGAGCCATCCTAATCATGTGCACTATAATCATGTTACTATGCAAGAGGTGAGATCCCTCGGTGTATGAGTTTCCAAAAGTTACAGTGCTGCTACTAAAATGCACACCAAACACAGATCACAAACACGGCTTGCATGTAAAAAGAAAAAAACATGTTTAGTTCCTTAGAACTGCTGCCTTGTATTCTGAAAATTGTTTCCCAAATTATCAAACAGCTGCAGAAAAAAACATAGCGAGCACTCCCCTTCCTACGCGGCCTCCTGGGAGTATTTCCGCTTTGCAAGCGCATATCCCAGCCCATTTAGCTGCCGCTTAGCACATGGAAGGAAACCCTTGGCACGGACGAGGCTGGAATAATATATATCAGGCCGTTCCTGCTCCAAGAACAAGTTCCACCAATCACTGACGTAATTTTTGGCTAAAGCTCAGTACGCCAACGAAGCAGATTTGGACATGTTGCTGAGAGGTACTTTAGGAAACAGTGACCGCCCCCAGTGTTATCTTGTTTTGAGCGTTACAACATCCCCTGGACACGGCCTGGAATCCATCTAAGGTCCTGCCAATTGTCGAGTAAATAGACACGAGCGATTTATCAGTCTTTTAGGCCACACATGCAAACTGCGGGGGTTGTCTTTTAAACAGTCGATGAAAAAAAAACAGTAGGGTTATAAATGAAGTAATGCATGCGAAAACAAGACTTTGAAGCATGTTTTTGTCAAGCGTGTGAGTTGTGTTACAAGCAGAGGGTAATGTATTTCCTTCAAGCGGATAAGAACCAGGGCCGGACTGGCTATAGTGGGCATCGGGACGTGCGCCGTACGGGTGGGGGCCGGGTTTGGGCCCCTGGGGGCCGTTTTTGTTACAGGGCCGTTTCATGGCTGCAAAACCGGACCTGTGAAGTGAAGTGTGGACAGGCATGTTTTAATTAGAGTTCTCACCATCCTCACCAATTAGACACACAAGTACACTCCGTATCCGTCATATCACTTTTTCACCTTAAATCGGCAAAAAAAACCTTTGAAATCCGTGCATGCACGGCCCAGACCTCACTGCGTCGGTTTTTAAACCGTTTTAATCATCTATTTAACAACCAAACTGTGACACCGTGAGCATGAATGTATTTTCACTGCAAACCTTTCACAAATGCACTGCGATTCCGAGTAAAGTCTTCTTGCAATTGTGGAGTGTTGCTGACTCTCCTTCCTTCTCTCTTGTAAATATACTGAAAACCAAAAACTTTCTTCTTTTCTCCTGTTCTCCCACAGGCGTATGATTATTTTAAACAGGCAATATAATTGTACAAAGTCCTGATGATGATCCCATTGTATTTCAGAGTGCGGGATCGAAACGTCGACCTTTTACAGTAGTTATACAGTATAAACCAATGTGTATCTCGTGCTGTGTACACTACTCTGGCAAAACACTTGTACTATCTATCTGAAAGTGTCCAGTTTTGCTCTTCTTTTCTCTTGCCTGTAAACCTTTCCTCTTTCACACTTACTCTCATCTCTTTAATTTTTCTGTTCTGCTGTAAGGCACAGGATTGTGCTCTTTAAAATTTCTGTAATGTGATCTATAAATATTTCTTCATTGTTAAAATAAATTCCATGTCCGGCTGGACTTGGATAAATACATAAGCAGCTCATCAAGGCTTGTCTTATTATCTAAGGTTTTTTATCTTTGAACTGCTTTGGACCACTGTCTCCTTGCAATTGTCTAAAACCCTTGGTCCACAGCCAATTATAGGGTACCCCTTGTTTTCGAAAAAGCAGTCCAATGATACAGCACCGAAGGTGGACTGTTGTAAACCGGAACAAACTGGAGGAGCATTAAAGACCCACGTATAGGTTGGGGACTGCCGTCTCATCCACTGGTGGCTGGCTTTCCTGCTGTAAGCTTACTTTAGGGTGGGCCATTGTCCCACATGTGGGCCCCGTCTGGCAGAGCTTGGTGCATCACCGTGGATGGATACTGAGAAAAATCCTAAGACTGCTGAGTGTGAATAAACAGACCTGCCAAGGTAGGTTTGACTGAAATATGGCACACAAAAAAAGAGTAGAGAAGATTTCTTTACCCCAAAGTTGTTCAGTCCAAGAGACTTAGGCAGCAGTCCCGCTGCTGACAGTTGGGTTTCTATGGGCGAGGAGACCCTCATGTTCTCTATTATTACAGATGTAGGTGAGAAGATCTCTTCTGAGACATGGGTAGTGAGTGTGAGGGAGTGTGGGGAAGAAGTTAAAATAACTAGTGAGGTGAAAACAAACAGTGGAGCAGCACTAAAATAGATAAAGTGCAGGTTAAGAATGCTGTAGTCTTATATGGCAGAAATGGCTGCAGATATAACAGAAATGCAGTCATTTAGGAGAAATGCAGAAGATGCCATGCTAAAACTGGAGAAGCTGTGCATCCTAGACAACCAGTAAAGGAGAAGCCTATTGTGGGTGTTCGGCGTTCTAGCAGTGGGCCTGGCAAAGTTGATACAGGTCAGGACAAATGCGGTTGTGAGAAGTTAGCCTGGCATATGGTGTCCACTAGTTCTAGTGGGTACCTTGCACCAGTCTAATCGACCCTTATTGGATGTGGTTGTAAAGCCAACCTTATAGATAGCTGTCCTAGTGGCAGCATGGACCAGCAGTCATTAGGCTAAGACTTCAGAGAAGCGAATTAAGCAAGTTGTTTTACCAATTATAATCCCTTGAGTACCAAATGAAAGGACACCACACAAGGTATATATCAAATATATATGTATTTATTCTAAACACAACCCCTCTGCACTCTTTATGAGGTCAGAGGTAAAAGTACAATACACGTTACTTCATTAGCATAGGATAAGTTGCACAGTATACGTTTTGCCCTAGGGGCCTCACAAACTATATACTAAAATATTGGTATAAGAACCACGGGAGAAATAGAAAGTGGGCCTAGGGCCTAGGGAATCGCTGGGGCTACAGTAAACAACCAAAGGTTAGGAAGTAGGAGGCCTACAGGAGACGCGTGCAGTGTCTAACCACAGTCGTGAGTTACAATTGACTTTCTATGGGAAACGAAGAAGTTAAAAAGTTACAATTTAAGGACACTTCTGGATGGGCTACGATGAAACCCCTTTAGACTAGGACACTTCGAGAGTCAAGACCCACGGGAGCACCGGAGTACTCGTGTTACCTCACCCAGGGAAGCCGGGTGCATAGGTGCCTTTTGGTGTCGGGTTTCGTCGTCGTTTTCAATGGAAAGCTGCAAAGAAGTGCTACAGGCGACCAGAGGAAAAGTGTCTGGGTGGATCCAAGGTGGATCGAAGATCTGAAGAACCTGAAAGCAGAAGGGACAGAGTCTGGGTCACTTGCCAGTGACCAGGATGGAACCAGGAAGGAACCAGGCGATGGGTGATTTCAGGTGAAGAAATGAAGCTTGTCTCTGCAGCCACGAGGTCCTGGAGGTGTCTATGACAACCAGGAGTTGGATTCGAGCTGTCCCACAAAGGATCTAGTTGACTGAGGTATCAGTATCCAGATTGGACCCAACAAGCCTTGGCAAACGCAATCCACGCAGAAGATGAAGATTGGCTTTGGTGCAGACCAGCAAGGTCTGGGGAGCTTCTCCTTTGTAGGGAAGCTGGAGCAAGCAGGAAAGCAAGTTAGATTTAAAAGAAAATCTTCCGGGGGCTCACTAGCCAACGGACTAGGAAACAGGAACACGCGTCGAGCTGAAATGCAAGAGCAGGCCCCACGGACACTCGTGGAATGTGGAGGATTGAGCTTCGGTGCAAATGGTGCTCGGGTCTGGGGCTTCTTGTACCCCAATGCACAACTGCAAGATACCTCGGGAGTCGATGCAGTTAGCAAAATGCAGGATGTCAGGAGTTCCGGTCCCACGTCTCTTGTGTCCGCCACGGGTCTCAACTTTGCTGGGATTGTCGAACAGCGTCAGAGATGTCTAGAAGTCTGTGTCCTGTGTCACAGATTCTTCGGGATCCGGCGGGAGCCTTGAAAACGCAGACCAGCAAAGTTGCTGTTGGTGCCTATTTGCACAGGGTGGTCACTCCTTGACCACAAGGGAAATGTCTTCCGTCTTCCAGTCGAAATGGAATGTCGAAGGTCCAGGATATGTCTTTCAAAGATTAATCCAGGGTAATCTAAAGGCCTAGGGACACAGCTCCTATACTTATACTCAGTTTAGGGGTTGGACTACCTGGCAGGTCCCTCCTATGGGTGGACCTGGGAAGGAGGTGGTTACACCTGTTTCCCTTTGTCCAGTTTCACGCCAGAGCTGGTGCTGAGTGCCCCAGCAACTGGTTTAAACCGGGCTATGCATGGAGCACCTTGTGCGCCCCAGGCAGTGTTTGGAAAAGCATTTGCTGAATGCAGCCCTCCCTGCCCCAATTCACTATAGCCTGTCTGGGGAGGTACCAGCACCTCCCTGGACAGGAAACCTATTGTCCAGGCCTCCCCTGCTGGAGTTTCATCCGCAGCAGGAGGTCAGATTCGTGTCTGTGGCAGCAGCATACATTTTGTGATGCTGAGGCTCTGTTTAACTTTAACCGGGTTTACCAGTAACAACATGTCTTCTCCCTCTAGAAGGGTGGAATGCTACCTCTGCCGCCAGGATTGGCGGGTGGTAGTATTCCAAAGTGTTTGCACAACATGTTGTGATAAAACCAAACCAAAGTTAGCATTAACCGCGAGGATTATAATGTACTTAAGAGTATATGGTATGGCTATATTATAGAAGAGCTCTAAGGAGATGGTTCCAAAAGCTGCAGAGGGACTCAGCTCATGCTAGGGCACCCTCTCACATAAAACCAAACACTCTGCCTCCAGGATTGTCGAGGCCTACCATAGGAGTGGCATATTGGTGCATATGTGTCTATATATATATATATATATATATATATATATATATATATATATATAGGTATACTATATCTAAGTAAGGGGTGATTACACCACTTTACCCAGGCTGTGTGAACAGACCTGTGGTGTCAGTTTGGAGGGCCAGCCAGGGTGGCATAATACATGCTGCAGCCCCTGGTAGGCCTTGGATGCACCTATGCCCTGGGTACCTATGGTACACTATACAGGGACTCACAAAGGTGACCCAATACCCAATCTGGTATGTACGTAAAGTACATGGTAACAATTTAGAGAGAGAACAGCTAGGCTGTGGTCCTGATCAGCAGGGCCACAGCCAGACTAAAGTAAAAAAAAAACCAGAGAATCACAGCAAAAAGTGGGGGTAACCATAGGAAACAGACCCTACTCTCCTACAGCGGTGACTAAGAAACTGTTGGTTAAAGTAAAGGAAATATTTGATAAGTTTACCTCTAGCAGCCAGGTCTCTGATCTGCCAACTAAAGGCAAACAATCCACCCTCCAAGCATGTTGAGGTACTGGGTTTTTAAGAACCGGTACAGAACCGGTAACCCAGCGGTGCCAGGGGATCAACACACCAGAGACCTCGGGTTCTCCTGAGTCAGACCCACAGAAACTTCAGAGTCTTCCAGGTGAAGTCAAAGATTAGTTTATTGGCTGCAACCAAGGTGACAGGGTCCTAGAAGTACAATACCAGTATATTCAGGAGACTGCACACTTTCACAAAGTTAGGCTTCCCTTCTTATACACAATATTCACCCTTTGGCGAAGCATTCCTTGGGTGCGTGGTATTTCATTTATGGTTACTGTTTTACAAAAGAAAGCAGAGTCATGATGACATGTACATATTTCACGTCGTGCTGCCCATAACAAATCATCCGGCAAGGCCCAACATTTCATCAGATATCGCTGGACCCCTAATAAAAATGGTCACCTCCCCACCATAAAATAAGTGAGGAAAAGGAGTGGAGAAAGATGTGAGAGAGATATGGCAGGTGTGCGTGCTGAAATGGCTTTATGGCCAGTTGGGCCTAGATACTATCTTGCTCGGCCACTGGGAGGGAACTGACCTAACGAGCTCGGCCTGGGGCAATGGTTCTAACTTGTACTGGGGTCAGGAAGAAGTCGATTAAGGAGTATGTGTCCTTGTGGAATCAAATTCGACTGGATTAAGGCTTATGTAGAGGGCAACATGCAGCTAAGGGTTTAGAGGGCAAATGGCGATTTCGAGGCGAAATCGTCACTCGGATATGCCGAAAATACATGTACTTGATGTACTCGTCATTCTCGGTCTTTTGATACCAAATTCGTCCTATTTCGACGAAGTTTTTATTCTCGAGTCCGGTACTATTACGGATCCATATTTTTCAGAACCACAGACCCTCCTTTTGCCCTTACATAGGCAATTAATCTATCCTCATGTTAATCTGAGTCCAGATCTATATTCCTAAAGTCATTGAGATGTTGCTGCAACATCATTCTAGTGCTGAGTTCATGTCTTGACACAGGCTTCCTTACACATGATGTAGCACAGAGGCCACATATTGCAGGAGCACACTGTATACATAGACAGAACAGGAAAAGAATGGCTAAGACCATCCCAATGACCATCAGAATTTTCCATCCCCAGGCAGATATCAGTCCCCAGAACCATCCCATTAATGACCAATCTCCTTTATCCACATGAATAGATTCGGAAATCTTATGTAGTTTGGAGATGGCCCCGTACACTGTTGGAGCATTATCTGGAATAAAAATGCAACAACTGGACTGGATCAATTTGCATACTCCACCCCGGTCCGCAAGTATTACATCCAAAGCGACCCGGTTCTGAAGGGTCATTAGTCGATCCGACTGGAGCTCAGCAGTCAGGTTACTAAGGGCACCAGCAGTTTCAATCACGGTGGATTCAACTACCCTTGTCAATTGCCTTATGTTTCTGCTGTTAACCATGGCTCCCCAGAACGGCAGAATACCCATTGCAAAGTCACCAAATTCTTGACCAGCAGTGTCTTCTTTACTAAAAACACCTCTAACTACCCTTGTCCGATGGTAATCCGCCGCTGCTGTGTAGGTGGGAGGTAACAGGAATGAAACAAAACATGAGCCCGAGAAGTCAGGGGGCAACCATGTATAGGCTCTATCGTGGCAGATAAAGTAAGTACCCTTTGCGGCTGAAAAGGCAGGGGAAGTCTGAGATCCAAAAACGTACGTTTCTGTGCAGACACTCTTCCCTAGCTGAGCTCTGGGATTCCTACCAATACCTTGTAGACACAGGTGACCTTGATGGGGGACGATCCAGATAGGGGACGATCTCTTAGCTTGCTGTTTCTCACTTAATGTAGCGCCATATCCGGTCACATTCCAACCTACATATGCAAGTATCTCATCATCCGGGGTATCTTCGTAAGAAGTTACTTCCTTGATCATGTCAACTATACCCTTGACTAGGGCACTAGTCTTGAGGTTGTCTTTTACAGAACGTAGGGGTTGGATTTCTCGTGCATATATGAACATTGTCCTATATGCCCATACTGACCCATTGCGACTAAATGGTAGGACCAAATAGGGGATACCTCTATCCGTGGTGTGGGGCATGAGACCACACACCCAACAGTTGGTTGTGTTCATTACAAGTTGGTGTTGGTGTAATAGCTGAACGAAGGAGTTATTAATGAACTCTAATCTCCTACTTGATTCGTGGTCAGGCAAAGAGTGGAAAGAATGAGAGGAAACAGTAGGGGGAGGTATGGGCGATGCAGTAGGCGTGAATGTCACATGAAAAGAGAATAAAACATAGCTTATCAAAAACACCATTACGCTAAATAGCATAAAAATACACATTATTATAAAAATTTTCTTTCTCATTGTTTTCAAAAGTCTCTGCTTAAAGTTCATTTGTTTGGCAGTTCTCTCCACATCAGGAAACTCCATCCTCTCTAAGGTGCTGCCCGCGGCGGTAGGTTGTTTCTGCTAAAGGGCGCTTCCGTCAGTCTAGGGTGGCTCCCTTCGACCAACTGGAACCAGCAACCTATTTTTGTCAGCTGCACCCAAAAGTCTTTAATCAACCGCGACCCTAGCAGCGGAACCCGGATGGCGGTTCAAGAAAAAGAAAACAAAAATAAGCAAGTTACCTAGATGGGAGAATCTGCACTTTCAAAAATAGCATTTTTGGGAAAAAAACTTATTTTTTATTAGTCCACAGGTTTTTCTCTCAAATCATAAAAATCACTTTTACTTTAGTCTGTTTTTCTCGGTCGCAAATTATAGCGTCTTTTCCCGGGTGCTGTCTGGTCCGGAAAGAGTAGCTCAGGTTCCACAGAGTTCAATTCTTCTGATGGCGGCGTAGTTTCTTGAAAAATGTTCCCACTTTCACAATCACGTTTAGCGTCTTTTACGCGTTCATCAGTTGTGCGCTTTGAGTCAGTGCCTCCTGTCCGGACCCATTGGTCATGTGGCAGAGGGAAAGGTATTTTCTTACAATGGATCCCGTGGACCCAATTGTCCTTCCCCTCCACTCTAACGGTCGACCTTGTAGACAGGAGGACGAGGTGTGGTCCGGTCCATCTGGGCTGGTCGTTTCTTGTCCTCTGGAAATTCTTGACCAGTACCCAGGAGCCGGGGTCAATGGAGTGACCCGGTGTCTCGGAAACCGGAGGCAAGGTGTTGTGGACCTGTTGATATAAAACACGCAATTTAGCCGTCAATTCATACAGATAGTCGAGCAAAATGGGGTGTTGCAGCTCGCTAAACTTCGTGGGCCTAGGCACTCCCCATATGTTGGCTGGCCGACCAAAGATTATTTCATAGGGGCTGAGTTTCATTCGCGAATGCACAGTCATTCTGGTGGATAGGAGTGCTAAGGGTAGAGCGTCAGGCCATTTAAGACCCGTGCTCGCTTGGATTTTGGCCAATTTAAGTTTAAGCGTGCCATTGTAACATTCCACTAATCCAGCTGATTGGGGGTGATTTGCAGCGTGGAACTTCTGACTAATACCTAGCCCTTCACACACTCGTTTCATCACACAACCCACAAATTCACTTCCGTTGTCCGACCAGACCATTCTAGGCATTCCGAATCTGGGGAAGAACTCTTTCACAAGGGCTTTCGCTGTGGACAAGGCGGTATTGTCCCTTAGGGGATAGGCTTCTACCCACCTTGAGAAGGCGCAAACAACCACGAGCACATATTTTAAGTTGTTGCACCTCTCCATGTGTATGAAATCTAGCTGCAAAACCTCGAACGGATACGTAGGAGGTGCAAAATGACCAGCTGGAGTTGGGGTTCCCCTACCAGGATTGTGCTTCAGACATACCATGCAATTCTTGACGACGTTCTCTGCACACTTGGGAATCCCTGAATTCTTCCACACTGGGGCCAACAAGTCGCAAATCCCTTTTGCGCTAATATGGGCCATCCCATGAGCCATTGTAACCACTGCAAGCACATATGCATCAGGTAACAACCATCTTTGTTGCTCTGTCGATTCAATCCAACAACCATTTGCATCCATTCTCCCTGTACTTTCTCTCCACATGCTTAACTCTTTCTCCGTGGCCTCAGCTTGGATGGACTTCACACTTTCTATCGTGTCTTCACATATTCCAACATCATCAGTCCATCTTTCTGGGCTCGCAACATACATTCGGCTCATCACATTCTTTGCCGTTTCTTTAGCAGTTTCATCAGCAAATGCATTTCCACGACCAACATCATCAATCACTTTCTTGTGTGCACTACATTTCACGACCGCTACTTTCAGGGGCAACGTCAGTGATTCAAGAAGCTCATTCACCAGCTGACCATGCTGAATCTTAGCTCCATGCGAAGTCAGGAACCCACGTTCTCTCCACAGTCGTCCAAAACTGTGAGCCACTCCAAAAGCATACTGACTGTCGGTATAGACAGTCACTTTCATTCCTTTTGATAACACACATGCTCTCGTTAACGCCACGAGTTCGGCGGCTTGAGCTGAACCATGTGGTATTCGCGCAGTTTCAACGATTGTGTGCAAAGTTGTGACAGCATACGCTGTAGTCACGTTACCATTTGGGAGTTTAAAGCATGAACCATCCACCCATAATGTACCATCACATTCGGCGAGAGGAGTATCGAATAGATCAACTCTCCCTTTTGTCTCCTCCTCCGTTCTGAGGAAACAATCGTGCTGTTCTGAAGCATCCGATTCCTCAGCAATTGGTAACAAGGTGGCTATGTTCAGAGTACTGCACCTTTTGATGTGCACATGGCTTGCTAGTAGTGTCAATTCATAACTGGACAGTCGAGCACTAGTTAAGTGCTGTGTCTTGGTCCTATTTAACAATGTGTCTACTGCATGCGGGACCATCACGATTAGTGTATTATTCATTACTAGCCCTGCAGACTGTCGAATAGAAACAGCTGCTGCTGCTGTGGCCCTTAGACAACTTGGCAATGCTCGTGCTACCGGATCCAAAGTTGACGAAAAATAGGCGCATGGCCGCTGTCTATCTCCGTATAACTGAGTCAGCACGGACAATGCACAACCCTCCTTCTCGTGGACATATAATGTGAAAGGTTTACTGTAGTTGGGGTTACCTAACACAGGGGCCGAACATAATGCTGTGCGTAATTCGAGAAAACTTTTCTGACACTCATCAGACCAAGGAATGGGATTGGGTGTATTTGTACACGTTAGTGCCAATAAGGGTTTGGCTAATAACGAAAAATGTGGAATCCACTGTCTACAGTACGATGTAATGCCCAAGAAAGCGCGTACTTCTCTCTGCGTTCTTGGCACATTTAATTTCGCTATTGCCTGAATTCTTTCTGGGGTCAGTTTCCTTCCCTCCTTCGATAAGAGATGACCTAAGTAGGTCACTTCTTGTCGGCAATATTGGAGCTTGGAAAGTGACACCTTGTGATGTAGATCACATAGATGACGCAGTAGTGCCAGTGTGGCTATTTTACATATATTCTCAGTATCCGCGGCTATGAGCAAGTCGTCCACGTACTGTACGAGAGTGGAACCTTCGGGCAAAACCATTGCGTCGAGCTGACTTTTCAGAGCTTGACTGTATATTGAGGGGCTTTCACAGTAGCCTTGAGGAGCGCGTTTAAAGCGGAAACTGCGACCACCTAAACTAAAGGAAAAAATATCCCTGCTTTCCTCAGCAATCGGGATACTGAAGAAAGCATTCTTCAGGTCAATCACCGAAAACCAGGATGCAGAGGCTGGAATCATAGTCAATAATGTTGTAATGTCGGGGACAACTGGGAATTGTGGCACCACTATCTTATTTACTTCCCTAAGATCAATCACAAATCTATACACTGGTGGCTGAGAAGGGTCAGTTCGTTTTAAAACAGGCAGAACAGGACTATTGCAAACATTTCCTCGTGTTTCCTCAATTACGTCTTTCTCAATTAACTCGTAAACAATCACTAGCAAAGCTTTTTCGCCCTCATTGGATATTCTGTATTGGGGAATTCGTGGCATTTTGACATTCGACTTCAATGTTACAACATATGGTGGAATTTCTAAAAGACCGACATCATTCGGACCAGTAGCCCAAATAATATCTGGCAGAAGTGCCAATTCTGCTGGAAGCGTATTTCTCGACAAATATATGGGAGAAACCACTTTCTTACCTAAAGTCAGTTGTACTCCTGAGGGAGAACAGTACAAATTCGCATACAATCGTTTTAGCAAATCTAATCCTAGCAAATTTTCACCACAACCTGTTGTCAAAATAAGGGGTGCTTCGAATTCACAAGGACCAACAGAAAGAGATGAAGGGTCAGAAATCGGATTTCTAACCGGGGCGCCAGAAAAACCTACGGAAACGTTCATTTCGCCAGACAAAGGTGCGCCAGGGAGTTTGGAGTGCATAATAGAACTCTTTGTAGCACCAGTATCCAACAGAAAAGGTTCTGACACACCCGATGTAATCACCTCAACGTAAGGTCCACTCTGATCTACTGGAACTGAAACAACTCCCTCTCCTTGTCTAAGGCTATCCTAGCAATCATTATTCTCCCACTGCTCATTTTCTGTGTAATACTCATCGACGTAGTATTGAGCTGTCCTGTCAGATACGTTATTTTGCTGGTCAAACCTGTTCATAGAGTTTTGTGGTGGAAGGGGACGTGCGTCCTGAGGGGTGTTTCCACGCCCTCTACCTCTAGGCGCTTGCTGACTACCACGATCTCTTACGCCAGAAAATTCATTTGTACGTTGCGGTAGGGCAGGACAGTCATATTTGTAATGACCCTCTTGTTTGCAGTATAAACCCTGATTGGGACCTACGCGGTTTTGATCGTAATCGAATCTCTGCAAGTTTCTCTGAGGCTGCTGAAAAGGGTGTTCCGGTAGTGATTCTGACCATTGTTATTTTTATTACCACCACCACGTGGCGGATAGGCTTGCTGTAGCAAAACCTTCGTTTTGAGTTCTCTAGTTTTCTTCTCTACTTGATCTTTCTCATCCTTGTCTCTATTCTCATAGTACTGTGCGGTAGCTAATATCTGGGCTGAAGATGAGACTGCCCAAGAACTTTCTGAATCTTTTAACTTCCTACATAAGTCTGGAAGTAGATTGTGCACAAATTTATCGACAAACAATCTCTGGCCACCTTCTGTGGTCATGTCTTGACCGCTGTGGTCAATGAATGTTTCTTCAAATCTGGTGAAGAAATCTGAAACAGTTTCTTCTTTCTTTTGCTTGCATGCAGATAACTTATCCCAATTTACGCGTATTGCAGGCATTATTGTTTTCATGTAATCTACTATTCTACCAGGTAGTTCCGCTATCAGAGGCTCAGGCTTGGCACCACCAACTTGTCGTGCATCTGCAGCAGTAATATTAGCCCACGTGTCACCTAATTCCTGGTCATGATCTACATGACGAATTTTTCCCCATAAAGGCTGTGGAACAACGTTCCCGAATAACATATCGATATCGGCCAAATTCATTATACATGACCCAGCAGTTTGCGACAATTCTTTATAGTACCCTGCAGGATTTTTACGCGGATCTGGTAGTGTTTGTTTGAGTGATAAAACTTCAGCTCGCTTCCATGGAACATGTACCCATACTCGGTGAAAGTGGGGCAGGACAGGTGGGACAGCTGTCGCGTCACCCTCTCTCCATTGTGGGGGAACTTCTCTCATAGGGTATTGTCGTGCCTTTTTCCTACTAGATGCACTAGATTCCGATGGTGACCCAGAAGTACTTCCCTTACTTCGATATGATAATAGCATTTCAACTGCTTCTTCTACATCGGGACCTATAATCATACCCAGACTAAACTTAAACCTTATACGACACATCTCTTGTGGGAGGCAATCCTGGTCATTGTCTTCTAAATCTTCGCAAAGAAAAACACACATCTGTTCGAACACATATCTCTGTGTCGCTGTTTCCCATTGATGGAAAACTTCCATGACAGACTGTAAATCATATTTTGCAGTGTCCAAGACCCATTTCCGAGCTAAACTATTCAGGGAATCTCTCTCCTGATAATCGGGCAGTTGACTTCGCAACTGTCTTCTTCCTATGTTAGGGGTCGTAGCAGGCGACCCGAAAAGGGGTAAAAGAAGATTAGTAACAGTGCTGGCCATTTTCTGCCGAAGGGAAGGTGAAACGGAAGAACAAACAGATGAAAGAACGGGGTGGGATAAAGCTGATGCAGAGATGGCAGAAGAGGTATGAGGAATAATAGATGTGGTACTAGGCAAAATCATAGAAGGGGCATTAGGAGTTGTAGAAAGTACAGTAGGCAAAATCGTAGAAAACACAGGTGAAACAGAAGTGGTCGGTGGGCCTGGAGGAGGCTGCACCGAAGAAGTAGGAGCCAGCTGAAGAACAGCTGGTGGGTGCTGTGGAAAAGCCAGAGGCGCAGCTTGTGCAACTAAAGGTTGCGGGGGTGCTGTAGCATTCTGCGCATAGGGCGGTGGTGAAGTTAATAAGTGCGACATTAATTGGTCTTTTTCACGCTCTTTTACTGTCCCTTGCTGAAAAGACGGCAAAACTGGATAGCACTTATCTATTGCCATTTTACGTTGCCTGCGCAATTGTTCATTTATCTGATCTTCCTCATTATCTTTAAACTGCACGGCAGCTTGCATTACTGAAAGTCCCTCTTCTCTCTTATTTTTCTTAGCTAATTTAATTTCTTTTTGTTTGGCTTCTTTGCGCCATATGCGGGAGTCAAACATCGCCGGCCGGGCTTTCTTTTTGAAGAGTTTAACTTCAAGGTTGTCTAAAATTTCAGAATCAAAGCTACCATATTGGGGCCATTTTAAAACACCGTCTTTCCTAGTGTATTTAATCCATACCTCGTTGTAAACGATGGGGCCTACTCCATGTTTAACGTATAGCTCGTAAGTCGGAGTTCCAACTGGAGGAACCGGACATGAGTCCTCCAATCGGGAGTCCCTATTATTATTACCAAGACAAAACAAATTCCCGAGTCTAAGACTAGGCATCCTTTCTCTCTAGTCTAGTTCCAAAACTTCAAAGGAGTTATCGATTACGATATTGCTCGTGAAAACACGAATCCTTCGGTTATGGTGCTTGCAAGAACCAATAAAAACCTTTATGTATCTCTAAGATAACAAAAAGTAAGTCCAGCTAAGGACTAGGAGACGCTCCACTTATACTTAACTGAAAAATATCGATGGCTTCACCAGAAGACTCGTCTCAGCGTTTCGCTCTACCGAAAATTTCAAGGGTCCAACATCAGGGCGATAGCCAGGGCAGCAGTCCTTGTAGCCGTCGAGAAGCGGGGAACCTCGCAGTAAAGACCTTCGGACCACGTCGACATGCAGGGGTCGATGAGGTGGTGGGCCCTCCTCCGGAATTTTCACACGAAGCTCCTCACGATCTTCAGGCTGATTGGTACCACTGGAATCGCCCCAAACGCTGGGCGCCAAATGAGGTACTGGGTTTTTAAGAACCGGTACAGAACCGGTAACCCAGCGGTGCCAGGGGATCAACACACCAGAGACCTCGGGTTCTCCTGAGTCAGACCCACAGAAACTTCAGAGTCTTCCAGGTGAAGTCAAAGATTAGTTTATTGGCTGCAACCAAGGTGACAGGGTCCTAGAAGTACAATACCAGTATATTCAGGAGACTGCACACTTTCACAAAGTTAGGCTTCCCTTCTTATACACAATATTCACCCTTTGGCGAAGCATTCCTTGGGTGCGTGGTATTTCATTTATGGTTACTGTTTTACAAAAGAAAGCAGAGTCATGATGACATGTACATATTTCACGTCGTGCTGCCCATAACAAATCATCCGGCAAGGCCCAACATTTCATCAGATATCGCTGGACCCCTAATAAAAATGGTCACCTCCCCACCATAAAATAAGTGAGGAAAAGGAGTGGAGAAAGATGTGAGCGAGATATGGCAGGTGTGCGTGCTGAAATGGCTTTATGGCCGGTTGGGCCTAGATACTATCTTGCTCGGCCACTGGGAGGGAACTGACCTAACGAGCTCGGCCTGGGGCAATGGTTCTAACTTGTACTGGGGTCAGGAAGAAGTCGATTAAGGAGTATGTGTCCTTGTGGAATCAAATTCGACTGGATTAAGGCTTATGTAGAGGGCAACATGCAGCTAAGGGTTTAGAGGGCAAATGGCGATTTCGAGGCGAAATCGTCACTCGGATATGCCGAAAATACATGTACTTGATGTACTCGTCATTCTCGGTCTTTTGATACCAAATTCGTCCTATTTCGACGAAGTTTTTATTCTCGAGTCCGGTACTATTACGGATCCATATTTTTCAGAACCACAATGTACTCACCTTTCAACAAATTAAGCCAGACATTTGCCATTATGCCTGGGTCCCCATCAGATCCCTGTCCACCACGCATAGTTCATATTGATCCCGTTGCTGTCACCAACTATTTGGCAACATTTTTTAAGATTGAAACATTTTATTGAGTTTTAAGGGAAGGGAAGGGAAGGGAAGGTAAGGAACACTAGCCGTCGCATACATCCATTTGGCCTGCGAGGAATAGGCAGTAGAGCTTCAATACATTTAAATTGTCTTGCACCTACATCCATCGGCCGGTGCAGTGATCATAAGCCCAAGCTGGAAATGGGTGGGAGGGGAAGAGGGAGGGAGGGGAAGTGGGAGGGGAGGGAGGAAATCAGAATTCAAAGTCACATTAAACCTTAAACAAAAACCCCATATGTGGTCAGATTGCTAAGGTGTAGACTTCACTTTTCCTGTTTCCCTGGATCCAGTGGGAGGCGTGAGCAGTGTGATCTGCATCGTACGAAGGTATATCGGGCATGGTAATTGTTGGTATCCCCCTGAAAGGTGTGATACGCAGGTACCCACCTTTTCTCAAATTTGGGTAGTGTACGATTAACAGTGGCTGTCAACTTCTCCATCCCTAAGATCCCCCAAAGTTTATGGAGCCAATCGGCATGTGTCGGAACCACATCCATGCCCCATTTTGACAGCAGAACCTGCTTTGCAGCACACAAAGCCAATATGATAGCTTTGCCTCGTTCAGAATATAATGGATAGGTTAAGCTATTGGCCAGTCCTAGTAGTATGTAAGATGGAAAGGGGGGTATTTCGGTGTTGAACATTGTGTCGATGTCCGTCAGAACCTTTTTCCAAAATCTATGAAGTTTAGGACAGTGCCACAGTAAGTGGGCGAGTGTGCCCAAGCAGGTACTGTGCCTTCAGCACTCGTCCGACCTTCCCCTCTGCCACCGGGCGAAGCGGGCTGGAGTATAGTACCAGTAGTGAGACAATTTTAATAGAGATTCTTTGCCTGAAGTCAAGTCAAGTCAAGTCATAAAATTTGTATAGCGCACTACATACCCAGAGGGTTTCAAGGCGCTGAGGAAGGGGAGGAGGATTATTTGTCAAATATCCACGTTATAAGCTGCTTTCTGAACGCTAGGTGATTCTGGGTGAGGCGAAGGTAAGCGGGGAGAGAGTTCCATGTTTTGGCAGCCAGGTATGAAAAGGATCTGCCTCCCATGGTGGTCTTGTTGATGCGAGGTACAGTGGCGAAGGCTTGGCTGGAAGAGCGAAGTTGGCGGGAGGGGGTGTAGAAGGACAGTCGAGAGTTGAGGCAATCTGGTCCGATGTCGTAGAGTGATTTGTGTGCGTGGGTAAGCAGTCGGAAAGTGATCCTCTTATTGACGGGTAGCCAGTGGAGGTCTTTAAGGTGACCAGAGATGTGTTCGTTGCGTGGGATGTCTAATATGAGCCTGGCTGAGGCGTTTTGGATTCGTTGTAGTTTTTTCTGGAGTTTAGCGGTGGTACCTGCGTAGAGGGTGTTTCCGTAGTCCAGTCGGCTCGTGACTAGAGCGTGGGTGACTGTTTTCCTTGTTTCGGAGGGGATCCAGCGAAATGTTTTTCTGAGCATGCGAAGAATGTTAAAGCAGGAAGAGGATACGGCGCTGACTTGTCTGTTCATTGAGAGTGAAGAATCCAGGATGACGCCAAGGTTCCGTGCGTGGTCTGTCGGGATGGGTGCTTTTCCGAGGGCTTCCGGCCACCAGGAGTCGTCCCATGCAGAGGGGGATGTACCTAAGATGAGGACTTCTGTTTTGTCTGAGTTCAGTTTCAGACGGCTTTGTTTCATCCATTCGGCGACTTTTTTCATTCCTTCGTGTAGGTTAGTTTTGGCGGTGCTGGGGTCCTTGGTGAGAGAAAGGATCAGTTGAGTGTCGTCCGCGTAAGAGATGATGTTGAGGTTGTGTTGGCGGGCGATGGTCGCGAGGGGGCTCATGTATACGTTGAAGAGGGTGGGACTGAGTGAGGATCCTTGAGGTACGCCGCAGATGATTTCAGAGGCCTCGGACTTGAATGGTGGGAGGCGGACTCTCTGGGTTCTTCCGGTGAGGAACGAGGTGATCCATTCCAGTGCTTTTCCTTGGATTCCGATGTTTCTGAGGCGTTGTAAAAGGGTGCTGTGGCAGACTGTGTCGAAGGCTGCAGAGAGGTCGAGGAGGATGAGGGCGACTGTGTCTCCATTGTCCAGTAGAGTTCGAATGTCGTCTGTTGCTGCGATGAGGGCGGTCTCAGTGCTATGTTTGGCTCGGAAGCCAGATTGTGAGGGGTCGAGTGATTTGTTGGCTTCGAGGAAGGCGGCGAGCTGGTTGTTGACGGCTTTCTCGATGACTTTGGCCGGGAATGGAAGAAGCGAGATGGGGCGGTAGTTTTTGAGTTCGGTGGGGTCTGCTGTTGGTTTTTTCAGAAGGGCGGTGAGTTCAGCGTGTTTCCAGTCTTCTGGGAAGGTAGCGGAGTTGAAGGAGCAGTTGATGACGTCTCGGAGGTGCGGAGCAATGACGGAGTCTACTTTGTTGAAGATGTGGTGAGGGCATGGGTCTGTGGGGGATCCGGAGTGGATGGAATTCATCAGGCGGATGGTGTCCTCAGTGGAGATTGGGTTCCAGGCGTTAAGGGTGTTTACGGGGGGAAGATGGTCAGCAGATGGTGGGGTGGGTTGGCTTCCGGGTTGGTTGTCAAAGCTGTTGTGGATGTCAGCAATCTTGTTGTGGAAAAAAGAGGCTAGGGAGTCGCAGAGGGTTTGAGAGGGGGTGATGTCGTTGGAGTTGGCCGAGGGATTGGAAAATTCCTTGACGATGTTGAAAAGTTCCTTGCTGTTGTGGGCGTTGTTGTCAAGTCGATCCTTGAATGCTGTTTTCTTGGCTTTACGGATAAGTTGGTGGTGAGTACGGATGGCGCTTTTGAAGGCGTCCTTGTTGCTGGTGGATGGGTCTTTTTTCCAGGCCTTTTCAAGGGAGCGGCACAGTTTCTTGGACTTCTTGAGATCATCGTTGAACCATGAGGCCTTCTTGTTGCCAAGTTTGTGTTGACGTTTTTTCAGTGGTGCTAAGGTGTCGGCGGTGCTGGATAACCAAAGGGTGAGGTTGGAGGCAGCTTCGTTGGCGTTGGAAGAGGGGGCTGGGGAGGTTCGAAGGAGCGATGTGGAAATCTGATCCGTGGTGATTTTGTTCCAGTTTCTTTGTAGAGTTGGTTGGAGGTGGATGATGGGTTTCGGCTTGTTGTAGGTGAAGTGAACGCAGCTGTGGTCAGTCCAGAGGAGATCCGTAGTGTGGCTGAAGGAGACATGGTTGCTGGAGGTGAAGATGGGGTCGAGTGTGTGACCTGCGATGTGGGTGGGGGAAGTGACCAGTTGTTTAAGTCCGAGGTTGGCGAGGTTGTCTAAGAGGGTGGCGGTGTTGCGGTCGTTGATCTTTTCAAGGTGGAAGTTGAGGTCTCCCAGAAGGATGTAGTCTTTGGAGGGGAGCGCGTGTGGGGTGATGAAGTCCGTGATGTCTTCACTGAATTTTGCGCGGGGTCCTGGTGGTCTGTAGAGGAGGGTGCCTCTGAGAGTTGTCTTGGGGTCGATGTGAATCTGGAAGTGAAGGTGTTCGGGGTTAGCGAGGTTGGCGTCGGAGCTGGTAGAGACGCGGATTGATTTCTTATGGACGATGGCGATTCCTCCTCCTGTATGGTCGGTGCGGTCCTTGCGTGTGATCTTATAGTCATCAGGGATGGCGATGGCGATGTCAGGGGCGGAGGAGGCGTTCATCCATGTTTCCGTCAGGAAGGCGACGTCAGGGGAGATGGTGTCTAGTAGATTCCATAGGTCAATGGCGTGTCTGTGGACCGAGCGGGTGTTGAGAAGGATGCATTCTAGGTGGTTGGGGTCGGGAATCTGTGGTGTGGTCGTAGCGGAGATGTTGTCGGTGCCGCTATATTTGCAGGAGATGCAGGAGAACGGTCCATGGGTGCGTCCAGGAGCGGCTTGGACGCAGTTGGGGGCGCGACCGGGGTTAAGGGCTAGGAGGGTGGCGGCATCGTAGGTAATGCGGGGGGGCTGGGCAGCGCGAGGGGCAGGGGGTCTGGCGCTGGGCGCGGGCCAGGCGCGGACGGGCGTAGACGGGCTTACCTTTGGCGCACCTTCGGCGCGGATTGGGCGCGGTCGCTGCGCGTGAACGCTGCGCGCGGGAACTACTGTCATATATGGATGGTGGAGGGGGAGGGGCGAGGGCGTCTCAGCTGGGAGGCGGGTCGGGCACACGAGGAGGATGATAAACAAACAAAATGGAGGCGGGGGGAGGAGCAGGTCGGAGCGCTCTAGGCAAATGCGCATACAAAGTTAAAAGCAGCCAAATTGAAACACTATAGCGCTAATCAGGCAAAGCGCTACACAAGGCACACAGCAGGTGAAAAGCAATTCCAAGAATCACAGAGATAATGGCAGAGCAGCGCTACGATACCAGCTTGAAGTCAGGAGTACAGGGAGCGACCACTCTATCCTTGAGGAGGAGCGAGTCACAGCGTTTGCAGCGGAGCAGCGCTGTATTAAGCTCGTGGGAGGGCGTCTCAGCTGGGAGGCGGGTCGGGCACACGAGGAGGATGATAAACAAACAAAATGGAGGCGGGGGGAGGAGCAGGTCGGAGCGCTCTAGGCAAATGCGCATACAAAGTTAAAAGCAGCCAAATTGAAACACTATAGCGCTAATCAGGCAAAGCGCTACACAAGGCACACAGCAGGTGAAAAGCAATTCCAAGAATCACAGAGATAATGGCAGAGCAGCGCTACGATACCAGCTTGAAGTCAGGAGTACAGGGAGCGACCACTCTATCCTTGAGGAGGAGCGAGTCACAGCGTTTGCAGCGGAGCAGCGCTGTATTAAGCTCGTGGGAGGGCGTCTCAGCTGGGAGGCGGGTCGGGCACACGAGGAGGATGATAAACAAACAAAATGGAGGCGGGGGGAGGAGCAGGTCGGAGCGCTCTAGGCAAATGCGCATACAAAGTTAAAAGCAGCCAAATTGAAACACTATAGCGCTAATCAGGCAAAGCGCTACACAAGGCACACAGCAGGTGAAAAGCAATTCCAAGAATCACAGAGATAATGGCAGAGCAGCGCTACGATACCAGCTTGAAGTCAGGAGTACAGGGAGCGACCACTCTATCCTTGAGGAGGAGCGAGTCACTCGTGGCGGAAGTGCGTGCTCTGTGCAATATAGCGGACCACTCCTTATCTGTAAAGCTCCGTTCACAGTCCCGCTCCCACCTCTTACGTGCCGGTGTGTGTAGCGGCATGGGGTTAGTATTGAAAAAGGAGTATATGTTCGACAAGAGACAAGAGTCGTCCTTTTGAGTAAGAAGCCAGTGCTCAAACACCTTGAGTTTTCTACTGGCATGGGGCTTAATCGTGGGAAGAGACACCCAGCCTTACTGCTAGATTGTGCCAATATTTAGAGTCCGGGAGTCCAAAGTCCTGTTGGAGGGCCTTAAAGTTCAACAGGCCAGGCACGTCAAACAGATCGCCAATCCTCTTACATTGTGCTTCTTTCCAGGGAGCAAATGCTTTCTCCGACATTGCCTGAGGAAACTCCGGGGTACCTTTGATCGCTGTGAGGGGTGAGATATGCTTGGAGAGGTGGTGAGTGGTATACACTTTGTCCCAGACCCCGATCGTTGCCCTGACCACAGGCAAAATATATACCCCAGGCTGGCGATATTATGGATGCCTGCGGCTGCCTGATCCTGAAAGCACCAGTGTTTTTCTGTCATCAAATGTTGTCACTCTACTATATATCTTAGCTGAGCAGCCTGGTAACATTTCACCAGATTCGGTATCCCAAGACCCCGTTTGGCTAGCGGCATGTAAGTTCGGACCTTCGCCATCCGAGCTCGCTTACCCATCCATATGAAGGCGACCAGTGCGGCCTGGAATTTCCTCAACATGCCTGGGGGAGGTGGCAGTGGCATCACCTGCATTAAGTAAAGAATTTTCAGCAAGAGGTTCATTTTCACCACTTCAATGTGACCAACCCAAGAGAGGGGATCCCCCCGCCATGATTGGATAAGTGATCTTACCGAGTGCAACAGGGCTCCATAGTTATGGGTAATCTACCCCTCTATCGCGGGCAGTATTTGAATGCCCAGGTATTGGATACCTTGCTGTGACCACTGAAAGGGGAATGTTGATTCCAATTGAGCCTGCTTCTCCAGGGAAACAGTGATATTCAGGGTTTGTGTTTTAGTTGTGCTTACTTTAAAACCGGAGACCTTCCCAAACAGGGTCAGCTCTTCTAGCAGGTGAGGGAGGGAGTTCCGCTGATTAGTAACTGTCAATAAGACGTCATCTGCATATAGGGCTATTTTGTGTGATTGGCCCCCCATCCAGACACCCTCAATCCGTGGGTAGCGACAGATGCGCTCCGCCAAAGGCTCCATCCAAAGCGCCAATAGAAGGGACGAGAGAGGGCAGCCCTGACGCGTCCCCCTTGCCACTGTGAAAGTCGGAGACTGAGAGGTATTCACCCGCACCCTTGCTTTGGGGTCCGCATATCCCACACCTACCCATCGCCGGAACCTGTATCCAAAGCCCCCCGCCTTCAACACCCCGTGCAGGAAAGGCAGTGCACGTGGTCAAAGGCCTTCTTAGTGTCTATCGACAAAAATAATGTCGGGACCCGGGAACACAGAGTTTTATCCAAGAGATGAAAATGCTGCTTAGTGTTGTTGCTACAGGTTCGACCAGGTATAAAGCCAGACTGATCGGGTTCTATCAAGTCAGGCATGTGCCTAACCAGTCACCCTACCAGGATTCCAGTGAATATCTTAGCATCGACATTCAGAAGGGAAATGGGCCCGTAGGAGGCGCAAAGTTGGGGGTCTTTCCCTGGCTTTGGCAATACCGAGATGACCGCCATGCGCATTGATTGTGTGTTCCCCTGATACACTAAAGGAGTTATATAGGTGAGTAAAAATGGGGGCTAGAAGGGGGGCATATCGTTTATAAAAGGCAGCAATAAACCCATCTTGCCCCAGCGCTTTGTCAACACTCGGTAGACTTATTGCCTCTAGCACTTCCCTTTCCGTGATGTCCTCCTCCAACTGTTCGGCATGGGAAGGTAGCTGTGTTGTGACGGGTGGCCAGTCAATGTTTGATGCGCTAATAGCCGGGGAGATTTCCTCTGCCGTATATAGCTACTCATAAAAGCGGCTGACTGCGGCTGCTATGTCTTCATCTCTCGCAAGTAGATCACCATTCTGATCTACGATAGTCTGGATCCGTCAAGAACGAGCCTGCGCCCTTAACCTTTGTGCCAGTAGTTTCCCTGCTTTATTGCAACAAGCATAGTACTTCTGTTGTGTGTGTACAAGGCATGTGCCGTCGAGTCCATATCTAGCGCTCTAAGCTGTTTCCGTGCTGCGTTTAGTCACTGTCTATTGTGGTGTGTGTCTAATCGCTGATGCTCACTTTCCAGCTCTTTCACACTAGTTTGAAGCACCGCTTGTTTCGAGGCCAGCTCCCCATTAAGCCTAGCTGCTATTGCGAGATATGTCCCTCGAATGACCGCCTTAAGCGCCTCCCAAAGTGTCGTGATGGCAGTATCTGGCGTATCGTTAATGTAAATGTTTTCTAATATGGCCTTCTCCTCTTCCTTTACTATGGGGTCATATGTTAACATTTTAGGATTTAGATGCCACGTTTTGCTGACCAGATGAATGGTCGTAAGGTGAACATCCATCTGAATCAGGGCATGGTCGGATATAGCCGCCACATCAATTGTGGCCCCTGCTACTCTTGGACATAAAGGGGCCGAAACCAAGAAATAATCAATTCTAGCATGTGATTGGTGGGCTGCGGAGAAAAAAAGAGTATGATCGAGACTGTGGGTTTAATACCCACCAAATATCAGTAAGCCCTGCCTCTGCAAGCCATCCCGCCCCTTGTGTGAAAAACATCCCTGCAGGCCCTGTGCGTGTAGTGGACCTATCCATGACTAAATTAAAATCACCCTCTATTATCCAATTGGAATCAGGAGACGCCAGTACTTTGCTTAATGCCTGGTGAGTAATTGGTTCCTGGCTCTCATTGGGGGCATAAATGGTGGCTACAGTGAGTGCATGGTGGGCCCAAGATATCCTCAATGACAACAAATGCCTTGGAATTTCCGATTGTACACAGTCAACCTTCCCTTGGTAGTGTGTGGCCACATGATTAGCAATTCCGGCCTTCTTCCCCTGCCCAGGAGACCAATATTGGTGATCAAACCATCTCAACCTCATTCTATAAGAGTCCTGTCTCAGCAAGTGCATCTCTTGCAAAAGGCAAAGATCACATTGTGCTGCCCTAAGTTGGTTGAGAATTGCTACTCTTTTAGCCGGTGAGTTGAGACCCTGTCCATTCAGACTAAGTACCTTCACCATGAGTCAACAGGATCTAGGGCGCTATAAGAGCTCCCGACCACTTCTACATAACCCCCACCCGCCATTCCAAATTCACAGTGAGTCTGTCTAAAGAAGAGTAGAGCACAAAACATTGTGGGGAGCGAACAGCAAGATCAATAAAAGAGAAAAAAGAGAACTAAAGCACCGCTCAGTGTACAACTTGTGATTATGTAGTGAGGGTCCATGTCACTGGCTATCCACTTGGGAGGCATGAAGAGGTGGAAAAGCATCGCCTCCGCCACAGCTGGTCAAATGCAAAGTCCAGGCGAGTCCCCGGGAGGGAAATCGTGCATCCAACCCCCTAAAGCAAGATGTTGAATAATATGTGGCTATTTGTAGTCACGATCTGGGGGTTGGTGGTGTTCAGAAAGTTTCCACAGTAAGTCCACACGCTCCCTGATACTCTCCGTTTCCGTGTGCTTCGTATGCTAAGGCAGAGGAGGATTCCTGTTGTGTCGCCATCTTTGAGTGTCTGCAGCTGATGAATGTGAGTTTGCGAGGGATGAAGAGGAGTCTCGATCCAGATCTATAGCCAGAATCTCTGCCGCCTCCATGGGTGTGCGTGTCATCCACGTCTCTCCTTGCCATGCAAAGATCAATCGAAATCGGTGGCCCATCTGTATTTCATGCCTTTGTCCCTCAGAAATGCAGTCACTGGTCTCATATCCCTACTCCGCTGGAGAATAATGATTGACAAATCCTGAAATAGGTGGTCTTTGTGACCCTAAAAGAGCACATGTGGCAAATCCCACACTGCAGCCATGATCAACTCCTTTTGTGCGTAGTTATGGAGACATGTCAGAATGTCTTGTGGTGTACCCGGGAGTTAGAGGGGCGCCCTGCCCTGTGTGTCAGGTCGAGGGGGAGGTCCTTCCCCTCTAGTGCCGGCACAATGTGGCGAAATAGGCACAGAACATAGTCCTCCAGGTGCCCCGCATCTGCCTGTAAAGGCACTCCTTTAATGCGGATGTTCTACCTACGTGACCTGTTTTCCAAGTCCTCCAAGTGTAGATTGAGGTCTACATTGCGGTCCTTAAGTTCCAAGATCTCCCTGCGGCATTCCCCCATCTCTTCTTCTCTGGAGTCTGCAGTGCGTTCCATCGAGTCCACCCTCTGGTCCAGTTCCCCGAAGTTGTGTCGCAGATCTTTAACTTCCGCGGTCATGTCTGCTTGTAGGGCTGCAATGTCACTCCGTAGCGTGCCAATAAGCGCTTCCATAAAGTTCCTGGTGAGTGGTGTCTCTTCATCCGCATCCTGGCATATCGGTGAGCTTGCCCCACTTGTGTCACGGGAGACCGCGGTGGCCTCTACTTTCTTGGCGGAGCCCCTGCTCAGCAAGTCTTGGATAGTGACAGTTTTCTTTTGGGACTGTGACGAGGCAATGATGGGTCAATAAGGGCACCACTGGTATCGCATGCCCAGGATGACCAGAGGCCTTAGAGAGCCACAGGGAGGACAGCAGTATACGAGAGTTCAGGAAGCAGGATGCGATGTTCAATTATGTTGCCGGACTTCACTAGGCCAACTCCTCGGCATCCCCAGACAGTAGACACCAAGCAGCAAGCGAGAACGGCAGCGCCAGGAAGGTTCACCTCTGCAGGACGTGCTCCGTACCTTCTACTGGACCCCACTAGGAAGTCCCCCGGCCCGATGTCGCTACACCAGGGCCCACCTTCTGGATGTGGCTGTGATAAAGGTAGGCCATTCCCTCAGGGCTCCCGCGCCTCAGCTGCCGCTCAAAGGGGGAGGGGGAGGGTAGGCCCAGGTCTCCACTGCCCGGGCCCTCACTCACCTGGGTCAGTCCCACCCCGGTTCGCTGTGTCCTCACTGACTCCAAGGCCCAGGCTCTTCTGTAGTCTCCACTCACTGCACAGGGGCCCAGCTGGAGCAAGAGATTGCGGGCCACCTCCTGAGCCTCTAGGTGCCTAAGTCCATGTGACTCGAGTGCCTGTGCCCGCCTCCACTCGCTCCACTGCACCGGCAACCAGATCTTCCCATGGGCCCAAACATCCTCCAGACCCCAACCTGGGAATCGGCATGCACCCGCAAACACCGCCACTCCCTGAGGCGCTGTCGGAGTTTTCCCTGTCACTCGCAAGTATCCGGGATCGCGGCACCTATGCGGCCTCCATCTTGTCTCCACCTCACTGTCTGCACGGTAGCAGGACTCACTTTCCTGTGGCCCCCTCTTTCCCAGTCAGTGTCCCTGAATGCTCAGGACCGCTCCACTCACCGTTGGCCAACTATATCTGGGGGTGGGAGTGGACACCTCCCCGCGGAACCGCCAAGAAATATTCCGGTACGGCGGAGCTCCGAGAGTCTACTCCCTCGCAGGCGCCATCTTGGACATGCCCCCCTTGGCAAACATTTTTAACATCATGTTTAGCACAGGACATTTCCCAAAGCCATGAAAAAAGGCTGAGGTCATACCACTGATAGAAAACCTAACTGAAATGCAAAAGATGTTAACAACTATCGTCCTATATCCAGACTCCAATTTACAGCCAAGATATCCGAGAAAGCTATGAACACTCAATTGTCTTGATACGTTGAAACTAATCACCATCTCGATGAGCCTCCGTTTGGATTCAGCAGTGGCCACAATATGCCTGCAGCCTTTGACACGGTCAATCATACTAGCTTGATTGACCGTTTGGAAATCATCAGGGTTAAAGACACCACTCTTGCACTTCTTCACTCTTTTCTTACTGGTAACTCACAAGGGATTCACATCAGAGCCTTTTGTCTGCTGTGTGGGGTTTGTCAGGATGCATCGTTAAGCCTGACTCTTTTTAATATATATGTCTCCTCCTAGCCAATCTGATAAAGCCTTCCAGGTTCTCATTGGTGACCTACGCAGATGGCATTCAGATCATTGTGTCAGACACCAGTGACATCCATAATACAGCTGAGATATTTCGCAACTGCATGGCAGCAGTCTGCATTTGGATGAGTAACAATTGTCTAAAGTTCAGTTCAACCAAGATGGAAGTCATGTTTCGGAAACAATGTTCTTTCCGGTCTCCTTCTTGGTGGCCTCATGATCTTGGAACGTTACCCATACCTGTAAAAAAGGTAAAAAATCTAGGTGTTCTCATAGATGACAAGCTTACCCACAAAGAGCAAGTTGATTCTGTCATCTCTTCCTCTTTCTACATACTGAGAACAATCAAGAAAATTGCACACCTGATTCCCTTTGACTCCTTAAAGACCATGGTTACTGCCTTAGTTCTGGTAAGACTAGACTATTGCAATGGTCTTTTCCTAAATTTAAAAAAAACATCACTAGATAAACTCCAGACAATAAGACCATTGCTGCAAGGATGCTTTATAGCATTCCCAGACCTGAAGTAAGCTACAGTGTCTGCTTGTTGAGCAGCAAATTGCCTGTAAAGTTCTCTGATTAGCGTATAAGGCACTTCATGGTATCGGCCAGATTACCTGAAGAATAAACTTAAATGATACTCACGAGGCAGATCCCTGTGGTCTAGCCACTCCAGAAATCTGGTGTTCCCTCCCCACAAGCATATGTCCTGGGGAAGATGCAGGAGCTTCATTAGATGTGCTGCCCTTAAATGGAATAGTCTCCCTCAATCTCTGAAATCTTCAACCACTCTCCTGGCTTCCATAAAGTCTCTAATAACCGGTTTGTTTTCCAACTAGGGCACCTTTTTTCCATTGATCACAGACAGCGACAAGATGCCTACAGGTATACGTAGTGCTTTACAAATGTATGAATATTTGTCAGGGTGGGTGTCGGGCTCGTGAAATGAGTATGCAGAGACTAATATGAGGCAAAGAAGTTGAATGGGAGTCGGATGGCACAATGATGCAGGTCCGGTTTAATTCTGAAGTGAGGAAGTAGATTCCCGGTGAGGCCATCCTATGTAAATAGGTCATATTTCAAAGATGATAGCATTAAAGCAGTGTGATTGTTATCAAGGGTCGATGTACTAAAACCAGGTCGCAAACCAGCAGGAAAAGTTTTCAACTTGAGCTTAATTTTGTAATGTGACTGATGTACGCATCACAAGGAGATCACAAATACTCACGCCTCAATGATTTTTATGTGTCAGGAGGCATTTTGTAACTCCTGTGAATGTATGTGAATGCAGGGAAGGAGATCTGCAAAGAACAGCAGACCGCCATCCCTGTCTTAATGTTATCTGCATATGAACACATTTTTAACTGACCTCGATCTCACAGTTAAAAAAAATATTCACATGCAGAGAATGACATTGGGGAGTGTGTGCACAGAGGCATGGCATCAATGTCTGCTCCCCACCAAACCGCCCACCATCATTCACAAAGTGGAAGCTTTGCAAATTGGTTGTACCCCAATTCAGGTGTCTACATATATTCAACAGTGTATGGCTTAAGTTGCAGTCAGAAACCATTAATACATAGCATTCCAAATCGCAGAGTGGAGGGGAGGGGACACACACATTTTACAGCCCCCTTTCTCTTAGAGTAGAATCAAAAAGGGAACTTTTTGTATCAGAAAGACTTTTCCAACTTGTTGGACTGAAAAACATGTCTAGCTGACTCCTTTTAGCATTGTGCGAGTTAAGTTAGCATTTGCGGCACCATTTTGTATTCAGCTGACATTTTGTGCCATGATCGAAGTTAAGCTTCTGTCTCATACCACCTGCTTTGGCAGAACACAGCCTCGCTTGTTCTTTTTATTATTCAAGGCTGAACTTTGTTGCACTAATAAATGGCGTGTTCTGTGTTTGCATACCTTTCCTCGTATGTAGCCCAACTTCCACCCTCAGAGAGACGAGCATGGGCTGAGTAACCTTGAAGCTAAGATAGTGTGTTCTTGGTCTCAGGACAGTAGCTCATCCTTTTGTGCCTCTTTTGTTAACCTGCTCCAACTGGAAATTTCCAGTCTGGGCAGGTCCAGTTGAGTGTTGGAAATATATAGTATCTGATGTCTAGCCTAGGAGGCCGGTCAGACAGGACTCCGCTGGAGCGACTAATAAAATAACTTGGTATGTATTCTCTACTGTCTGACTGACTCTTCATTTGTGTGGAAGGCTGAGAGGTGGTTGTGAGTGACCCGGTGGCTCTAATCGGGTAACTTCCTTCAGTTGGCGCCCAAACAGGTACTCCATTGGGCCGACTCATCCTCTCCCGCGGACAGGTGAGGAGGACGGGTCCACGTCGGGTCAGATGTGCGGATCGGGATCCCTGCATGATAGAGTCTTGAACTCGTAGCTGCCCGGGCGGTGTCTCGGGCAGCGGTCATCCCGGCTGGGGTCATTTGGTCTGAAGAGTCGTCAGTGGAGAATAACTTAGTTTGACCTGTGTGCATCATATGAGTTTGTTTTGGGCCATGGCACTGTTTTGTTTCAATTCCGTACGGTCTGGGGATTGTTTTTTAAAAAACGCTTGAATTTTTTTTAATTCTTCGTGAATATGGTGTTGCTTTGATCTGGCATTGGGGAGGTCTGTGGACCGATTTTAGTAAGATATTTGAGAATATTTGCTTGGCATTGTTGGTGAACGTGTTTTGTCTCAAGATGCCTTGTTCTAGTCTACTGTGGTGTGTGAGTTGTCGTTGATGTTCTACTGATGCTCGATTGGAGGAAAGGCAGCCGGCGCCCCCAGAGGATACCCCAAACTTTGACATGTACGTCAAGCACGATCTTGGCTCTATTATGTTAAGTGCATTATGGCACAAATATACGTGGGACAAGGCCGAGTTGCAGTGGCTGTTAACAGGTACCTTTGATGAACAAAAATCGAATTTCCCGCAGGATAAATTGTTTGCAAAGCGGAGTAGACAGTCAATGTTTGATTCTCTTCAGGTATGGCAGAAGGAAGCTAAGCAGAGGTGGATGAAGGCAGAACAGGAGGCCCGCAAAGGGAGAATGCAGACAGTGACACAGAAAGCAGTAGCGTATGATAGAGAGAAAGTAGAAAAAGGTATAAAGTGTGCTGATACAAAGTTTCGATTGCAATGTGATAAATCCTATGTTGCCCAAGAGGAAGGCGATACATTTGTGAAGGAGTTGTTAGACACCTGGCCCACCTCTATATGCACCTCAGAGAGTATACCCTGTTGTGCCACAGCCTACGCCAGCTGTCTCAGTCTCTTCTGCCCCCGCTGTTTCGGTTTCTTCTGTCACTGATTCAGTTGCTCTAACAACTGCGCCTCTTTTTCATTCTTTGGCTTTGCCCTCCGTGCCTGCGATAACTGGTAGAGTCTCTGCTGTGTCTATTGTGGCCATGTCTTCTCTTTCTCCGGCCCCTATATCCACAACCCAACCATTGATGACATTGATGCCTAACATTCGGTTACTACTCCTTTCCTCTTCCATCACTCCCCGGCAGCATTAGGTAGTGGAACGCCTGTTCTTGGGTTGGGGGACAGGAGCTGGGCGACAGCTAGGGATCAGTTGGGGCGAATTTTAATATGATCTGATGTGGGGGAGGAAGAAAAAAAGGTGGTAGCGAATCAGACTGCGCAGTGGGCCCGTCATGCCATCTATAGCACTGAAGATGTGTGGAGTGTGATGAGAGATTATGAGCCATCAGCAGCATGCCCTTAAGCACATGTCAGCTACACTAACTGGATTGTGGGAACAGTGCTGCAATGCCATTGCGCTACAGATTATTTATGATATCAGAGATAATGTATATGTAGCTGGTATGGCACCTGAGGAGGTTTTCGGAAATGTCACAACATTGGTAGCTTACCGTGGTAGGTTGTTCGAGAAGAGCCCGACCACGGTATCCCAGTTCCCAATGAGGGAAGTCCACCCCATATATATCGCCCTGTGTTGCCAGAGCTTCGAGATCAGCATGATGCTGTCATCAGACCAAAGGTAGAGGCACGCTTACAAGAACAGTGGGTCTATACCCCATGGAAGCGGAGTGAGGTGTTATCCCGTAAGACCCAGTTACCTGACCCTAGGAAAAATCCTACTGTATATTATAAGGAATTGACTGAAGCTGCTTCATCAACAGTAATGACACTTGCCGATATTGAATGTTTTTCGGGTTACTAGTGCCCGTCGACATTTGGAGACAGGTGCACATGCAGATAATGCTGTAGAATTGGGTGGTACATGGGATCAGATTAAAGCATGGGATAAGGAAAGGAAGCCTGGAGAGAAGCCGAAGGCTGAGATAATAGCTTTACCCGGCTGGATTATCACGTATATGCACTCCCTCATTCATCCGAGAAGGGTAGATTGGGAAAAGTTAGGTGCATGTTGTCCCAAGAATGATGAGAGCGTGTCCGATTTTTTCACACGGTTTGAGGGGATGTTTTGGGATTTCAGTGGACAGGATTTGTCAGTAGAAGGGGGTGTTCGATTGTTTGTCAATAGATTTGTTACGAACCTGCTCTCAGAGATCGTGACTCTGTTGCAGGCTTCGGAGAGCACTTGGACGACATTCTCCCCTGCCGTAATTTTGAGTATGGCACAGTATTACGAGCACAGGGAAAATGAGGAGAAGGAGAAGATGGAGAAGATACATAAAGACTTAAAACAAAGGTGTTTTTACAGCAGGCGTCTAGGGGAAATGGAAGGGGACATGGTGCTGTTCCGGCCCGGCAGCTTCTCCGTACTAGCAGGAATGCTGCGCCTGTAGGGCTGAATCAGTGCGGGTATTGCAAAGAGGAGGGGCAAAGGCGTAGCAAGTGTCCGGTATTACTGCAGAAAGTTGTGGCCCCTCGAGGACAGGGTTCTCGTGGACGGGGTGGAGAAGTAGGTGATCGGGTCAAGGTTCGGAAGGATGGGACATGGCAGGGTCGCTCTGATCAGAACTATTTTGATGACCCTCGAGGAAGACAGTGTTATCATGATGATTATGATTTGTACGGGGTGACAGGGATGTCCCACAGCTAGGACACAAAAGACACACAATTGATGGATGGAATGAAGAACAAATCAAAACATTCACCCCCAGTCAAGAGATCTGGGTTAAATCCATTATTCTTTTGCTCACAATGCCTCCCCAGCTTAGACCTGGCCATATGCAAATCAGTCTTGACCCTGTGCCTCATGGGAACAGTTCAGTCCGAACTGCCAAGCCAGGTCCTCTCTGGACCGGAAACTAGCATCCTAGGACCGGTTTTGGGGTTTCACTCCTTATCAGCCAGGATAGCTTGAGTACAGTGGCACAGTGAGCCCAGGACCCATGTCTGGGCATACCTTATGCACTTAGGGCGAGAAAGCAAAAGGTACACAATTGATGGACGGAATGCAGAACAAATCAAAACATTCACCCCCAGTCAAGGGATCTGGGTTAAATCCATCATTCTTTTGCTCACCATGCCACCCCAGTTTAAACCTGGCCATATGCAAATCAGTCTTGACCCTGTGCCTCATGGGAACAGTCCAGCCCAAACTACCAAGCCAGGTCCTCTCTGGACCGGAAACAAGCATCCAAGAACAGCAAGGGACAGGGTGAGGAACCAGTTCAGATACCTGTAGATCAGTGCAGTCCTTATATCACTGTGGAACACGGAAGCAGATTGCGTGCGCCCTAGGAGGCTTGCGGTTTAAAAACTTGGGTTTGTTAAAAACTGGCCAGACGCGACATACGATACTTTGTGAAACTACCGAGATTGAGTCCATCTTGCCAAATTAAGGCACATAATGTTCAAGATCGTGTTATGAATTTATTGATGGAAAAAAAATTGTCCCCTGAAGAAGGGCTAGGCCGAAATGCATTGGGTGTTTGTCTGAAAAAAACAATGAACATGATTTTTGTTTTGAAACAATGAAAAACATTTGGAAAAGAAAGAAATTTGAATAAATCTCGTATGAAACTACAAAAAAACCTTTTGACTAACATTATTAAAAATTATTTTTTGAGTGCATTTGGTGACATTTTCCACTGTTTTGGGATAGAGCTATGTACTTCATATTTGATTTCCTCGTACTCAGGAGGGATAACCAAATTGCACCTACTCACCTTTGATACCTTATCTACATTATTTTTACCAGGAGTGCGATTGTTCTTTATATAAACTGGACTATATGACAATGGGACCACCTGTAGCGAGTTCCAAGCAGTGTTTGTCTAAAGATACGCCCCTTCCTGCTGAGTTTAGGGATGTGCCATCCACTTTGTGGGCGACGGGTGATACGGATGTGGGACTCTTACAAATTTCCCCAGTTTTCATCAAGGTTAAATATAAAAAAAAAACGTTTAAGGACAATGCCGTTTTGCTCCGTATTCCCCAGTACAAAATACCACAAGCAGGTGAGCAAGCTTTTTTATGCATTATTCAGGACCTGATTAAGTTGGGGTGGTTGAGGAGACAGCATTGAATATGTGTAACAGCCTTATTCTTCCTATTCTCAAAAAGACATCCTCAGACTCCCCAGATGACAATGCAGATGTTTACCATTTTGGGATTGATTTAAGCGCAGTTAACAAAATAGTGGTTCCTCAATTCCTGGTGGTCCCTGACATTACTGACCTTCTCACAATGATTCCTTCCTCTGCCCAATTCTTTTCTGTCATTGATTTGAAAAATGTGTTCTTCAGTATCCCAAGTCATCCTGATAGCCGTCACCTATTCGGTTTTACATTAGCTGGCAGAAGCTTTAGATTCTGCTGCACTCCGAAGGGCTATACTGAGAGCTCTAGTATATATAGCCAAGCCTTGAAAGCACAACTGGATTACCTGACTCTCTCTCCCCGTAATGTATTGCTTCAGTACTTGGATGATATCTTGATTACTTCTGACACTGAACAGCGATGCAAGGACAGTACGGTGAAGTTGTTGCTACATTTGGCTCAACATGGACATAAAGTGTCCCTTTCTAAATTTCAATATTGTCGACAGGAGGTCACCTATTTAGGTCACCTACTGTCGAAGGAGGGTAGGAGATTGACCCCTGAGCGCATTAGCGCCATTGTCAAACTGCCCATCCCTAAAACTCAAAGGGATGTCTGCGCCTTCAGTGGCCTTACTGCCTACTGTCGGCATTGGATCCCTGGTTATTCATTACTAACAAAGCCCTTTATTGCGCTAACCTCTAAAGATGTGCATGAGCCCTTGATATGGATGCATGAATGCCAGCAGACTTTTGAGTAACTTAAAATTGCGATTCTCTCCGCTCTTGTGCTAGGCACCCCTGACTATGCGAAGTCGTGCGTGTTGTACGTACACAAGATGGCTAGTTGTGTGCTTTCTGTCTTAATACAGGCCTTTGGATATGAGCAACGTCTGTGTACCTATTTCTCTGCTTTGCTTGACCCCGTCGCCAGAACCCTCCCGAGCTGTCTAAGAGTGGTAGCGGCCGTGGCCATCTCTATAAGGCAATCGGCTGGGCTCGTACTTGATATGACCTCACAGTTATGCTACCCCATGATGTGGACACTCTTTTGAATTAGACTAAGACACAGCACCTTACCAGTGCACATCGGACCGGTTACAAGCTAACTCTTTTCGCGCCGCATATCATAATCAAAAGATGTGCCACTCTGAACCCTGCCACGTCACTAGCCTTGGTGACAAAGGCATTTCCACACCCACCAGGACATGGTTAGGCACTTTTGAACACTTGCTTACTCCACAGCTCCATGATAGTTTATAGTCTTTATGAAATTAGAGAAGTGGCACCACTGGCCAGTGCCCAACTCTGAAAATAGTTTCAGCAACGCAGGTACTCTGTTTCCAAGGTGGCCAGAGCTGTCACTACATTTGCAGTCCCAGCTGCGTCAAGAAATTGGAAGTAAAACTGCCTTGGAAAGAAACACTAAGCATTGAGATCACTGGGAAAGTATAATTTTGATCCCGTCTGAGATACTGTAGGACTCCATCATAATATAGAATGTGACTAATAAAGGTGGATGTAACATTCACCTATTAATGTGACAGGAGAAGTTTACGTAAAATGTGTCCCATTGTGAGGTTACTAAAATAGAATGTGAATGTGTAGGCTAACGTTTGAAAATGTACACATGTAACAAGAACAATTTTCATGCAAATGCATTTAGAATGACATCTTCATTATCCTTTAACATGTATTTATGTATTAGGAAGCTGCATTTATTATGTGTGTAGAAATGTGTATGTTTTCCATAACCCTGTGCATTGCTAAAGTTGACTAGAGTGGGGCTTGAGAAACTCGTTCAGTTAAAGCTCTCATTTAAAGTCTAGCATGTAATTAAGATTGAATCTTTAACGTAGAATGTGATCTGCTTGTATTTTTGTTTCCACTCATTAGCTAGCATAGAAGGGTTTTGTTTTTATTAGATAGCAAGGTATGAGAAGATGAAATTTGGCAAGAAGAATCACTGTAACGAGTAAAGAGGCGAGTTCTCATGGAGGAGGGGAACAATGACCAAGGATGAATTAACTTGCAACTTATCGATGTGGGAAAGGTGGTGCAAGTATCCAGTTGCTCCGGAGTCATGGAAAATTGCTAGCAAAAGTCACTTGTGATTGTCTACCTTGAATACAATTGATATTTTATGCTGAAACTTAGGGAGAAAGAGACATCTTAGGACTTGACGGGGAGCAGATGTATGAGTCTGCTGATGTGGCTTTATGCTACGTGACCCCTGGTTGGAGTGCCTTCTACTGAAGACTCCGACAGCTAACACCTTTCTGATTTCCTATTTACTAAATGCTTTAAGTTTAGGATTGCCCCCTTTAAGGTAGTGAGGAGAGAGATCACTTGCTCATGTTTACTTCGGAGAACCATTTGATGCAGTTTAATACTCAATTCATTTGCTTGTCATCATGGAGTTAGATCAGTGGCATCACTAGGGAGGTGCGGGGGATGCGGACTGCACCAGGTTTCACCCCATCTGGGGTGACACCAATCTGATTAGTTACGCTGGCTGGCTCTCTCTGCACTGCACAGTGGTGTGCAGCCTGAGTCTCAGCCTCGCCCTCAACTCTGCTCTGCTTTTTTTATTCATAGTGCGTGCAAGCCGCAAGTAACGTCACCACGGTGCGCAGTTGCGCACCTGCTCACAAATTAAAATACTGCTACTGCAGTCAGTGCAGTGAGTGTGCACAGCACCGCAGCACGTCGCCACGCATGCACCGATGTGATGATGCTGGTGCTGGTGCGATGCGGATGCCCGGCGTACCCATACCCAGCCAGTTTGTGGGTCCCAGGGCCGTCAATCTTTAGCGCTACCAATGACGGCCCTGAGACAGCCCCCGCACGCTGTGCTCCTCTCCTCTGACGCGTTGCGGCGGCCGGCGGTCATGCGCCAGGGAGGAGACGAGAAGGCAGCGCAGGGGAGTACGTGCTAGAATGAAAGAATTACAACACCACCATCTTCTTTGATATTGTGAGACTCAGGCACACGTAAGTTACAGTCAGCCAGGCTCACTGCTGCTCTCAAGCCTGTTAATACTGGGCGAACGCTCAATCAACAGTGGAGTCACTAAGACAGGTGGTAATTCAATTCAGTTGTATGGCTTTGGCCACTGCAGAAGAAAACTCACCTTGTCAGCTGTACATATATTATTATATCCAGGGCTGGCTTGTTTGTTTGCTGGACCCCCAATGACCACCTTTGCTGCGGATTCCCTTACTACCACCCCTTTAACAGCCCCCTCAATTCTCCATAACCACATTAGCTCTGATTCATTTAACTAGGTTTAAAGCGCCACTCATACCAGTGTAGGGTGTTAGAGCACTTTACATCATACACATACACTCATTCAAAATGTGTAATTCAGTGTATAGGAATGTTACTTAAGACAGAGAACTACAAGGTGTAGTGAGTGACAGGTCATCCATACTGATAGACAGTATAGTTTAGGAGTACTTGGTCTGGAGAAGCAACAAATCTCAGAATTCAACGTCTTATTCCGTGGTTGAGGGTTCTCTTTAATAATAACTGTTTATTTTTTTTATCAAAATGACCCCTTTTTGCAACATTATAATAATGAAAGACTGAGGGTGGGGGTGAATATAAATCCCTAATCTGTACCTTCCAGTTTGCTTTGACAATTATTACAGCGGAGGAGGTCCATGCGGTAAGTCGTGAAGGGGTGACACAATGAGTTACCCGCACCGGGTGACACCGACCCTAGTGACGCCACTGAGTTAGATAACTGCTTTGTGTTATATAGGGTAAATCTCTTCAGGAGATTTGGACTTATTTTGTATGTTCTGTACTTTTATACGATAATGGTGGGGAGAGGAGTTGACCTAACGGTTAGGGCGGTCGACCACGAATCAGGGGAACCGGGTTCGAGTCTTGGCAATGACGCTGAACATCCTGTGTTTCTGGGCAATTCACTTAATCTCCACGTGCCTAACAATAATGAATGTGTGCTCATGTAACGCAACTGGTGCTATGTAATGCGCTCTGATACCCAATACTTTTGGGTCAAGTTTGCACTATATAAAACTCCGTAAAAAAATTAAAAAAAGTGTTAAGGTTGATTTATATTGATGTGTTTCTAAATTTATAATTTTACCCTACTAAACTCCGATTAGGTTGTCCATTGAATTATTGTGTGACCACATTGGTTACAATGTATTGAGATTTTAACAGTGATTGTTTTCTCCCTTTGACTCTCATGCTGCTATCAAGACCATAGGTCTGGGGATAAATGTTTGGGTGGGCGCAAACACTTGCATCACTCTAAAAGAACCGTAAAAGGGCACATTGTGTACTTTTCAACCAACATACATTTTGTGTGTGTGTGTGTGTGTGTATCAGACCGTATTCATTTCAGAACTAAGGATAGATAATAAGCATTATATCTTATGAGAGACGTGTTAGGTCAGCAAGAGTGTGTTTGTATTATGTGACGAATTACAAACACCTGAGTTAATTGGAAGGTATGTCTTTAATGCAGACAAAGAAATGTAAAAATTATAAATAGAGCACCTTTTGTTAAAAACCTTTACAACCACAAAGGCATACATTGCAGTACATAGATTTTAAGTGTCCATTTGTTGTAAAGGTAGTTCATTGATATGCTTAATCCATTTGACTGGCCACCATCTTGTTATGGCATAAGTTCTATTGTGTAAAATAAGAGATGGTGCTAATACTGCCTCCTTTCGGATATTTTCTGTATTTTGGCATGAAGTGAGGCCACCCGTAGATCCAACACCACCGACATATTGAAGTTATGTATGGACATGTCTGATGCGATCCCCCATCCTCCTGTTCATTGCCTACATCCTTTTCCCCTTTTCCCCATCCCCTCCTTATGACCAGTTATGACCTCTATCCCAAGGTATTTGATTTCTGTCATACTCTACCGTAACTTGTCAGTGGCCAAGTCAACCCCGCCTTCTAACTTTCCAATCATCACAGTTCTAGCTTCTGATGACAGAATGAGCATAGCCTCTGAGAGCAAGGACAGGGGCACTCCTGGCTCCCCCTCCTTTCCTACCACCACAGATAGGCCTCCAAAAACAACTGTTACCCTTAACTAACTGTACATATCTCATCCATTCCCATTACTCTATTCCTTGGCGAGCGTGGAAGTACCTTTATATTACGCACTTTAATGCAGCCCATAAAGGCTGACCCGGCTGCATTAAAAATTGAGGGGCATATTAGCAAGGGGAAGTATTGCCGCTTTTTAGGCGATTTGTGCCGAGAAACGGCGATACTTCTAAAGCCCTATCCTCAAGGGCATTTCAACGCCTGGCTCACGCCCACTTTGCATGTCGGCGACAAACATCGCTAATGACATTCAAAGTGGGCGTTCCCACGTCCAACCACATGTGAAATGTGGTTGGAGGTGGGAACACCCTATTACCAAGGCAGGCGTTGGGAGAGGAAGATCCTGCGATAAACTGGTTTATCGCAGGTCTCCCAACGCCTGCTCTGACCAGGTGTTAGGGCATTGATAACATGGGGGTGTGGATCATAAAGCTGAATCCACACCCCCATATTATCAAGGAGCACATTAGCGTGTGAAAACTTTTGTTTTTATACGCTAATGTGCCATATCGCCGACTATCGCTGGATTTCATTTTGCCTATGTGATGCGCATAGATAATTGCGCGCTATCACGGCGATGGAATCCGGCGATAGCCGGCGATATGGGAATGTGCGTTGTGCGTTTTCTAATGAACTTCTAGGTAATATGCCCCTGAGTTATGCACAAAGTCAGGTATATTTTTTCAGTCTGATGAACTCACTTGAGCTTGACGGTACATAACATGCCCAAACAGTCAAACTGCATGACTTGTTCGATCTTGACGCCTCTCACCCAAAAAAGTAAGAGCTCCTGTATGCTGTCCGCAAAAGATTTTTAGTTTTGGCTTTTGGGTTCTAATTTCCTATTTTTTTTTTACTTAGTATGAATTACAAACGCATTGTAACAAGTGAAATAGAAAATGTTCCGTTCATACCAATAGTACAGTGCTGTAAGAGAAGAGCATTATCTCCTCTAGTCCAGAATAAGTAAAAATGTAGGTTTTTTGTTGGGTTTTTTTTCATTGTAAATTAAATTTGATTTCAACATGTTTTATTACATTTACAAAAAAAAGAACACATTGGTAATTCTGTAACAGGGTTTGCAACTTTTAATACAGAGAGAGAAGAGGATGGAAGTCAGGACTGATCGATCCCCTTTGCAGCTCTCGGTCAACAGTGAACAGCTCGATATCTTCTCCAGTAAACTACACTCCAGATAGAGTTACTGTATACTGTTCTCCGAGAAGCTTTAGGTTGTATACATTCCTTCTAATGTAAGGGTTTCTCAAAATATATTTGTTTATCTGGAACAAACCCCCAGTGTAAACTAAAATCACTGCCTAAAATACTGTTTTTCTATTAAGGGCATATTTCAAAGCTGGTAAGTGCAGGGCCCAAGTATTGTCAGGAGCTACTTTCTCACTCCTAAAGCCAGCAGTAGATGATCAATATTTCAGCCTATTACAATCAATTTACAATCTTCATTGTACCAATTGGCAGTAATAGTCCTCGTGCATTCCGGAATGGAACGAGTTAATTATTTGTCAGGTCATCAGTCCCCTCTAACTTGAACAACTCTCTGATCTGAGTAGTTGATGGGAAATCATTTTCTTTTACTAATGCATTCCTTAGAGGCAGGGCAAAAGTCCTAAAAAAAGAAGTGGGGGGACTGACGAAGTCAGGCAGTATGCAAATGACATCATGACGTGTGCTATCAAAGCACATGACGTCATGACACGTTCCTTTCCAAGTGGCATCACAGGAAGTGACCTCATTGGAAGTGATGCTCTGATTTGTGTCTGATATAACATATGCCAACTGAAAATGCAATAAAATATGTGTTTTTTTTAAAAGTTGTCCCCTGCAAAGCATATCATGTACCATGCAGATCACAGATTAGTATTTTATGTTGATAGGTAAGTGGATTGCTGCTTTGAACACAGAGATCCTTTTGTTACTTGCAGTTAATAAATTGTAGTCCTTCTGGTATAACACAGTGAGCAATGAAGTGTATTTGACTCCTACACCTTGTAACCCTGACTGTCTCATGTAACACATCTTGTACATTGATTTACAACACTTACATGATTCATTTGAAATGGATAATGTGTATGCTATGTAAAGCGCTCTGACGCCCTGCATTGGGATGAGTAGCGCTATAAAAGAAATAAAATCGTGTTATTTAAATTGTTATTTGTGTAAATACTGAGATGGACCAACCCATCTGACATTCTTACAGTGCACACAACATATATACAACAAAATAAAAAGCATGCATCTCTTAAGAACCTGTGAAGGGATAAGCTGTGTGCTTTTTTCTCGCTGGTGCCTTTGCATTTGTGAGGTTCCAGGATGCCTCCAGTCCCAAACTCGATCAAAAGGAGGCCTGATAGCCCCTTAACTTCTGTCATTATCGTTGCCCAGCTGGAGGTGGGGAAAAAAAACCTCCCTTGCTGCCTGTACATTGCTGTTGGGAATCGAAAGAAGACAACGTGCAGGAGCTGATGAACATGTGCCTGTGTTTCATAATTAGATTGGGACAAGTTCAACATATTTCTATGGGGCCATTTTTCTTAGCAGGGGGACGGCGTCCACCCTGTAAAAAGAGTGGTTTGCGCCATGTACTCGCGTGTACCCCCGATTCATGCCCTGCTTACAGGTTAAACGTAAACCAACGAAAGAAACCTCATCTGATTTTAAAAAGTCAGTTAGCATCATTTCTGGTCAGAATTGTAACTGTACTAGTGACTGCTTAAAGCTTTTCATCATTCCTTTACTAAAGAGGGGGTAATAGTTACACTATTGGGTACCATTTTCCCCCAGTCGGCATTTTGGACAGTCCCACTCTGTGTGCTACCACAAGACCATTGAACAAATATCATCTACCCTGAATGTTCTATCCAGGGCTGGACTGGCCGTAGAGGGCATCGGGCGTCTCTCGGGAGGCTGGAAGGGTGGGGCGCCAGTTTTGAAGCGTGCTGCAATATCAATACCCAATACAAAAGCAGCAGTGCTTCATACTTGCACCGTCCCCGCACCGCCTCAAGCCCACCACCTCCACCGTTCCCGGGGCTCGTCTAACAAAAATGGCAGTCAGGCCCTGTTTGTATCCTACATATCGTTTTTAAAATTATCGTTCCGTCTGAAATACAACGTCCCCTCACTCTTCAGAAAAATAGTGGTGAAGTGACTCATGCAACTTCTGAGGGAATATTTGAAATGTTAGGGGGCAGTTTGTGTACCTCCTTCGATTTTCGCCTTGTTTCAGAATCTCACTGAGTCCTTCCTCTCTGTTGTCTCAGTAAGGTCATGCCAGCCACCTCTTCCTTCATCCTTTTATACTCTTAATTATATTTGGTTTGTTTCTCATGTTGCGGTCATTTTCGTAGTTTAGTGTGTGTCTTTAATATAAGTGGTCTAATTTAATCTATCTATCTATCTGTTTATCTATACAACACTGATTATTGAAGCAGGAAGAAGGAGACTATACTTTGGCATACTTGGACCGAGTTTACTCAAAACGCCAGAAAGGCACCCCAATAGCTTAAGTTTAATTTGTATGACAGCCAATGTCTTTTTAATCAACGATGGTAAAATATAGTAAATTCGCGGAGGATATAAATGTAGTGCTCTTAAATTATTGATCAACATAAATCCTTGAGGCTTATTTGCTAGTATCTGCTCCAAGGAACTAGTAAACAAAGCCAGGACAGGATAGTAGTCACTCTCAACTTTAAAATAAATCAACATGTCTATTTTACGACGATTTTAGCCGAACCTAAATATCAGGCATGGTCCCAGCATTAAGAACGCGCAGACCTTGGCCTGCAGAAGCGTCTTTTTTAGGTCTCGGCTAACGTAGGCTGCGCACATGCGCAGTCTCGCTGGTGAGATTTTATGTTTCTTAGTAGCGAGGCTTAAACCCGCCCCTCTTCTCCATTGGCTGGCTTCCTAAACGGCGGCCAGCAATTGGAGAAGAGGTTCCAGTGATGTCATTTTTTCGTTTAAGCCCCGTCTTTTTCGGATTGAGGGACGTGTTTTTTAACGTTCTTTCTCATTCTTCTCCATTGGCTGGAATGTAAAAAAACACTCCCATTGTTTACATTCCAGCCAATGGAGAAGAGGGGAGAAAGAAAAACATGCCCCCCAGTCTGCAAAGGACGGGGTTTAGTGAGAAATAGCGAGCGCGTGGCGCGGTTGTTTTTATTTTTGTCCTCATGGAAATACGCACAAGGGAGCTCTTTATGGTTTGTACAGTGATGGAGCGAGATAGAAAACAAAATTTTGTTTAAACTCGCAAAGTCACATTTCCATAACATGAATAAAATTATTAATGATTTGTGATATGTCGTGCTAATACAACCTAGATTAAACTTTACACGTGGGGGGACTAACATGTGTGCTCATAAACGTGCATAATTGTTGCATCTTTTTGTTCGTGCAAAATAATAAAATAATTTATTGTTTTCGTTTTTGTCATTACTAACTGCTGCATATTTAAAATAAGCATGTGCTTGTTTTGCTTTTCCTTGTCTGTGTGATGTCATTTCTACTATTCTAGGTGCATATGGGTCTCATAGAAAAACGGAGACTGGTAAATATAAACGCTGCTTTATTTGTTTGCAATGGCTAGGTAACATTTTGATTAATCGGGTGGGTTAATTATTTAGTAAACCATGGGGTGGATACAGAATATACTTTATTTCTTACATTAATACTTTTCTTGTGTTTGTTTTATACTAGAAATCATAAGTTGCCTGCTTTTGAGGCCTAGCTATTTGAGCCGCAAAATGAGAGTTGAACTATAATTCTGCAGAAAGTCACGAGACGCCCATTCTGAATTAAAACGTTTATTGAAGCTGCATTCACAAAGCAAAAACTGATGAGCTGACATCATTCTGTCGGACATGGCCAAGGTCGAAAGTGAACTTTTTGTCAGTCCTTAACTTGGCATCCGCGGAAGTTGTACTGTAAGACTATGGAAGCTGCGAGGATGACTTAAAACAAAGTTGCAATCGCAGGAAGCCTCTGGCTTCACGTGGAAGAGACAATGGTCTTTGTAAGACATGATTTTGTGGAACTTTTTAAGAATCGGGTGACATGTCACTTGTCACTCTCAGCCAATGGGACGTCGAGTATTTCTGAAAACTTTCCTTTGCTAGTTTAGTTAGCGTAGAAAGGTATAAAAAGTCATGCCCTTAGGGTTGGGCTGGCTGCTGCTTTCTGACTTTCCGATGAGGGTGATGTGCTGCTGGACTTTGCGTGGAGCACGTAAGAATCCTCAAAGATCTTTACTTTAATTTCTGTCTATTTAGCTCAGTTAGGGAAATAGGTTTTAGAAATGCTAAACTTTATATAATTTCTTTAAAATTGATTCAATTGCTTAAATTGTATTTTTCTCATATTTCTTACCATCATGCTTGCTTTATTGCATATAAATTTCATTTATAAAACTTACAACATATATACCATAATTTAGAAAATAAAATCTTACTTTTGACAAACAAGCTGGTCTTGATTATTTAGAAGTATAGGTTACCATTAGCTAGATTACGTCGCCTATGGTGGTCGTTTAAATGGTTGAGTTTTATTCTAATGACAATATTCTTTCTGCAAATGTATAAATATGTATATAGTGTGTAAATAATGTGTATATAGATTTATTCTGACCACCTGATTCAGTAGGCCCAAAATATATCAGGTTCATAAATGGGTCCATATTTAGTATAGAATTTTGTTTATAGGTTATGAAGTTGGGTAGCGTAGTTTATGATATATTTTCTATAGCCCGCTGGATCAATTATCTGGTAGCAGAGGATGGTTGCTAAGGGGTAACCAAGGTAACATGTTGGTTGCTAAGGGTTGCGTCATGGTATGCAAATAGGATCGATGTTTAACACTTGTTAAGTTCGTTTTTCGTGCCTATCTGTAAGCTATACCGGTATAGATTGTGTGGCGAGAAATTAGTCACGCAAGCCATCTGTTCGTTTGTAGTGATATCGCCGAGTATCACAAGAGGTATCGCCGTGTACCATAGTGTTGTCGCCGAGCAGCACAGTTTTAGGGCTAGGTCTGATTCTTGTATAGTGAGGATTTTCTAAGAAATCAAAGCAGCATGAGAATAGGGACAAAGCGCCTTCCATAAAACTCACTGTGATGAGAGTAATAGTTATATCCAAGCTTGAGTGAAGGGTAAAATTAGCGTCGGTGCATGATTATCTATAAACAGGTTAGAGTCCTGTACGGGTACATGTTTCATATCTATAAACAGGTGAGAGCCCTGTACGGATAACGTCGTTATTTTGCTAACGGTGCATGATTTCTATGAACAGGTGAGAGTCCTGTACGGATTTCGTGTGTGTTTGAAATTAGGGAATTTTCCGTGTAAAAGTGCGAGTTTGAGTTGTATTTTATGTTCAAGTGGAACTCTTAGAACTTTCACTTCGCGGTGGGTTCAGAGCAAAGCGAGTTCATAATTATACGCGTTAGAAGGGTGGGGTAAGGTTACTCTACTGACAATTGAATATTATCCTTAGTGTGAATAGCGCCGTCTATTCCGAAGTGTGGATACTTGAATGTATGTAAACTATCCTAATTAGTGAAACGAACAGATGTTGTCTTTATAAGTCATTGTTAAGAATTAATTTACACTGAAAAGTGTTCTTAAAATGGCGCTGTGAAAAGATTTTGTGAAGGAGGGGTAAGCGCCAGGAGTGAGAAGCGAGAAACCGCAGCTGCTGTGTACGTCACAGAGCCGCGCTGGGATTGGGTGACCTACGTCACAAGCTGTATTCTGATTGGCTCCTGAGTCTCTGACGGCCTGTGAGCTGATTGGTCCTTAGGAAAATCTCCAAAATTATTGGTTGAGCAGGAAACTGACGTAGCTCAACTGCCATTGGCTTGTTGGTGTGTTTCGCGCACGGATTGGTTGTTTTGCGGAACATCCCGGAAATATTTTACGAACGATTTTGTGAAATAAATTTTACTTTTGAAAATGAGTTATCATTTTAAACATGTTGAGAAGAAGACAACATTATTTCAGAAATTTAAGAATTTATTTTCACCTGACAAGAAAATCGAAACGCGAGGTGGTAAACTACTTCATAAGTATAAAACACCTGCAGCGTACATGGAAGGTGAATACGGATATCATACTGTCTTATGGTTCGACAGTTGGAAACGTTATACTAAAAACGATGGTGTTTTGGCTTGGCCTGATGATGGTTCATTTAATGTAAGAGTTTTAAGAAACTTACGAGAGAAAATGAATGCTCTTGTTCCAAAACCGAGACCAACTCAATTTGAAGCTTTAGTTGAGTGGGAAGATGAGATGTATCAGTTACAAAGAGAAGCTAGTGGAATTAAAAGACCTTCTAAAAGTCCGTCATGGAAAAGAGAAACTCATGAAGATAGATTACGAATGTGGAGACAGGGAAACATGAGTGAAGGATTGTATTTAATTCATGAAATGGTAATGGGTTCTCCTACAGGAAAATCTATGGAAAGTGAATCTGAGGATGCAATTATGGAAGAAATATATACAACTACTAGAAATAAACAGCCTAATCAGCCTTTGAGACCTTCTAGATCATGGTCTACTCCGGTGGTTTCTACTGAAACTTCACCGAGTGCACCTCCAATTAGTGAAGCTCCTAAACTTTATCCAAATAATTGTGAAATCACTGAAACTCCTAGAAGATCAGAATTTGAGAATGCTCGAAATGAAGGTAGACATTTTTCAATGACTCCAAGAGCAAGGGAACCTCCAAAAGATTATACAAGAGAAACAAGAAATGTTGATGAGGTCGATTATAATGAATACTTAAGGTCTAAAGAAGAATTAATCAAAAGAATGACAAAAGGCATGGAAGCTGTCACAGTTCCAGTAACAATAGGTCCTGTTCAGCCTGTATTTGATCAAAGAAATACAAACAAAACTGGATTAACTATTCCTTTAAATACAGAAATTCAAAAACCTGCTGAAAAATTTTATTCAGATTTGACAGAATTAAACACTTCTAGATCGAGAATGCCTGATTTAACTTTTAATGAGGATTTATCTCCAAAAACACCAATGGGTGCTATGTCAGATGTAGGAAGTCCTGAAGTCAGGGTAACTATACCAAAGCTTGATGTGGCCAAATTAAAAGCAAATATTGAAGAATTAATAATTGGAACAATTGGCCCAGATAGTTTAAATTACTATCGGGATGATGAACTATTATTCATTTGCAAAAGTATTCAATGGAAAACGAAAAATAAATATGATCAATTAGAGGATCTAGCTGCAGAACTTGAAATCGATGTGAGTAAACAAAAGAATTTTGCAAAACATTACAGATTAGATTTCTCAGAAAGCGACATTGAGAGTTTGAACTCAATGGGAAGAATAGTTCACATTAAAGATTTAATTGTCTATATCAAAAAGCTAGGAGAACTGAACAAATGGAGAGTGAAATGGACTAAAAGGAAGGAAGATGAAAGATTAGAAAGAATGTCAAAACAATTTCCAATGAGAGAAGTTGCAGGTGGAGGATATGTTCATGTCCCATGGTCGAGACAAGACATTCTGTTATTCACAAATGATTTTCCTAAATTAAGAGAGAAACCTGTTGAGTGGTACAGGCAAGTCGATAGATTTATCAAAGTGTCAAAAGTTCTGTGGATTGATTTGGATGGATTTTTTGACATTGTTGTTCCATCTGATCTTTGGACAGAATGTAAAATATCTATTAGTTGGCCAAAAACAGAACCTGAGCGAATCAAAGAAACAGGTGCCCCAAATCCACTCGTAATGGATTTTTATGAGAAAGTAATTGTTTGGATGAAAAACAAAATTCCACCCAAAGAAGTTGATTGGGTTAAAATAGAAAGAACAGAGCAGGAAACAAAAGAATCAGTTCATTCTTTTTATGAAAGACTACTGTTAATCTTTAAACAATACAGTGGTTATGAAAAATTAGATGAGAAAGACATGAGTCATTTTATCTATAGATTTGTTTATGGACTAAAACCTGAAATTGGAGAAATGATCAGAACTAGTATTGTCGGATGGCAAGCACTATCTATTGATGATATTCTGAGAAAAGCAAAATATTGTAGCGATGAATTAGAAGTAAAACAGAAAAAGCTGAAGGAGAAAGCCATGTGGGCACAGGTAAAAGTGGCTGAGCAACAGATTGCCAGCATGGGAAATAAGAACACTAATTTTGTCCAAACTGGAAATACGAACCAGATACAAGGAAAGTTTAAAGGTAATAATTTCCAAAAGAAATTTAGCCCAAAGATAGAAGAGCTGAAACAAAGATTACCTTGTTTTAATTGTGGCGAAATTGGACATTGGAGGGACGAGTGTCCTCATCCTCCTAGAAACTTAAAGAATCCCTTATTGAATCCACAGATGCAGAATGGTGTTAACGTGCAACAACAGCTACAGATGCAACAGGGGTTAAATGAATTTAATATTCAGCGACAATTACAACAACAGCAACAACAACAGGTGAATAATCGTCAAGACCAGTTGCCACAACCACCTTTTCCGAATTGTGGGGGAGTTCAAAAATATAATCCAAACGTGGGATTTCAGGGATGTGAACAGGTAATAAAACCACAAAAACAGCAAAAGCAGCAAAGGGTTCAAATGCAAAATGCTTCACAACAGTTTTTATTGACAGAAAGCCAAGACAGTGATTCGGATGATTATTGCTGACGGTGCCCGAGAGAGGAGGAAGAGTGTGTTGTTGGAGCCACTCTTGAGGTTGACCAGTCTGGTCCTTATGTAAACGGGAAAGTTAATGATGTAGACATCACTTTTCTAGTGGACACTGGTGCTACCCGTTCTACTGTTAGATCAGTGGAAATTGAAAACCTACCTCTCTCTGGGGATACCATCCAAGTTGTCGGAGTAAGTAATCAGCAAATTAAAACAGATTTAACTGATCCAGTACCAGTTGAAATTGGAAATTACAGAGACAAACACAGATTTGTGGTTTGTAATAGTAGTCCAGTAAATCTATTAGGTAGGGACATCCTATGTAAAATGAATTGCAGAATATATTGTTCTCCTGAAGGAGTTGAATTACAAACAATGGAGGAAGATGGTTTGTACAGAATGACAATGATGATGATGGAAGCAGAAGAAACAAAATTGTTTCCTGCATTTGAAGAAAAAGATTTACCTGAAGAGCTAAAAGAAACAGTGAAATCTGAAATATGGGATTTTACTGGGAATGAGATGGGTTTGATGAAAAACGTAGATCCTGTTAAAATTGCATTGAAGCAGGGAATAGAATTTCCAAACACTCCACAGTATAAAATGAAAACAGAGACAATTGAAGGTATTACACCTGTAATTGAAAAATTAATCAAGCAAGGTGTATTGGAAGAAATGAAGAGTAGCTCTTGTAATTCACCAATTATGGGAGTTAAAAAGGCTAACGGAACATTTAGGATCGTACAAGATTTGAGAAAGGTTAATCAAATTGTTATTCCATGTTGTCCTGTGGTTCCAAATCCAGCAGTGATTCTATTTCAGATTCCATATGATGCTGAATGGTACACAGTCATTGACCTTTGCAATGCATTCTTTACTGTTCCTCTACACCCAGACAGTTATGAAATCTTTGCTTTCAGATTCCAAGGTAAGACCCTTGGATGGACAAGAATCCCTCAGGGCTATACAGAAAGTCCTTCAATCTTTAACGAATTGTTAAAAAGATCATTAGAAGATTTAGACTTACCAGGTAGGTCTACGTTGGTGCAGTATATTGATGATTTGTTAATAGCTGCTAAGACAAGAGAAAATTGTGTAACAGACACAATAATTCTGTTAAATCGCCTTGCAGAAGAAGGACATAAAGTGTCCCCAGCAAAACTACAGTTTTGCAAACAGGAAGTGAAATATCTTGGTCACAGAATTGCAAAGGGAAAAAGACAAGTAACAATAGAGAGAATAAAAATGATTCAAGCAATGTTACCGCCAAGAACACAAAGACAGGTCAGAATGTTCCTGGGAATGGTAGGTTACTGTCGACAATGGATAAGTGGATTTTCAGTAATTGCGAAACCACTACAAAGACTGACCAAATCAGATGTAAAAGATCCAATTATTCTCAATGATGTTGAGATGGAATCTTTTGAGAACTTGAAAAAGAGCTTATGCCAAGCTCCTGCTTTGGGTATGCCAAATTATGAGAAAGATTTTGAACTGTATTGCAGTGAGAGAGAAGGATGTGCATTATCTGTGTTAATTCAGAGACATGGAAACCTAAAGAAACCTATTGCATATTTCTCTGCAGTTCTTGATCCAATTGCAAAAGCATTACCAGGTTGTTTAAAAGCAGTTGCAGCTACAAGTATCAGTCTTGAACAAAGTGAAGGAATCATTATGGGATTTCCTGTGAAAGTTTTTGTGCCTCATTCAGTTGAAATATTACTGACAAGAGGTAAGACTCAACATTTAACAAGTAGCAGATTGACAAAGTATGAGAAAATCATACTAGGAGCAGATAATGTTTCGATTTCAAGATGTTTGAATCTGAATCCTTCTACATTACTGCCTGATTCAGAAATCGTTAATGACATTGAGACAGAACATGAATGTTTAGATGTCATGGAATTCTGCACAAAACCAAGAAAAGACATCAAAGACAGACCTTTGCCTGAATCGGATTTTGTCTACTTTGTAGATGGCTCATGCTTAAGATCCGAAGGTGGTGTCTTGAAAGCTTCATACTCAGTTTGTACAGTCGAAAACATTAAAGAAGCATCATGTCTTGAAGGAGTTCGTTCAGCACAAATGGCTGAATTGATTGCTTTAATTCGTGCATGTGAAGTATCAAAGGATATAAGAGTTACCATCATTACTGATAGTCAGTATGGGTACGGAGTTGTGCATGATTATGGACAACTCTGGTCACAGAGAGGATACATGACATCAACAGGATCACCAATTAAAAATGCAGTTTTCATTAGAAGATTAATTGAAGCAATACAATTGCCAAAAGAAATTGCCATAGTCAAGTGTGCAGCACACACTAGAGGGACTGATTATATTTCCAAAGGAAATGCCTTCGCAGATGAAACAGCAAAGTACTGCGCAAGGAAAAATTATTCTTACAATCGGAATAGAAGTACAGAAACTGATTCAAATTCATTAATGCTAACAACTATTGTAGAAACATGGAATGAGATTAGAGATTTACAAAACGAAACAGATGATGAAGAAAAAGACCAGTGGTTAAGATCAGATTGTAGACAACGTGATGAAGATGGAGTGTGGGTTTACAAAGATGGCAGAGTAGTTTTACCAAATTGCATGATTTCTGACATGGCCAGATTATATCATGGTCCTGCACATTTAGGAAGAGATTCTATGGTCAGACTGTTTAAAGAAACATGGTTCAATACCAAATTTAGAACCATTGCAGAATCTTTTTGTCAAAGGTGTTTGTCATGCCAACAAATGAATCCAAACAGAAAATCAGTGGTGGGGACAGGAATAATTGGTCGAGAGGGTGGTCCCTTTACCAGGTTACAAATAGATTTCATTGAAATGCCCTTACACAACTGTTTGAAATATGTACTTGTAATTGTATGCTTGTTCTCAAGGTGGGTAGAGGCTTTTCCTACACGACATTGTGATTCAATTACAGTAGCAAAACTAATGCTCAGAGAAATCATCCCAAGGTACGGTTTTCCAGTTACTATTGAGAGTGATGGAGGAAGTCATTTTGATAACAAACTGTTGAAATTAATTTGCGAAGCTATGAGTATTGAGCAGAAAATACACTGTGCATACAGACCAGAGGCATCAGGTGTAGTTGAACAAATAAATGGAACTATCAAAAACAGAATTGGAAAAATGTGTCTAGAGACAGGAGTTAAGTGGACTGATGCTCTTCCACTTGTTTTGATGTCAATAAGAAGTACACCAGATAAAAAGACAGGTTTGAGTCCTCATGAAATTTTGATGGGAAGAGTTATGAGGCAAGCTTTTGTACCTGTAGGTAAACTGTTGAGCATAAATGACAGTGCAATTTTGGATTACTGTAAAAGGTTATCTGATATGGTAACTTCTGTGTCTAATCAGGTGGGAACTGAAGCACAATCAAATGACAAAGTTTTGACACATGATCTGAGACCTGGAGACTGGGTCAGAACGAAAGTACATCGGAGGAGGAATTGTCTATCTCCTAGATGGCAGAAACCTAGGCAGGTAATCTTGATCACTACTAATGCTGTAAAGTGCAGAGGATTGAAGCGCTGGATTCATCCAAGTCATACTATTCCAATACCAACTCCTGAGAGTTCTGATGTTGAAAGTGATACCACAGATGACTCTGATTCTGAAGCAGAAGACAGAACAGAAAGTGAAATAATTCCAGATTCTGAAGATCGACAAGAAAGTCGACATCTGGAAACTGTGCCAGTGAATGGAAATTTGACAAGAAAAGACTTAGAAATAATTGAAATAGATTCTGAAGGTGAAGAGAATCTGCTAAAAGGAAAGATAACTGAGGATTCGGTTGTCTATATTGAAGACAGAGAAGCTGAACCAAAAGAAGTTTCAGACCAGGAGAGTATCGAAAGGCAGAGAACAAGCTCTGAAGTAAGGAACAAAAATCCGAAATCTGGGAAGCTAGAGGTAATTGAGGAAGAGGAGGAGAACGAATTACCGAGTACCAGTGATGGAAGACAAAGTGAAGTTCCTGAAGGAGTGAAATTGCCGAATAGAGAAGTTCCTGAGTCAATTGAAATTTCAGACTACGAAACTGAGGAAAGTGACGTGGAAGGTGGAAGTGAAAGCAGAAAGAAAAGGACTTGGAAATCTGAATCGAATAATTCTGAACCGAAGAAAAAGTACGTGAGAAAAGCAGACTACTGGCCTGGTGGAAGATTGAGAGTCAGATTGATTAAAAAGCCAATAGAACAAGTTGAAGAAATCAGTAGTCAAAAGAGTCCTGGAAAAGAGGTTGGAGTTGGAAGGAAAATAGAAGTGATATCGAGAAAAGGGAAGAGAATAATTAGACCAAACCAGAAATACAAGTCTCCTGAGTGGACTTACTTAGTGATTCCACCTGTTATTGACATATATGATAGTAGTGAAGAAGAAAACGAAATCCAAGAAATTAGTGACAATGATTGAAGTACAAAATTATTAAATTGGCATAAGGCTGAAGAAATCCTGTTAGTTGACACAAGGTCGAAGAAAAACTGTCTAGTAGAAGAAAACTTATGTATGACATAAGGTCGAAGAAATCTTGTTTAGGGTTATAAAAGAAAAATATATTTTAAAAGGGGGGTGTATATAAATTTTAAAATTTATTTTTAATTTTAATTTTTTTGAGGCTAAAACTAACCTAAAAATGCCTTACATTAAGGAGAGCACTTCAAAATGCTCTGTTTTTAAAAGATGCTGTAAGATGACTCTGGTGTGTCTGCTCATTTTAGTTCTGCTCTGGTTGGTACTAGCTGTGATTATACCTTTAGAAATGAATAGAGAATTACACAAAGTTAATTTAACAAGCAAAGCTCTGGTTAGCCAAACTAAACATAGTGCATCTGCAAAAGTAATTGATCATCAGCCTAACATTCATCAAGATAAATCAATAGGTGATTTTTCAAGCAATACTTTCACAAAGCTTTTGAGTGAATATGTAAAGGTAATGGATGCAAAGGATTGTTATGTATGCGTTAAATTACCCGCTTCTGTTTCCGAGGGAGTAACATATAATATGCTTCCTCTCACTTATGCTGTTACATGTAGTGTATTAACTAGTTTATTTTATCAAACTGGTCGTTTAGAATATTACTATTCAAATTATGATGAGATTTTTGCTAATGTCAAGATTGATAATGCTTTAAATAAGCATAAGAAAGCTAAACAAATGAGAGAATATTTCCTTGTTACTAACGAACTCACTTATGAGTATGCTTACAAGAATAATCTAACATGTAAATTAAGTGCTGAAGGGAAGAAATTTCTGAATATGGTTGAGGAGAGAAGAGCAATTTATAAGAGAAATGAATTAGTCAAGCAGACTAAGTCATCATTCTGGCAAAAAGAGAATGAGAAACTAAATGGCAAAATGCTTGAAAATATTGCAATTCACATAGACAAACCTGTTAGTGGAAAGCTTTGTATTAGAAGAGATAACACACTTTTTGATAATTATTTTGTAGGTGCAAGCAACTGTGAAGATACTTATCAGATTATGGGAGGTTGGGGATTTAAAGGTGGAAAAGATCCTATCTTTCCTGGAATTTATTTTGTTTGTGGTGACAAAGCCTACTACAACCTTCCAGACCATTGGTATGGAACTTGTTATGTGGGAATTGTTTTTCCTAAAGTGTTTCATGTTGACAGAGATTCAGAAGGATTATTTAAAATTCATAATTATGTAAATAGAGCTAAAAGAGAAACTTTTACTGAAGTTCTGGGAGATATTTTCCAAGCTGTAATACCTTTTGTTGGTATAACCCTAAATGCAGGAAGAATCAGAAAATTATCCACTATAGTTGATAGATTATCAACTGACACTGCTGATGGGTTTCAATTAGTGAATGTTGAAGTTATTGCAATTAGATCCATGGTAATTCAAGATCGTCTTGCTTTAGACATACTCCTAGCAAAGGAGGGAGGAGTCTGTGGCATTTTACATGTCCAACATTGCTGTACATATATACCGGACGAAAGTAAAAATATTGAAATGTATATTAAGAATATTACACAAATGCATTCTGAAATAATTCCTTTAGAAGAAGAAGATTTTACTGGGAAACTTTCAAATAGGTTTCAAGCAATTAAAAACTGGTTTCATAATATCGGAAGTTCAATTCTTGGCAAGATTCTGGCACCTTTGATTATAATTATATTTATTTTTATTTTGACTAAAGTAGGTTGTCTGTTGCATGAAAGAAAGAAGCATATGAGAGAAAAGAAGAGAATCTATAAACTCAGAAAAGAAGAGGAAAGGGAGATTGAGTTGCAGGAGTTACATAGAGAGCGTCATGTTAATTGTAAAGATTATGCTGAAACAGACTTTTAGGTTTACTAATACAATGAATTTGAATCGATTTCTTATAAATTTAATTTACCAAAATTTTGAGTGCTGGTGTGGTGATTTGTTAATCACCAGATGAGGGAGTTGATGGAGCGAGATAGAAAACAAAATTTTGTTTAAACTCGCAAAGTCACATTTCCATAACATGAATAAAATTATTAATGATTTGTGATATGTCGTGCTAATACAACCTAGATTAAACTTTACACGTGGGGGGACTAACATGTGTGCTCATAAACGTGCATAATTGTTGCATCTTTTTGTTCGTGCAAAATAATAAAATAATTTATTGTTTTCGTTTTTGTCATTACTAACTGCTGCATATTTAAAATAAGCATGTGCTTGTTTTGCTTTTCCTTGTCTGTGTGATGTCATTTCTACTATTCTAGGTGCATATGGGTCTCATAGAAAAACGGAGACTGGTAAATATAAACGCTGCTTTATTTGTTTGCAATGGCTAGGTAACATTTTGATTAATCGGGTGGGTTAATTATTTAGTAAACCATGGGGTGGATACAGAATATACTTTATTTCTTACATTAATACTTTTCTTGTGTTTGTTTTATACTAGAAATCATAAGTTGCCTGCTTTTGAGGCCTAGCTATTTGAGCCGCAAAATGAGAGTTGAACTATAATTCTGCAGAAAGTCACGAGACGCCCATTCTGAATTAAAACGTTTATTGAAGCTGCATTCACAAAGCAAAAACTGATGAGCTGACATCATTCTGTCGGACATGGCCAAGGTCGAAAGTGAACTTTTTGTCAGTCCTTAACTTGGCATCCGCGGAAGTTGTACTGTAAGACTATGGAAGCTGCGAGGATGACTTAAAACAAAGTTGCAATCGCAGGAAGCCTCTGGCTTCACGTGGAAGAGACAATGGTCTTTGTAAGACATGATTTTGTGGAACTTTTTAAGAATCGGGTGACATGTCACTTGTCACTCTCAGCCAATGGGACGTCGAGTATTTCTGAAAACTTTCCTTTGCTAGTTTAGTTAGCGTAGAAAGGTATAAAAAGTCATGCCCTTAGGGTTGGGCTGGCTGCTGCTTTCTGACTTTCCGATGAGGGTGATGTGCTGCTGGACTTTGCGTGGAGCACGTAAGAATCCTCAAAGATCTTTACTTTAATTTCTGTCTATTTAGCTCAGTTAGGGAAATAGGTTTTAGAAATGCTAAACTTTATATAATTTCTTTAAAATTGATTCAATTGCTTAAATTGTATTTTTCTCATATTTCTTACCATCATGCTTGCTTTATTGCATATAAATTTCATTTATAAAACTTACAACATATATACCATAATTTAGAAAATAAAATCTTACTTTTGACAAACAAGCTGGTCTTGATTATTTAGAAGTATAGGTTACCATTAGCTAGATTACGTCGCCTATGGTGGTCGTTTAAATGGTTGAGTTTTATTCTAATGACAATATTCTTTCTGCAAATGTATAAATATGTATATAGTGTGTAAATAATGTGTATATAGATTTATTCTGACCACCTGATTCAGTAGGCCCAAAATATATCAGGTTCATAAATGGGTCCATATTTAGTATAGAATTTTGTTTATAGGTTATGAAGTTGGGTAGCGTAGTTTATGATATATTTTCTATAGCCCGCTGGATCAACAGCAGGCTGTGTGTGCCGGAGATCAAACAAGCGTCCCGTGCTTGGGCCGTTTACAAGCCGTTTTAACGTTACCGCGCCATCAGCGTTTGTCCACAGCAAAGTATTAGGTGTGGAGTGCTCGGACTGCGAGGGAGCTCTGCTGCTGAGCGACATGCCTCGTGGGCGCCCAGCAGTCCCTGAATGGCTGCTGAGACCCCGACGGAGCTGGGACTCGGTGTGGAGGCCTGGTGTTATCTAGCGCGAGGTATTACTCACTGCTGCGGGAGGATAGTGGTGCCAGAGCTGGTTGCAGTGAGTGGGGGCGCGGGCTTGCTTGGGCCTGCTGCTGCGGAGGCGGGTGTCGGCTTAAGTGCGGGGCCGCGGTCTGCGAGCCGCGACCAGTGGGAGGGCCCGTGCATTGCTGAGGCCTGCTGGTGGTTGTCGCACGCTTGGATTGGGCCTTGGACTAAAGCGTTAGCCCTAATTGACTCTGCTATGTAGGTTTTCCCATTGGTCCTGGGTTCGTGGTGCTGCAGCCGCCAGCGTGGCCTTTCACTATTGGATCATTCATCTCTTGCATGCAGTAATGTGTAAAGTGTGTAAGTGCTCCCTATAACCACCCCCGGTGCCCTCAACCACTCCCGGTGCCCTCCTCCACTACCCCTGGTGCGCTGCTCCCCCCGCCCCCCAGGAGCCCTCTAAACTCTTTTCAGCGGGGAGTCCCAGGAGCCTACCCCCGCCGCTGTGTGGCTAAGAGCTGGGGCAGAGCCACCGAACCGGTCTCCCAAGATTGGTGGGTGAGGCAGTTGTGTGTGTGTGTGGCTGTGTGTGGCTCTGTGTGTTTGTGTGGCTCTGTGTGTTTGTGTGGCTCTGTGTGTGTGTGTGGCTCTGTGTGTGTGTGGCTCTGTGTGTGTGTGTGGCTCTGTGTGTGTGTGGCTCTGTGTGTGTGTGGCTCTGTGTGTCTGTGTGTGGCTCTGTGTGTGTGTGTGTGTGGCTCTGTGTGTGGCTCTGTGTGTGTGGAAATGCAATAGGTCTCGCATTTGCGAGAGCTAAAGCTATTGGCATTGTAAATGACAATGCCATTTATTTATCTGTTTTCAAAACCAACACATAAATAAAAAGTTTGTCATTTACAATGGCAATAGCTCTAACTTTTGCGAAGGCGGGACTGTTGCATTGTAAATGCTTGTTCTTAATTGCCACTAGGTTAGTTCTACTCACTGATTTATCATCTCCTTTATTATACTTTTGAAGAGGTTTGTCAGGTGAGGGTCAGGGTGGAGCCAGATACAAAGTTCTGAACTTTAACCAACTCTGATGCAGTTCGGGGATCTAAGGGCCATATGTATCAACACATTTCTCCATAAACACAGAATGGGCAAAACCCTTTGATACATCTGGCCCTAAGTTCCTGTTATTTCTACTGGTCAGTAAGCCATCAAGATCAACAGCCAGTAACAATCAATCAGTAATAGGAAGAGTAGCTACACACACATTTATTATGTCAAATTCTACGCCACTCTACCCAACTAATTTCAGATACTAGAAAGTAGGATGATGTGGTGATTATCATCACTTGTGTTTCCATCTTTAACAATAGCCAAACAAGGAGGTTACCCTTGGGATGCCACCTCCTATCTTTTTGTGCACTGGTATTGAGAAGGTTTCATAACCTTTCTCATGAAAAGGGTTTGCAAGTTAATTTCTCCTAGAGATAGAATATTGAATCATTTTAGGGGTCGGCGTAACTTGTGTAATTCAGTGTAGCTTAATAGTGTGGAATTACCAAAAGATACAGCGTCATTAAGCAGAATTACATGAGAAGAGTAATTCTGTATTTGGAGCTATTTTCTTAGAGTAAAAATGCCACCTTGCATGCAAAATGGACACAAGGATGTATATGGCACTATGAAATAGTGCTAATTACAAAGGAACATGAATGGTGTGCAGGAGTAGCCACCCAGTCTTGCTAAATGTGAATTTGCGAATGGAGTTTCCCTCAAATTACTCCTAGCATTTAGCACATGTTTTTAGCACAAAATGCACCCTTGCATGTAAAATGGACACGAGGATGCATTTTGCACTAAGAAAATAGTGTTCAATGTCACAAAACATAAACAGCAGCATGAGCAGGTGCTCGTGCTTGTTAAAAGTGCGCTCTTTGTAGGATTTAATTTCTTCAGATTACTCTTAACTATGCAAGCAAGTGTAATTGCGCTATTACCTATCTCTGTGTCAAAGAGTAACAAGTGGAATTACAAAACTGTACTTTAAGCACATGAAGATTCCATCAAGCACAGTTTCAGGAAGTAAATTCAGAACAATTCCATTATCTCTTGGGGGGGGGGGAGGGGGTAAGGCTTAAGTCTACTCCAAAAGGTCATTGGCTATATCCAAAGTCATAGGTGCTCGACTATTTGCTGCAATGACAGATGTTCTTTCAAAGTTCAAGCACTTTTAGCTCAGCCAAATAATAAACCACAAGAGAAACCCATAGATCTTGGATGTATGTGGGTTATACTTATGTCCTGGGAAAGCATGTGATGTAACGGCAGGAGCTGACGACTTTGGATCTGGGGAATCAGGTTCGAGTTTTGGCTGCAGCTAGACGTCTTGTGATTCCGGGCAAATTATTTATCCTCTCCATGTCAAAAAAACCATTGTGTTCTAGTATAATGTAAATGATGCTCATGGAAAGCGCTCCATGTGTTCGGAACTTAGAAAAACAAAGTTTGGCAAGATAGGGTACTCCGTAGCAACAGTGATGGAGTACCCTCTTCACAAAACTACTGATATGCCTGCCTTATTTAGAGCCGGGCAGACATTAGGTATGTTGATGACATGACATTACTGGCTCTGTCACTGACCTACTACTCTGATGGCCTGATATGGGGGCATATCAGCAAGGGCCGGAGATAATTATCGCTAAGCGTGCTTAGCACTGGGATAATTATCGCCGGCTATCGCAGGATTTTATCGCTGAGATAGCGTGCAATCAGCAACGCTTATCTCCAAAGTGATAAAATTCAATGCGCAAGCTGTCAAATATGCGATTATTGCTGGGAATCCAGCGATAATCAAACAGCGTTTGGCGATAGCTTGATGATAGGGCAGGGCAGACTTAGCCATTATATCCACCTTCCATTGGATATAATGGCTAAGTCAGACTGAAAGCAGGCGTAAGGAAAGTAGCAATAACCGCGGTTAGCGCTACTTTTCTTATTGCTACGCAGGTTAGCGAGCCGCTTGCTGATAGGAGAAATGTTGGTTAGCGACATTTCTCACGTTATTTGAGGGAGGAACGCCAACTTTGCATCTCATTAGAGATGCACAGCTGGGTATTCAGGGAAATGGCGAAAAAGCATGGAAACACGCGCTAACGTGTGCGATAAAATTCAACGCGTAAGCTGTCAAATGTGCGATTATCGCTGGGAATCCAGCGATAATCAAACAACGTTTGGCGATAGCTTGATAATAGGGCAGACTTAGCCATTATATCCACCTTCCATTGGATATAATGGCTAAGTCAGACTGAAAGCAGGCGTAAGGAAAGTAGAGATAACCGCGGTTAGCGCTACTTTTCTCATCGCTACGCAGGTTAGTGAGCCGCTTGCTGATAGGAGAAATGTTGGTTAGCGACATTTCTCACGTTATTTGGGGGAGGAACGCCCACTTTGCATCTCATTAGAGATGCACAGCTGGGTGTTAAGGGAAATGCCGAAAAAGCATGGAAACTCGTGCTAACGTGTCCAAGCTGATAGGGCATTAAAATTATCGCCGCTTTAGCGGCAAAAAGTGCTGCTAAACCGGCGATACTGCCCTTGATGATAGGCCCCAGAGTGCAGGCCATTGGAGGTTAGCCATCAATCAGAGTACTTGTAGAGCGCGCTACTTACCTGTGAGGGTCTCAAGGCGCTGAGGGGAGGGGGGTGCTGCTACTGCTCGAAGAGCCAGGCCTTGAGGAGTCTTCTGAAGGCGAGTAAGTCTTGGGTCTGCCGTATGTGGGTAGGGAGGGTGTTCCAGGTCTTGGCGGCGAGGTAGGAGAAGGATCTGTTGCCGGAGGTCGTTCGTTGGATGCAGGGGACAGCGGCGAGGGCGAGGCTGGCGGAGCGGAGCTGGCAGGTGGGGGTGTAGAAGCTGAGTTGGCTGTTAAGGTAGGCGGTTCCGGCATTGTGGAGTGCCTTGTGTGCGTGGGTGAGGTGCTTGAAGGTGATCCTCTTGTTGACGGGGAGCCAGTGTAGGTCTCTGAGGTGGGGGGTGATGTGGCTGCAGCAGGGGACGTTGATGATCAGTCGGGCGGCGGCGTTTTGGATGCGTTATAGTCGTCGTAGGTGTTTGGCTGGGATTCCTGCGTAGAGTGCGTTGCCGAAGTCCAATCTGCTGCTGACGAGGGCCTGTGTCACCGTTCTTCTTGTTTCGGTCGGGATCCACTTGTAGTTCCTGCGGAGCATGCGGAGGGTGTTGTAGCAGGAGGAGGAGACGGCGTTGACCTGTTTAGCCATGGAGAGGGAGGAGTCGAGGATGAATCCTATGTTGCGTGCATGGTCGTGGGTGTTGGTGCTGTTCCCAGTGTGGTCAGCCACCAGGAGTCGTCCCAGGCTGAGGGGGTGGGTCCGAGGATGAGTACCTCCGTCTTGTCCAAGTTCAGCAGACGGTTGCTCCTCATCCAGTCGGCGACTTCCTTTATTCCCTCGTGGAGGTTGGTTTTGGCGGTCTGTGAGTCCTTGGTGAGGGAGAGGATGAGCTGGGTGTCGTCGGCGTAGGAGATGATGTTGAGGTAGTGATGGCGGGCCACTTGTGCGAGGTGGGCCATGTAGATGTTGAACAGCATCGGGCTGAGGGATGAGCCCTGAGGGACGTCGCAGATGATGTCGGTGGCTTTGGATCGGAAGGGTGGGAGGCGGACGCTCTGGGTTCTGCCGGAAAGGATGGACGTGGTCCAGTCAAGGGCCTTCATCTGGATTCCAGCTTCTCGGAGGCGTGTCTTTAGAGTGCGATGGCAGATCGTGTCAAAGGCGGCCGACAGGTCCAGGAGGATGAGGGCTGATGTTTCGCCGTTGTCTAGTTGGCGCCTGATGTCGTCTGTGGCGGCTATGAGGGCGGTCTCGGTGCTGTGGTTTCGTCTGAATCCGGACGGGGACGGGTCCAAGATGTTGTCTTCCAGGTGGCGGGCCAATTGCCTGCTGACAATTTTCTCAATGATCTTTGCCGGGAACGGGAGCAGGGAGGTGGGCCGGACGTTCTTGAGGTCCTTGGGGTCCGCCTTGGGCTTCTTGAGGAGGGCGTTGATTTCGGCGTGCTTCCAGCTTTCCGCGAATGTCACTGTTTTGAAGGAGATGTTGATGACCTTCCGTAGTTGGGGTGCGATGGCTGCATCTGCTTTGTTGAAAACGTGGTGTGGGCACAGGTCTGGCAAAGATCCTGAGTGGATGGAGTTCATGACCAGGAGGTCAGGCGGATGGCGCTGGTGGTGTTCACAGGGGAGGTAGAGTCTGGCGTAGTCGGGCGGTTGTGGAGTTGAAGCTGTCGTGGATGTCAGCGATCTTGCAGTGGAAGAAATGGCTAGTGAGTCGCACAGGTCTTGTGAGGGCGGGATGTCGTTGGCATTGGCGCTGGGGTTGGAGAGTTCCTTTACGAAGCTGAAGAGTTCTTTGCTGTCGTGTGCGTTGTTGTCCAGCAGTCTTTGAAGGAGGATCTCTTGGCTAATCTGATGAGGTGGTGGTGTCTGCGGGTGGCGTCCTTGTGGGCTGCTTGGTTGTCCGATGTGCGTTCGTGGAGACATTTCTTCTCCAGTTTCCGGCATGTGCGTTTGGAGGTCTGGAGGTCGTCGGTAAACCAGGTGGCTCTCTAGCTGGCGTGGCTGTTGGAGGGTTTCTTGTGTGGGGCGAGGGTGTTGGCGCAGTCATCGATCCAGTGTCTGAGGTTGCGTGCTGCGGCGTCTGGGTTAGTGGGGTCGGTGGGTGGGTTCTGGGCGAGGGTGGTGATCAACCGGTCTTTGGTGACTTTGCTCCAGCAGCAGCGAGGCAGCTGTTGGGTGCGGTGGTGCATGGTTGGTTTCTTGAAGGTGAAATTAATGCAGCGGTGGTCGGTCCAGTGGAGTTCAGTGGTGTGGTAGAAGGCGACGTGGGTGCCTGTGGAGAAGACGGGGTCTAGCGTGTGGCCGGCGGTGTGGGTGGGTCTGGTGACGAGTTGTTTGAGGCCGAGGTTGGCGAGGTTGTCGATCAGGGTGGCGGAGTTGGCGTTGGCGTTGTTCTCGAGGAGGATGTAGTCCATGGATGCGAGCGCATGGGTGCTGGAGGGGTCGGCGATGGAGTCGCTGAACTGAGCCCGGGGTCCGAGTGGTCTGTAGATGAGTGTTCCTCTGAGGGTGGTGTTGGGGTTGGTGTGGACCTGGAAGTGCAGGTGTTCGGCAGTGCTGAGGATGTCGTCTGCGTGGGTGGTGACCTTGAGGGTGGACTTGTGGACAATGGCTATTCCTCCTCCGACTCCGTTGGCGCGATTCTTGCTGGTGATCTTGTAGCCGTGATGGCTATGGCGATGTCCGGTGCCAAGGAGTCGTTCCATCAGGTCTCGGGCGGGAAGGCCACGTCTGGGGAGGAGGTGTCGAGCAGATCCCAGAGCTCGACGACATGTTTGCGTGCGGAGCGGGTGTTGAGGAGTATGCAGCGGAGGTAGTTGGGTTTGGTGGTTCTGTCGCAGGTGAAGCTGCAGATGCGGCAGGAGAAGGGTCCGTGGGTCCATTTCAGGGTGGCCTGGAAGCAGGTGTGGTTTCGGCCGGTGTTGAGTGCGTGGAGACTGCTGGCGTCGTAGTGGAGTCTGGTGTTGTGGCGTTCGCGGGGTCCAGGGGTTCTGGCGTTGGGCGCGGTCCAGGCTCGGAGGGGCTGCCGCCATTTAAAGGGGAGCTGGGAGGGAGGAGCATCTGGGAGGCGGGAGGCGGGGGCAGGGGCAAGCGAATGGGCGCAGGGGGGGCAGGGCCGCAGGGGCAGCAGCGGCGGGAAGTGAGCAGTGGGCACAGGGAGACGAGGAAAGGTAGCTCCCAGGGATGGGCAGCAAGATACCAGGGATGTGGGCACACGCGCAGGTGAAGCTGCTGCAGGGGGGAGCAACCTACCTGGAAGGTCCCTTGCTCACTTTGCCACTGGATTCTAGCAAGCAGGGCTGAAGACGGCTGGAATGCCAGAAACCGGTCCTCGGAAGCTTGTTTCCGGGCCAGGGAAAACATGGCTTGGCAGTTCGGGCTGGACTGTTCCCATGAGGCACAGGGTCAGACTGATTTGCATATAGCCATGTCTGAACTGGGGTGGCAGAGTGGGCTAAAGAACGGTGATGGATTAAACCCAGATCTTTTGGGTGTGAGTGTTTGATTGATTCAGATGCGCCGTCCATCACCACCCCCTTTTGTACCCCAACAGGTCACTAGACACAATATATGCCAGATGTATAATGCTAGTTACTGGCAGGAACATTGCCCGAAACCTACGCACTCCAATCAATAGATATTTATAAGGCCTATGACTCAGTGAACTAGAAATAACTCTTCCTCTTTTTGTCCCAAATAATTTTCGCCCCCAAGTTCAAAGGGCGGATGCTACTGCTGCATACTGATCTGACAGCACAAGTGAGAGTTGGCACTACTTTCTCAGATTCATAGAGGCATGAGGCAGGGATGTCCCTTGTTGCTTTTATTATTTTCTATTGCAGTCGAACCTTTGGTAGCATGGACGAAGGTTGACTCCTTACGGTAGTGGTCTCCAGGAATCGCAGACAGACTATCACTGTACCTGAACAAAGTCCTTATTTTACTAGAGAACCCTTAAGAGTCTGGCACTAGAGCCCAGCCGCGGACCGTGCAGGTAAAAGCTGTGGGCCAGGTGGGGGTGGTGGGGTGGCGGAGTTAGGCTTTGACGGACGATGACGAGGGAAAATTAATTATTTATTTAATTGTTTCCTCGTCATCATCTGTCAAAACGCCACCCCCAACCTGGCCCCACCTCTCTTACCTGCATGGGCTGCAGCTGGTAGAGCCCTCAAGACACTAAAGGTTTTTGGTGACTTCTCTGAGGTCAAGATCAACAAAGCCAAACCCATAACACCCCATTATGTGCCTGCAAGCAGCCTTAGAATGGACTGTTGACATACAGATCCTCCATGATGGCTTCAAATACCTAGGAGTTTATGACGATGACACATAGCGGGCATGAACTACTATGAATATACAACCCCAGTTAGATTGCCCTATGCACAATTTAGAATTCTGTTCGACTCTATCGTTGTCTATTCTGGGCAGGTCTGCGATATACATGATAATACTGCTACAATGAACACCCTATGAATTATTTCCTGGGACGCACAATTGATTATGATTGAGTATTATCATGGTCTATGTCTTTTCTTGCAAGTTGGAGCTTGAGACTTTATCACTGGTCAACTCATTAATAGGTACCTATGTGACCCACCTCCACTACAGTTTTATACTGTAGTATAAGTAAATACAACAATAAATCAAATCAGTAATCTGCGAGTCTGCCAAGCTTAGAACAGCTCTAAGGCACAACCAGAACAAGCATACAAATCCTACTTGAACATTGGAGGAGTCCTTTTAAGAGGACGGAATCCCATCACCCACCGAGGTGGCATGCTTCATCATCCGGGATCTCCTCTTGGTTACAAACCCTAGTGCATCCATGGGCTAGAACCCCCTCAATATGAGGGAGGAGCTCAGGGAAGTTTTACTGAGCAATTGATCGGATCTCCTAAAATCCACTTGATGCGAAGCGTAAAGAGTATTTCGGGTGATGGTTGCTGTGCAAAAAATGGTGATGTGAAAAGTGATCTTAAAATTGGCTACCAAGAGAAAAAAGAGTTTATTAGTTAACTCTGTTGATCGTGACCTTCCTCAGGACGTAGATGGTAATTGCTACTGCAAAGAATTGATACATGTGATAGTGATGTGGTTGGAATAGATACAACCTACGAAAACCTGTAATCTTGTTTGGGAGAGTTGGTGTCACCTGTGGGAGGAAAAAACACACTGACTTAAAATCATGAACAGTGGAAACAGTTATTAACAAAGCTTGTACTGTGCTCCACGTCTGGGTCACTGCCCATCGTGTAGTACCTTAGCGTGTACAAACTTTATTGAGTATGTTATGAGTTGTCAAGAAATGGTATGCTTACCCATAGATGTATGGGTGAACACCTCACCTTACCTGGCAACAGCTCAGGACGTGAGGCACTGCTCTGTTGAAAAGGAAAACTAAAATTACAGATACCGCAAGCATTCTGTAAGCTAGTCAGCCATATAATTTGAGTCAATTCTATTATATCATGCATAACTATTTCATGGATTAAGACCAAACGATGTAAGCTGTGGTAAGTATCATCCTAGAGTACATGCTAGGGGTGATAGTCTCTGATCAAGTGCTTATAAAGACAGCTAGAACAGAAACTGATCTAAGAAGCAGTTGTTAGTTGAGTAAAAATGATGTGGCACCATGGCATGTTAATTGCATTAGGGTAGTTAAAACTCCAATAATTAGGAGTCACAAGTACCAAATGTCAAGTAATACAGTACCTAGGCTTAAACATGTACAAGAAGGACCTGCTGAGATCCTGACTGTCTAGAATCAACTCACCATAACTAGACATTCAGGAGTAGTCATGTGGTAACCTCAGAGCTACAAGGCAAACATATTACGCTTACTTGTACCGGGGGCATAGGTAGAGAAACCTCTCAGATCTTGAGTGAGGGAAATAAATTACGCGTACCTATATCGGGGCATTGGTGGACAAAGCACGCAAAAATAGAGCTGGCGAAGGAGCCGCTGGTAAACTGACTGAGATCCTGACTGTCTAGAATCAACTCGCCATACCTAGACATTCAGTAGTAGTCATGTGGTAACTGCACAGAGTTACTAGGCAAAGGTAGACAAACCGCTTATATCTTGAGTGAGGCAAAGAAATATGCGTACCTATGTCGGGGGCATTGGTGGACAAAGCACGTAAAAATAGAGCTGGAGAAAGATCCGCTGGTACACTGACTGTCAGGAGGCAGTCGCCAAACAAAGACACTTGGACAAATATGCGATTTTTTTTTTTTTATATATGTTTTTATTGCAGATTCACAAAAAATAAACATCGATATTGGTCAACCTGCACACTCATGACTTCTCAAGACACTTCAACAGCCATAGGTTTGCACACAGACTTTCAGCCCACATCCCGGAGGCTGGGCGGCGTATTATTACCTTCTATCAAGACGTCACGTGATCATCTCAAAGAGATGTCCGGTCAACAACACAATACAAAATCCGCTTTTATTTCTCCCCAAACTCCCATCCCCACCTCACCGTTAATGACAGCCCGCTCTCTCGCGTGTGCCCTATCGGCCCCACCAGTGATCAGTGCTCCAGGCCTACCTTCGCGCCCACCCGCGGGTGTAGGTCCCCATGGCCATTAAGAAATCCGATATGTGTGCCCGGGGCGTGTGGCCCATTAACCACTGTTCGTTGTACTTCAATCTCAGGACACTACTGCTGGCTCCTCACCTGTTCCTACAGTGATCCTCTAATACCTCCCCCCCTTCCCTCCCCCCAACTGCTACTGCTGCTGATGTGGGTGGAAATCGCGGGCTCTAAACAAGGGTTCGCTGCTAATCGGGTGAATGCAATTATACCTCAGGTCCTCCAGGGATGCCACATGCCGCACACCCCTACTCTGTTTCCTCTGTCATATAGTCTTTCAAAGCCTGCACAGTCGTCTCCCAAGCCCTTGCCATCTCCAAGCTTATTTTGTTGCCCGTTCTGGCGGCCTGTCGCATTCTAATCACACTTTCACACCTGGACCATTTCAGCATCTCATTCATCCATCTCCTAACCGACGGACCCTCCTTGGATTTCCAGTGCCAGGTAATCTCTCTCTGGGCCAGAATGAGCCCCAGGTCAATAAATTTGCTTGTGACCTTTGTCCTGGCCGTATGAGGGAACCAGAGCAATAAGCAAGCCGCCATATCGAACTCCACCTCTCTATCCGTGACCACATTCAACAACTCTCCCACTGCAGGCCAATACGACCCCAGTTTCGGGCAGCCCCATAGCAAGTGGTCTAACTCAATCTCTGGCTCTAAACACCTTGGGCATGCCGCATCCTGTACCCGAAAGTACCGCTTAATCTTCGCCGGGGTCAGATATGCCCTATGTAGTACAAAGAAATGTACCTGTTGGAAGCGCGCATTTCTGCTGCCCTTCCATGTCCGCTCCAGTACCTGGTCCCACACCGCGTCCGGAATGGGCTTGCCTATGCTTCCCTCCCATTTAGCCTTCAATGTTGTCAGGGGTTCCAGTCCCTCACGAAGCATGCGGGATTGGAGGCAGTTCACCGCTTTGATTGTACCCGCTGCCATCACCACATATTGACAGGCCATTGTCGTGTTTGGTTCCGTCAGCCCCCTCTGCCAGTGTTTACAAATTGCCGCAACCACCGCCGCATGTAAGAGGTAGCTCCCATCCGGGAGACCAAATTGCTCTTGCAACACCCTAAAGGGGACCAACGTCCCATCCCGGTATAAGTCCCCCATCATGTGTAAGCCCGATTCTTCCCATTCCAGCAATGGGGACCAGTCGCCTCCATGCGGTAGCGCTGTCAACATCCCTATGGGGATCTCCGGGGCATATGGTTTAGCAGCCCTCGCCCGTTTCAAGCTCCTGTGCCAGCATAACCTGAGAGTCCTCTCCTCCATGGTTAGTTCTCTCAACTCCAGCCTCTGTTGCAGAACTATAAATGATAAGATGTGTCTCCGGATACCCTTTCCACGTTCCTGGTCCGGGCCCCGGAATTCTTTGGCAATGTTTTGCGTCAATACTTGCAGTTGTGCTGCTAAGTAATACAACTCAAAATCGGGGACCGCCATCCCTCCCTCCTGTTTGGGTCTCATCAGAGTGTCTAATGCTACCCTTCGTCTCCCAGATCCCCAAAGGAAGTCGATAATCAAAGTTCTCAATTCCTTGAAGATCCGTTGGGGTATCCATATCGGGAGGGTGCGGAAATAATAGAGCAGCCTTGGTAAAGCCACCATCTTCAACAGTGCCACCCGGCCCAGGACCGACAGCGGGAGGGAGGACCAAAAAGACATACAGCCCCTCAGAGCTCGTATACAGCGCCCTACATTTCCATCCAGTAGGGTCGCAGCATCGTGGTACACGTGGACTCCTAGGTAGGTGAAGCAAGCACTCTCCCAGACTACCTCTACTGCAAGAGGGGGGCACGGCGTGTCCGCCCGTAGTGGGTAAATGCAAGTTTTAGTCCAGTTCACTTTGAGGCCAGATAGCTCACCAAAGCGTGACAACAACTCTACCGCTCCCTTCAACGCCCCTCCAGTATCTTCTAGGTACAGCAACAGATCATCGGCATATAACTAGATATGATGGGTAAGCCCTCCATGCTCAATCCCAGAGTACCAAGCCCCTGTCCTTGCCTGGACCGCCAGCGGCTCCATTGCTAAGGCAAACAACAGGGGGGAGAGCGAGCAACCCTGTCTCGTCCCTCTATGCACCGGATAGGCAGGGGAGATAACAGTCCCCAACCGCACCCTTGCCGTTGCAGAGGAGTAGAGGAGCCTCGTCCATCGTCCAAAGCCGTCCCCCAGGCCGAACTTCTCCAACACCCTATCTAGGTATTGCCCCTCGAGGCTATCGAAGGCCTTCTCAATGTCCACCGATAGCACAGCCGATCCCTGCTCCGAATCTCGTGCACTATCCAGTAAGCGGATCAAGCGCCGGATGTTCATGGAGGTGCTCCTGGTGGGAATAAACCCGGCTTGGTCACTGTGTATCAGCTTGGTCATGTGCGGCAGCAACCTAGTCGCTAATATACAGCTCAGGATCTTATAATCCACCGTCAGCATGGACAGTGGCCTGTACGACTTCACATCAGAGGACTCTTTACCTGGCTTCAGCAGGGGTACCACCAGGGCCTCCCTCATTGACTGGGGCAGCTGCCCCAGCAATACGGCTTCCGAGTACACCGCCAAGAGCCTAGGCGCCAGCGTATCCACATACTTTACATAAAATTCGATCGGCAGACCATCCACCCCCGGTGTCTTATTCTTGGCCATCTGTTTGATGGCCACCCGTATCTCTGACAGCGTTATGGGGCCACCCAAGCCCTTTGCTACCCCTTCCTCCAGCTCTGGGAGATTAACAGTGTCCAGGTAGTTGCCTATCGCAGAGCCCGCCTCTCCCAGCTGACTCGCATACAAGCTCGCGTAATACGATTCAAAACGCCGCAAGACCGCCGCCTGTGAGTAGACCAGTTCCCCGGTCTCCGTCTCAATACTCATGATCGGGCATCCCCTCGGTTCTGGGGAAGCGAGTCTAGCAAGCAGTGTGCCCACCTTATCCCTCTCCGCGTGTACCTTGGTGAGATAGAGCTTATGGTCGTAACATCGTAGACGCTCCGTTTCAGTCGCAACCAACTCCTTCGCCTCTAACAATTGCTCCTGCAAGTCAGGACTCTCCGGCCTACGTAACTCCAAGTCTCTCAGCACACATTCTGCCTTCTCTAGATCGGACAGTAGTGACGGCCTTTCACTCGGGAATCTGCCCACGCATACGCCCCTCACCACCACCTTCATTGCATCCCATTCAATCGACCTAGTGGCAGCCGTCCCCGCATTTTCAGCAAAGTAGTTCTCTATGCCCTGGAGGACCGTGTCACTGAACACCGGATCTTCCAATGTGTCCGGCCTCAGTCTCCACATCGGGATTGCTGACCTCGGCCTCTGCCATTGCACTGTCATCAGTAAGGGATTATGATCGGAAATGGTTCGAGTAAGGTATTCCGTGTGGGTTATCATGGCAGCCAAGGGGCCGCTACAGAGGATGGAGTCTATCCTAACATGTAACGCATGCATAGCCGAGAAGAAGGAATAGTCCCTAAAGTCCGGATGCTGTTCTCTCCACACATCAAGAAGGCCCCATCTCTCCTGCCAGTCTTTCCTGTGGGCGGCTAGCCTACGCACCGGCGAATCTGCCAATGGTGGGTGCGACCTATCTAACGACACATCAGTAATCGAATTAAAGTCCCCTCCCAGTATAATGGGGCCTGCTAGGAAGTGTGCCAGTGAGCCCGTCAAGCCGTCCAGGAATCGTGCCTGGTCAGTATTGGGAGCATAGACACTACACAAAACCACATCCCGGCCATAAAGCCTCCCCTCCACCGCTACATACCGCCCCTCTGGGTCCACCAGCTGATTCGTGGCCTGGAACGGGATCCCCGCTCTAACCCATATCAATACCCCCCGGGCAAACCCCGAGTACGTGGTGCCGAACACCTGACCACGCCATCTCCTCTGCAGTGCTGTACATTCTTGCTTGGTTAAATGGGTTTCTTGCAGTAGTGCAATCTGTAAGCCCCGCCTTACTAGATGAGCGTGTACCTTGTATCTCCTAGACATTGTGCGGAGTCCCCGGACATTCCATGTGAGGCACTTCAAATCAGGTACCGTTCCCATTGCAGCCAACTCCCCATCCCCACCACAGTGCCAACCGGCCACCCACATCAGTGCAGTAAAACCCCCCGCTCAAAACAGCCCCATAAACTCCCCCAACCCCACTCCCCAGAACAGGACCTAACAACTCGTCATCAGCCCCCATCCAAACATTTAACACAACACACATGACACTACTCTGCAGTCGTCACTACAGAAAGCCTTAAGGGCAACAAGAGGGTGAAACAGAACCAACCAGGGGCAGACAAGGGCCCTGCCCCGCTCCCTTGATCCCATACTGCAGTTCAACACAACACCCGCTAGCGAGCCGGGCACCAGGGCAGTCTATCCCGACAGGAATAACTTACATGGCTCTCACATTGATCGTTATTCGTTGAATAGTCCGTCTGCCGTCTGCGGTGTGACTGTCGGCCCTCCAGCGCTATCAACATCTGAAAGCTCACCTCCAGACTTCCCTCCCTCTGCTCCAGAGTTCGTGCCCATGGATAACCTTTCCTGTTGTGAGCCCGTGATGGTCGCTGTTGCGGCCAAAGCACCCCTCCTGTCCTCCGCCATCTCGTCGTCCCGCAGGGCCTTCTTGAGTTGGTTTCTCTTGCGGATACACTGCGATTTTCGCGTCTGGACCCTTTTCGGTCTCTCCCTCGTACCCGTTCCTTTGCAGTCCGTACCAGCCCGATACAGCTCGAGCCATGACCACGCTTCGTCCGGGGTCTGGAAGAATTGAGTCGTGCCGTCCATTATCACTCTTAGTTTGGCCGGGAAGAGCAAGGAATATTGTATACCCTCGTCCCTCAGTTCCTTTTTCACAGCCAGATACGAGGCCCGGCGTCTCTGGACCTCCTGCGTGTAGTCGGGGAAGACCGTGACTGAGCTGTTGTCCACTTGGAAGGGCCCCGCCGAACGTTCTCTCTGTATCAGCAGGTCCCGATCTTTAAAATGCAGCAGTCGGACCACCATCGGCCTGGGTGGGCGGCCCAACATGGGCGGGCGAGCCAGGACCCTGTGGGCTCATTCCAGGGAGAAGTAGGGGGACAAACCTTCCGGGGCTACGACCGTCTTAAACCAGTTCTCCATGAAGGCGACTGCGTCCTCTCCCTCAACATTTTCTGGCAGACCCACTACCCGAACGTTGTTCCTCCTATGGCGGCCCTCGGAGTCTTCCGCTCGCTTCTCCAGCCTTGCCAATCGATCAAGGATATCGGTCAGTTTGTGTTCCGCAGTCACTACCGCCGGTTTAAGTTCCTGGAGCAGCGCCTCATTGTCCTTCACTCTGTCGGTAAGCTTAGCGTGGTCCGCTCTCAAGAGGCCCAGTCCTGTGGTCACCTGCGCGATGTCTTGGTGTAGGGACTCCTTGGTCGCAATTATCGCTTCCAGTATCCCATCCAACCGTCTATTCAACCTTTGCTCCTGAGCCGAGCCCTCCGGGTCAGTGAGGGTTCCGCCATCCGATTCTAAAATAGTCGCCTGGTTCGTGTTCAAGTCCGCACCCCCAGCAGCCATCTTGCGTTCCGTGAGCGCTGTCACAGGCTCGCCTCAGAGGTTGTTCCTGGCCCTAGTCCCCTACGCTGATCAAGGGTAGCTTCTCGGCCCCTCTCGTCGGCCAGGCGACCCAATCGCGTCTTCGGGGGTCAGTCCTCAGTCACCAGTGCCAAGCCGTTTGCGGCTCCCGATCCACCTCCTGTACTCAAAATGGCCGCCTGCACCCCGTCTCGCCCCACTGTAGGCGGGCGGCGTCCGCAGCTGGCCAGTCTCTAGTAATGACCCCTGGGATCCCGGGCCGCACCCCCGGTACACTCTCGCTGCCCCTAACACGCGCTCTCCAGGGCCAAATCAGGGGATGTGCAGGTCAGGAATGAAGGGGACAACAATAAGTACCAGTTTATGCAGGGCAGTGCCGGAAGAAGTCGGGCGCGCTATCCCCAAAGGTGGTGGCAGTCCGTATCCCACTGGGACCTATCTCCCTGTGCCACCTTTGCAATTCCTGGCTGCTCCTGTACACGCTCGCAGAGCCAGCACGCCGGTGTCCGTCTGCGCGCCCTCGCTGCTCCTGACGATTCTCGGCGTCTGCCCAGGTCCGCTCCTCCCGGTACTCAGCGAGCGCCCCCGAGGGTTGTCTCCTCACTCGAGGGCAGTCATGCAGGGCCGCCTGTCGCGCTCGGGGCCAGGTGCAGGAACCAGCAGGCCTCCACGCGTCTCTCCCCCGATGTGCCCCTGTCGTCTGCTCCTTACTGTGCGGGGCGGCGCGGTCCCTTCTCCTGAAGTCCGTGGATGGTGGGTGACTCCTCCCTCAGACGGCCGCCATCGCCAGCACCGGGGGAGCGGTTCCCGGCCCGCCAAGCATCCATGCAGCACCGGGTGCTCCCCGCCTCCTATCCCACCGATAGCTCAGGGATCACAGTGGCCACGCTCCACTCGTCCCCGCCGCCAGCCGTCCTCGCTATGCCCCTCGTAGCGCAGCTCTCCTATTCCGGGGTCGCCGCCATCTTGCGCTTCACCCTCCAGCGTCTCTGGGCTCTGGGATCGGGGTCTTAGAGTGTTTCTCGCCGCTCGCCCTCTCGCCACCGTACTCTACCGGTGCCCCGGTGGTCCGCCCAGTACACCCGCACCAGCAACAGCGGGTGTGGGTACATTTCAGGATGTTTTGCGGGATCGGGTGCGGAGCTACAGGCTCACGCCGCCATCCCGATCGGCGTCCAGACCACGCCCCTGACAAATATGCGAAACATGCGCAGAGTTAAGAGCTTACGCGTTCCAAATACCAAAGGCATATTTGGTTACAGCGCGTACAAGTGGGGATGTCTGGTGTGATCTAATGTTGTTAGAAGACTATCATAGAGCTACTGTGAGAAGGATGGAGGCGGAACAGGCTGGAACCACCCAGCACACAACGCCGACTCCCCAGACGAACTGGAAGAGGTTAGCGGTCTAGCTGCAGCCAGGGACTCCAAGACGAGACTCCTGACATCATCGGAGGGGGACGTAAAGAGAGACGGAAGGACAGAGCTGCGTGTGTCTACACCTGAGGCGTAGAAAGTGCTGAAAGAGATGAGGAGAGTGGAGAAGAGGACGAGAGAAGATGAGAAGGGGAGAAAACCGGAGAAAGAGCCTTGTACAGTGCCAGTAAGCTCGGTGGCCCACCAGGGGCAGAGGACACCCTGGGTCCCTTCGCCACGGCCCTGGACACGGGTCGTGGCTTAAGGCAAGTTCCTTTACGAGGGTCCTTTTGGTGGGGGTGGTGGGGAGGCACCGGGAATTAAGGCACACCTGTTTTTATTTTATTTTGTACTGCGCCGACTTTCCTCACGTTTCTCCCCCTTCACTATACGAGCAGTGTCTGGTGAAGGTAGCACACTCGGCTGGAGAAAGAATATAGAACAGTGACCCCAGTTGTTATTATCTTTTCTTTACCTGGCATACGGACCGAGGGAGTAACCAGATACACCCTGGAGCCCCAAGAACCTAGCACTTGAAGTGAAGAGCCAGAGGGACCGTGAATCACCATTGCGCTGACAGTGCTTTGTGAGACTGGACTTCTTTTCCGTTCCATAAAATTTATTTTTTTGTTATCCTGACCTGAGAAGAAAAGGAGAATTCCTTACAAATTAAACCACTTTGTTACCATACCTCAAGCTTTCCTTGGTCCCTTCTGTGCAACCGCTACAGAGTGGTGTCAGAAGTGGGATAGACTATAGGAAGTGTCGAATCATGACACCGCCCATAACCATGGAGGGCGTTTTAGCCCAGCTGGCCGAAGGGCAGCGACACCTGCAATTAGTGATAGAGCAACACTCCCAAACTGCCCAGGAAGACCGGGAGGTTCTTCAGGAAGCCCTAACGGATCAGGCCAAACTGATTACCCATAACCAACAGGTCCAAGATACGGCGATATTACGGCTCACAGACGCCGTAGTGAGTACAAGGGTGAGACCTAATGTTCCGGGATCTGTTCTCCAAAAATACCAAGAAGGGGATGATCCAGATTATTTTTTTATACATTTTGAAAGAGTGGCAACCACAGCAGCCTGGCCCCAAGAGAGGTGGGGCCAGTATATAGCTCCTCTGTTGTCAGGTGAACTCCAGCCAGCCTATCAGGCGGCCAACCCAGCTGGAACTACTCCTTATGAGGATATAATAAAGGCCAACCTGGAGCGCCAGGGGTGCGACCAGGAATACTACAGAGCAAAGTTCAGAAAGGAAAAATGGACACCAGGAGACAATCCCCGCTCTCTCTATTATAGGATACGGGACATGGGTAATCGATGGTTGACACCCCACATATCCAGTACAGAGGAACTCACTGAGAAGGTATATATGGAACAGTTCTTGGAGGCTTTGACTCCCAACACCAGGTCGTGGGTGAAGCGACATCCTAACCTCACCTCTGCTACGGCAGTTGACCTAGCATGTGCCTTTCATAGGTCCCCAGATTTCAGGGCCAATGTACCTAGAGCACCCTATAACCCCTCACAGAATACAGGATGACCAGAACCCCGAACTCCACTGACTCCTCGTAAGCCACAAAAATCCTCGCTCCCTTCCCCTACACCCATCAGTCAAGGCCCAAAGTGCTATCACTGTGCAGAATAAAGACATATTGCCAGACAATGTCCTCATTGAGCCCCTATCGCTGAACCTATAGAAATAGGCTACTCTAAAGGGTGAATATACATGACAGGGAGGGCACACCAACAGTACACAAAGGAGGTCCTCCTAAACAGAAAAAAACAACAGGCACTCCTAGACACCGGGTGTCATGTGACAGTGATAAATGAGTCCCTAGTACCCCAACCGCAAATGCGAGAAAACGAACAAGTGAGCGTCACTTGTGTACATGGAGACACCAAATCATACCCAATAGCAGAGGTCTTGCTAGATGTGAATAAAGATCCTCATTTACGGAGGGTGGCTGTCATGTAATCCCTTCCTGAAGCCATCATTATAGGAACTGACCATCCGAGGTTTAAACACTATCTGGAAGACACCAAGGCGACCCCTAGTACCTGGTTAAAAGAAGCACACTTTAACGATAGTGAAATAAAAACCACACAAATAAAGGACAGGAAAAGCAGGCAAGACAGACAAAAGGAGAAATCAAACTTCAGGAGGACACAACAACCCTATCCTGCCTTTCCTCGTATGGCCCAGAGGGAGGACAACACTCTTTCACATGCTTGGGAACATTTTCAAGATCAAGAACCGGCACAGGTAGGACCCTACTTTTAGGTAAAAAGGGGGCTTTTATACAGAATTGTGAAGGGGCTACACACACTACAATGCAACTGCTTGTTCCCTCCTCCTTTCGTACACATGACTTACATCTGGCACACAATCGAGTAGGTGGGGTTCACTATGGTAAGGAAAACACCTTGAAATACCTCTCGGAAAGATTCTGCTGGCCGGATGTATATAAAGACGTAGCAAGACATTGTGCTACATGCAGGAGGTGTCAGTATGTGAACCCGAGTGGGGTAAAGAGAGCTCCTCTTTATCCCCTACCCATAACTGATGAACCATTCAAAAGGGTAGGGATGGACTTGATAGGACCCTTGCCCCCCTCAGCCAGAGGACATAGATACACCCTCGTTATTGTGGATTATGCAAGCCGATATCCCGAAGCATTTCCCCTAACAAGTATTACAACTCCCACCATAGCCCAGGCCATGATCTCACTGTTCTCCAGGGTGGGGTTCCCCTACGAGATTTTAATGAATCAGGGAACCCCGTTCAAGTCCCGCCTTATGGCACAGGTATGCACAGTGCAAAGGATTGATAGAATCTGCATGTCAGTATACCACCCCCAAACAGACCGCCTGGTGGAGCGTTATAATAAACTTTCAAGACCATGCTCCGCAAAATCTTCTTAGAATCAGGAAAAGATTGGGATCACAAACTACCCCTAGTTCTATTTGCCATAAGAGCACACAAATAGAGTTCCACAGGATTCTCTCCATTCGAACTACTGTTCGGGAGGAAACCCTGTTCCTTACTGGACATGGCGGCAGAACAATGGAAGGGGGAGGAAGGAAAACCGCTATTAAAATATGCATCAGACCTTCAGGCCAAGGTAACCCACTTCTGGGGCTTAGTACATGAAAACATGGAAAACGCTAAAAGCAAACAAAAGGCTTATTACGATCGGAACAGCAGTTTGAGGGAATTCCAACCAGGGGATAAGGTGTTGCTTTTATTCCCTTCCAGTGAGAATAAACTGTTATCACAATGGCAGGGTCCCTTCGTCAATGACAAACAAATCACCCCAGTTACGTACCGCATCTCCTTACCCTTGAGGGCAGGGGGTACACAAATATATCATGTAAACTATTTGGAGAAGTGGGAGGAACCCTCCAAACCCAACACTATGGGGATACAAGTGAATCTAGTAAGCACCAAAAAAAACATTGACATACCCCCATTGACCACGCAGGAATCTGAGTCAGAGACAGTGCCCACCAGACACATTCTAGTTGAGGGCTTTGTTGAAATCATTTCCGGGCCTGTTTTCTACCGTCCCTTGGTCTAACCTCACTAGTACAACATGACATAGTATCATTAGAAAACAAAGTAGTAAAACAAAAACCTTACCGAATCCCAGCAGCCCAAAAGAAGCAGTAGAGAGAGAGGTAATGACCATGCTACAATCCCACATTATTGAACCCTCACAGAGCAACTGGTGTTCCCCAGTGGTGATCGTTCCAAAACCCGATGGCAGTCTATGTTTTTGTATAGATTTCAGACAAGTTAACGCCATAACCAAATTCAACACCTATCCCATGCCGTGCATAGACGAGTTGATTGAACGACTGGGAAAAGCCTGATATGTCGATCCTTGATTTAACCAAGGGTTATTGGCAGATCCCCTGTCCCCTCAAGCCAAAGAAAAAAATGCCTTTTCAACACCCTCTGGTCTCTACCAATTCAAGGTGCTTCCCTTTTGGCTTACATAGGGACCCTGCCACATTTCAACGTTTGATGGACAGAATTCTGCAACCACACAATGGGTACGCTGCTGCGTACCTTGACGATATAGTCATATTTAGCTCCTCTTGGGAAGACCATTCACACCACTTATACTCCGTATTCACTGCCATTCAAACAGCATGCCTCACTATAAACCCAAAGAAATCCTTACTATGTACAAACACCATTTCACAATTACATGACAGGTGCTATCCTGAAAACCTTATACGGTGCTCTTACAAGCGGGCTTCCAATAATAATCGGGAGTCTCTTTTGGAACCATCAGCACCTAAACCACCTATGACGAGACTTGCGTGTGTTAACATCTTTAGCACACTGTCCAATGGAATACAGAAGAGTGTGCGAAAACATTGGTGTATCCTCAATATAGGAAATGAAGAAATACCCTTGCCATTGTTTTCTTTTAAAAGGAGCTTGAATCTGCATGACAACTTAGTTCAAACTAGACCTAAAGTGAAGGTACCTAATAAACAAGAGACGTTATGGAACATGCCAGCGGTTCAAGGACATTATCCCTGCAGCTTGTGTGCGGCCTTTCCACAACCCGAACACATGACAACAGTAGACATAGGCACAGAGAGACCATGGATACAGACGAAGCATTGTAATTGTAACAGTGAGAGGGTCATTTATTTAATAACATGTACCTGTCAGCTTTGCTATGTCCGAATGACCACTCAGAAGGTGTAACAATGGATACACGAACAAAAGAGCACTATCCGGTGTAATAAACAAGCTACTAGACTCACTAATAATTTTGTAACCATGAAACATAAAGCAGAAGAATTAAAAGGGACAGTTCTTGAACAACCTTTTGTTGCCCCACTTGTCACAGACATCACCAAATTTTTGTTCAAGAAAGAGCAGAGATGGGTTTTTAAATTGAAGAGTGACACTTGGGGCCTGAATGATGACGTTCCGTGGACCCTGCTTTAGCTCCACGTGATTGTTTCCTGTTGTAGATCTTTATCTGATTGCACGAGGCAAAACACATTTGAGCGCAGGGCAGGACCTTGCTGTTGGTCTATGCAACAATTTCATCCACGTACACTGATACTGTAGGCTTAACGATCTGTCCAGATACCATACAGGTGCTCCTCCGTCCCAACACACACACTTGACCTTGGTGTAGACTCATCCGATGACTGCATGCTTATAACCTTCATTCTGCTACAGAAGGTTATAGAATCTGTGTACATAACATGTTATCTTAACTAAGGACAGGGCCATACGCTCTCCACCTTCAGGTATCATCATTGCACACAGGATGCTTTTTTTATGGACTCAGCATCACAGGTTTAATGTTTAAGTTTACGTTTTATTTATTAGCATAGTTAGTTAAAACCATTGCAATTCATCCTTAAAAACACTAATGTGCACACAATACATTTTTCATCACTTGAGCAAAATTTCATTCACATAAAATATATATTTATAATTCCTATCGAAAATTCATGAGATTTTGAGAGGTCGCAGCAGAGCCTGCTCCTGAGACCTGGGACCTTGGAGAATGCTAATATAGTATTCTGGTTGTCAGCCTTCAGCCTGTTGCCTTCAGACTTTAGTCTCTAACCTTTTAACTTCAGCTTTAACTTCAAAACTGCCGGACCCTAAGATTCTTCAGATGACGATTGCACTCTGTGCTTGCCAGCAGGAGGACTATTTCGGAGCGAGAGAAATAGATACGTAAGCTGGCATGGCATGGCTGTTGTTAACTCCTGGCTGCATGGTGCTTTTCGTAGTGCTTTTCTGTTACTTTTGGCGGCTGTAACTGGTGCTACAGGAGCTGTGTGAGCTATGTATATAGACTAATTGCTCCGTAGCAGGGAAAAAGTTGAGGCTTGCAGCACAAGGGAAAGGAGGAAAAGAGCGATCACAAGGTGTGCGGCTTGAACTGTGTGGCTTGAACTGTAAAATCTGTAAAATCTCTGGCTATCCGCTACAATCTACCGGCTACCCCGGATCCCCGGAATTACTGCCTTGGTGCCAGGCCGCGATGCCGCGATGATGCATGGCTGTGTCTGTTTGTTACAATGGCTACACAATGGAACCCTGAAGAGCGAGGATTGAGGAGTGAGGTGTGTGGTTGTGAAGCCGGGGAGAGAAAAAAAAAGCGAGGAGAGGAAAACTGAGGAGGAAAACTGAAACGATATACCTGCTCTCCTGCTCTTCCGCTGAGTCGCTCTCCCCGTTTCTGTTTTGACCCGCAGTGAAGACTGCTTCTTCGAGATCTGCGCTAAGTGCCTCTCATTCTCTGCCTCTCCGCCGCCTCCCGTGCTCCGCTCCGCTCACCGCTTACCGCCTGCAACTACCGGCTGCTTGACTGCTGGCTGTCATCTGTCATCTGCAGACACGGCAGTGGGGCGTAAGAAGGCAGGAGACTGCGGGAGACTGCGTCGTTGTCAAGGGAGACGACGCCATCAGCTCGGAGTGCCTGGGGGGAGCCAAGAATAACAGAGGAACAGAGAAAAAAGGAGCATAGAGCACGAGAGCATGAGCATGAGAGTACAGCACAATCTTAGTGGAATAAACTAAGGGGGCAAATTATTGGAAAAACTGGAAAAATTGGGAAAATATTGGACAATAATAATAATTGAACAATGGTTTAAAAATGGAAAAATAATGGAAAGTAAGGAAATTTAAATAAAAAAAAAAGAGCTAAAAAGGAAATACAATACACAATATACAATATAACAGTATATCAGTAGTAGCATACCGGGAGCGTACCGGGAGCAAAAGGAGGTGAATCACGTATGGGCTCTTTGGTGGTTGGCCAAAACTTTCAGCTGATCTGTTCAGATCTACAATTGGGGAAAAATATAGGTCTAGAAATTAAGATTCGGAGAAAAGGAGCAATTGCTGGATTCCCAAGCTTATTTAAATTAATTATAAGATTTAAAGGTGGAGGATTCAGGGTCAGAGGTAACGCAGTACTGCTAGCAAAAATAGTGGAACTCACCATACAAACCTTGAACACAATCATGGAGAAAGACATGGAGAGGAATAAAAGTAAAAATAAGGATAAAACCAGCGACTTTGACTCTCAAGATGAAACTCAAACTAAAACCCAAAAACAGAATCAAACTGTAATAGAGAATGATACAACAACCGTTACAACCGTTACAAAAGCTATGGCCCAGGCCCAGGCCCAGGCTCAAGGAGGTGAGGTTGATCAAGAAAAACTTGAAATTCAAGAAAGTCAAGAAAGTCAAGAAAGGGAAGAGAACTCAGATGACAGGGACAGAGGAAATACCAAAGAGATCTTTAATGTACAAGGATCTCAGAAGATAAAAGAAACACAGAGACGACCCGAGACCAGGGGCTATAAAGCAATGGAAAATAACGACAAAATTAACGACGATGGCAAAATAAGAGTTATCAAGTCTGATGGGAGAGATAGAAAGATGGAGAATGAACAGATTGAACAGAAACGGCATAAGGAAGCTGAAAAATCAAAAAAGAAAGCCAAGGAAAAACAGAAAGCGAAAGAAGCAGAAAAGGGTAAGGAGAAGGAAAAAGAATTGGCAAGCAGAGAGAATCTTGACCTATTGGAGAAAAAGGCCAAAAGACTACAGACGATCAAAAATTTAAAAGCTGCGGCTAACATAACTGGGCTTTCGACAGGTTCTCAACCCAGAATTTCAAACATATTCAGCCCCACAATTAAAGAAAGACAGCAGAACTACCCTTCCAATGAAAATGCACCAATCACAATGGATCAACAAGGATTACAAAATAAGACCATAAGTGTGGCAGTCGAGTTTCTAGTTCCAGTAGAGCATCTAGAATATGAAAATATGAGAGAAGAAGGCGGATCTGGCCCTAACATAGACGCAGACTCAAATATTAATCCATCAGTGAAAGGCAGCACTTCAGTAGAAGTCTTAAATATAAACCAAGCTACGAAGGGGTACGCTTCAGCAGAAGTCTCCGATGGCTCTGAATCAGAGATCTATGAGACAGGAATATCAATCTCCAGTGAATCCAGCGAATCCAGTGAAGAGACTGATCTTGGCAAAAAACCCAGACAGGATGAACTTGACAAAAAAGTACCTTCACCGACAGAAATCGGATCTAAAAATGCTCTACTATACGATTATACATCAACAAAGAAAATGGGGAGAAAAAGAAGTAAACATAAAAGACACCCAAATATAATTCATGATGAAACGACAGATCCTGGGAGTAATCCAGAACAAATAACAGTGAGAACTAAACTCTCACGAAAAAGTCCTCATCGCAAAACAAATGCTGAATCTGAAAAAAATAAGAATATTCTTGACAACCCGGATGATGATGAGCAGCTAAAGCATAGAGAACCTACACTTAGTGAAGTCTTCGAATCAATTAAAAATTTTCATCAAGATGTAAAGAAAGATAGCCAAAGAAATCATGTCGCTATTCAAAAATTGGAAGGAGCTATCAATAAAGTTGGCAATACGTGTCAGGAAATCTCTGATAGAATGTGCTCGGTAGAAATTTGTGCAGAAAACCTGGAATCAGATGTTGGCAGATTACAACTCCAAGCAAAGGAGCACGAGGGAATAATCAAAGACTTAATGATAAAGGCTGAAGACCAAGAAAATAGAGTAAGAAGGAACAATCTTCGATTTCTTGGGATTCCCGAGGGCTCGGAAGGGAGTGATCCACGAAACTTCATGATCAATCTGCTAAAATCTTCTTTCCCGGAACTCAATTCCTGGGAAATGGATAAAGAAGTATACCGAGCACATCGCTTTCCACTAACATTACCAAAACGGTCGGAGAATTCTCCAAAATATCCGAGAGCTTTCTTAGTCAACTTTGGAAACTTTTTGGTACGTGACACTATATATGACTTGGCTAGACCAACAGCTCAAAGAGAATATAGGGGCTTTAAGTTCTTTGCTAGACCAGATTTTGCACACGCAACAGTAGAAAGACGATGGCGAATGCGACAGCTATTTGCCCCTTTCGAAAAGCTAGGAGCAACGGTCTATCTGCAAAATCCGGCACGATTAAAAATAATATATAAAGGCACAACGAGGAGCTTCACAAGCGAGATTCAGGCAGAGGCCTATCTTAAGGAGGTTGAAGCAAGAATGAAACAAAACAATGGTAACTGAATAGAAGAAGACATTTAGTGCCGATAAACTATTAACTATTATTATTTGATATAAGGTTGACACCCAGTATGATCATATAGTATCAGGCCAGGTGGTAGGCCCAGGCGTGCGGAACACACGGCCATCAATAGCTGGGTGAGTCTAAACCCAGGTTGCCTCAAAGGGTGGTAGGAGGGGGGTGGGCAAGAGGGGGGGGGAGGGAGGGGGGGAAAGGGGGTTGGGTGGCGGATGTGGGGGGAGAAAATAAAAAACTGAAGAGAGTTCGTACTGTTAAAGCGATTTCGAATGAAGGAGGTAATTTGAAACAATGGATGTGCTCTTATTATGTATATTGTGTATGCATCAGTTATCTAGACAGGTTGATGTTATGGAAATATTTAAAAATCAGGTATGCCTAAACTAAGGATTGGATCTCTTAACATAGGAGGATTAAATGATTGGAAAAAGAGGGGGAAGCTTGAACAATATTTAAATATGATAAACTTAGATTTAATATGTCTACAAGAGACTCACTTACCCTGGAGCAAAAAACACTGGTTGAATTTTAAAGGCTATGAATTGTTGTCATGTACATCCCAAACTTCTATGATAAGAGGTGTGGCCATAATTGGCAAAGTGGGGTTAGGGGGGGCCAAAAGGTGTAAGGCGGACTCACTAGGAAGATGGGCAATCTGCGAAATGAACTTAGGCTTCACTATGTGCACAGTATATGGATCCAACACAGACGAGCCACAAGTTTTTAGTCATATTGAAAATGAATTAATTGACTGGCATACCCCCATAGTACTATGTGGCGATTTCAACATCTCTGCAAATTTTACGGATAGTAGCGCATACATAGGCAGGAAGCCAAGGGTGTTTAGAGCAATCATGTCAATGATGCAGTCACATGGCTTAGACGATGTGTGGGGAAATTTACTGACCGGAGATCCAGGGTTTACTTATTTTTTACATCCTTTCAATAAATATTCGAAATTGGATTATTTCATGATCTCGACTACCTTACTTAAGAGTGTTCAAATAAACAAGCTTACCAAAATCATGTCAGATCACAACCCCCTAGTCTTAAATATGGTTATCAATAGACCATACAAGATTCCTAGACCTTGGTCATTTGATAAAAAATTATTAGCGGATGTCGACTACATCACTCGTATGAAGATATGGTCCCAGTCCTTTTTTGACGCTAATAGGTATAGTGCATCAAGGGGAGCGGTGTGGGATAGCTTTAAGGCAGGAATAAGAGGAGAGACTATAAGCTACACCACCAACGTATGGAAAAAGGTTAAAAGGGAAAGGGAAGTATTGATGGAAAAATTGAGTGAGGCAGAGACACAACATAGACAAGATATAATTAAAGGTGATCAATCTTTTGAGAGCCTACATAAAGTAAACTCCTTAAAAGCTGAGATCCAGAAACAACTAGCAAGAACGGCGGCAGCAAATTATCAGGCACAGAGATCACGCCTTTATGAAACTGGTGAGCAAGCAGGTAGAGCTCTTGCCCTGCGAATCAGGCAGGTTGCAAGTAAGAACATTGTGAAACAAATTGAATATCAGGGCCAAATATACGACAAGCCTGGTGAAATTTTGGAGGGGTTTAGGAAATTTTATCAAAAATTATATCAGGAGGAAGCGGCTGGAGAGCCCTCAAATATAAACTGGTTAGACATGGGTAGTAAGCTAAAATCAGGCCAGATCGAATTACTGGAACAAGATATTACATTGTCTGAGGTATTGGAAGCTCTGCAAGATCTGGCAAGCGGAAAGGCGTCGGGCCCAGATGCTATACCGGTAGAGCTATATAAAAGTCTAAGGGAGGAAACAACACCAATGCTCTTAGATCTATTTAATGGTGTTATGAATACCGGAATAATACCTGAGTCCTGGCAAGAAACCAATATAGTAATTTTTCACAAAAAAGGGAAACCAAAGACCAACCCGGGCTCCTATAGACCAATATCATTGATTAATAGTGATAATAAGCTATATGCTAAAATCATGGCCACTCGCATGGGAAGGATCATTGCGTCCTTGGTTTCCCCCTGGCAGCATGGGTTTATCCCAGGAAGAGGAACCTCAAATCATATTAGGAGAGCTATCACCTTATTTGACATCGGTGCTGCTAGGGGGGAGGAGGTCGCAATGATCCTCCTTGATGCAGAGAAGGCATTTGATCGCGTTAGATGGAGTTTTCTATGGAAGGTTATGGAGGCAAGGGGATTTGGGCCGAGATTTTGTCAAGCCATTCAGGCTATGTATTCATCACCTACGGCAAGAATTCAATCAATGGGGGAAAGATCAGATAGGATCAATATAACAAGGGGTACGAGACAGGGCTGCCCATGCTCTCCAATCTTGTTCGCGCTCTACATAGATCCTTTAATTACACAATTAATGAACAGTGCGCTTATTAAACCAGTAATATCAAATGGGTTTCATACTAAACTTCTCGCTTACGCGGATGATTTAGCAGTCATTACAAAAGATCCAGAGCTAGCTATGAGGGAGGTAGTCAACATAACTGGTCATTTTGGAGAGGTGTCAGGCTACCGACTAAATGTGGATAAAACACAGGTACTATGTTAAAAAAAAATAGCCAAGGTGGATGGAAGATATGTAGGATCTGTAGTTTATCTGGGAATAACAATAAATGCAGAACCAGGTAAAATAATTGACGATAATTACACCCCTCTTATCAAATCCATGGAAACAGATCTAAAAAGAATGGACTCATTACAGCTGTCACTGATTGGGAGGGCTAACGTTATAAAAATGACAATGTTTCCTAAGGTGCTTTATAAATTAAGGTCAATCCCATTTAAAATTGAAGAGAAAATTATTAGGAAAATTGAGTCCATCTTCATGAAATTTTTATGGCAATACGGGAAAATAAGGCGGTCCAATAGATACATGTCATTACCACAAGATAGAGGTGGGTTGGGACTACCGGATATTAAGAGCTATCATCTTGCATGTCTCCTCACAGACATGGCTATTTTACTCCATCCGGGGGGCCCAACCCTCAGGCAGGCGGTGATACCATCAATTTTTCAGCTATTGGTGGGAAGCGAAGCCGTAGGGCTTTTATTAAGGAGAACTCAGAGGAGTTATTACAAGGAAATTGGATATAAGACGCTTGAAGGTGTATGGTATATATGGAAAACTGCTAAAAAAGTTCTAGATATACCTACCATCCATCATCGTACACCACTTTGGAATTCAACACTCTTTCCAAATCTTAGTATGGATGGAATGTGGCGTCATTGGGAGAGCCATGGTATAGTGGAGCTGGGGCAAATAATGATTAGAGATCAGTGCAGAACACTCGAAGAACTTACACAACACTATTCATTACGAGGCTATCAAGAGCTCAAATACATACAGATTGTAAATAGAATTAAATCAATTAGGCCAAGTATCACTTTGCTCGGGAAATACGAACTAATTGAGTATTTGAAGTTAGGGGGCCATAGAATTAGAGATATATATAAAATATTTAACGACGCATTAACTGACGATATTGGAAAAATTGAAACCGCATGGTCCAATAAATTGGGAGATCCCGAAGTAGACCTTGATAAGGCGTTAGCTATGGATAAGAGGTTTCTGCGCTCTTCGAATCTAAGAGCCCAACATTACAAAACCCTATTTAATTTATACTATACGCCCGAAAAATTATTCTCGTGGGGGAAAGCGACAGATAGCAATTGCCCCAGATGTGGAAATGGCACAGCAGATCTTATACACATGTTCTATGGCTGTGAAAAATAAAAAACTATTAAAATTGAAATAACACGCTTTTTAGAGGGGGTACTTGATGTCAAAATTAACCTATCCCCAACCCTGATAATAATTGGTTGTGATGTGAAATTATGTATGAGTATCGAGGCTGAAGCTTTAGTTTTTATTTCTGTAGCAGTCCTTAGGATTTTAATTAGCGCAGCCTGGAAGGATACAGAAGCCCCAACTTTTCAAATGTGGTTGTGTAGAATGTTGGGAATACATAATATTGAGGAAGCATTATATGATTTAAAGGGGGCGAAGCTAAGGGATGTGGGCAAGCGAATTTGGGCTCCAGTGGCTACTTGGAGGATAGCAAAACTAACTACAAATGAATGATTTACTGGTTGTGGAGATATTTAACATGTCAATTGATTTTGATTTTGTATTGTTTATTACCCTTTTTGTTTTGACTTGCATGACGGCATAATGCTATGCTTCTATCTATGTATGTATTTATATATCCATCTAGGAATATGTATTTGCCGGTATGAACTCTCAATAAAAAGTTTATAAAAAAAAAAAGAAAATTCATGAGATTTAATATGTGTGAATGAAAATTAAAAATAGTAAACATATTGTTCTAAATGTCCTTTGTAAGTTGTGGCAAGGGGACAAGTTCCAGTATTCTCTTTTCTTCCACCTTCCTAAATTTAATGCTTTGTAGAATACCGGTAGGGGATTCTGCTTTGTTTGATAACCTCTAAAAACATGATAGAGGGTCAATTTTCTGCATCTTTGTTTCTACCTCCTTCAAGAACTTCACCAGGCTGCAGTTCAACTGCGGGTCACTGGGGGCAAAGCATGCAAGAACTGCCTGTCTTCGTGTACGTATTCCACGCTGGTTGAAGTGGTATTTCAATAACCGTTTCCTTTCCACCAACAGCTTCTCACAGGAGCACAGGAAATGTTCCATATCTTCAGGCGCCATGCCACATAGACGACAGAGGGAACCCCCATTGACCCTCAGCCACCGCGGGAAGTGGCGTGTGCAAGGTAACACGCCCAGTCTGTATTTGAGGAACTTCAGTTTTATATAACGTGAGTACCCGAGGTCAAGATAACTCTGTTGGCCTTGTTTAGAGTAAGAGTTTAGAATAATCCACCCATGTGACCTCATTGCAACACACGCTTTATCTTCAATCCATGAGAGGTGTTTTATTGTTTTTTTTACTAATCTTTTGATCGTAATATGATTAGTAGGGGTGTTCCACAGTTCCTGTAACCCTAGATTCACTAGACTGTTTTTCAAGTATCTGGCGGCTGGCGATGCTGGATTCCGTTCCAATTCTGACCATAAATAGCTATTTAGGGTTCCTTTGTTCGCCTTACGGATTTTATCCCAAGTCATTATGTATGCACCTTGTCTTGCCAGAGACTGCTTCTGGCCTCCAAATTCCAGCCTGAGTTGGGCCGGAGAGGTTTGTTTTGGCAAGCTGAATATGATTCTATAAGCCGCTGCCACAGTTCTATCTAGAGTCGTCGCATCCCTTCCTCTTTGTACCTCGCTACCATAGGTAATTGTGGGCAACAGTTTAGTTCTTATAACTTGTGCCAGGGGCAGGAGAGAGGGACTAGTGAGTTTGCCTTTTAATTTTTTTAGTGAAATAGATATCGCAATGCCTTTTCCTCTAATGCTTGCTTTCTGAATGGTAAACTGGCCGCTGTTGTCGATTTTGACTCCCAGGTACTTATACACTGTTATGTCTTCAATACGGTTACTGTTCCAGAACCAACCATAATTGGTTTTCCCTTTTTTGTTAATTGACATAGTTTGTGTCTTCTGTAGATTTATCGTCAGTTGATTATCATCCGAGTACAACCGAGTTACATCCACAAGATTTTGCAGCCCTATTTTTGTTTAACTGATTAACACTATGTTGTGTGCATATAGTAATGATGGTAGTGTTTGGCCTCCTAATTTCGGTGCATGGGAATTACAGTTGTTTAAAATCGGGATTAGATCACCCTAGAACAGATTAAAGAGGGTTGGGGCCAAAACACATCCCTGTTTTAGGCCCTTGTTAGTTGGGATGCGTCTGGACAGATGAGATCCATCACCCAACTTCACCTGTATCCATGTGTCACTATGCAGATTAATCAGGTTTAATGGTAGCGCGCTTGATGAGTGGTTTCGGTTTTTTATTTTACTTTTGCATATACAATCACATAGAGTGGAAACCATATTCCAGTGATCCTACTCATTAATTTGATGATCCATTAATAACACACGATATTCCCTTTCTCTAGGGCCGAGAGTGCAGGGTATAGTCCCTATCTTTCATCTGACTATACCAAGCCAAGTGTTTCAAAAATGCATGCCCCGCACAAACTACATTTCCCAGGCTCACTTGGTTCTTTGGTAGTTTTTGGGCGTGATTATGCTGATATATTTTGCATGTACTACACTTCCCATGTTTCCCAGGTTTTCTGTGTCGTTTCCATCGACTTGACGTGAGCAGCATGCGACAATGTTGAAGATTAATTGAACACACCTGCTTGCAGTTAACACCCCTTTATAGTATATAAAGGCATGCCCCCCCTCCGTCAGATTCACTCCGGTTGCAGCTTGTGTGGGGTCCGGGGTACCGACGGAGAGGTGAGTGAAAGCATCTAGTTAGATCATGCGCTACGTATTTTGTTAATAGTAGCTCTATGATAGTCTTCTGACCACATTAGATCTCAACAGCCATCCCCACTTGTACGCGCTGTGTCCAAATATGCCTTTGGTATTTGGAACGCGTAAGCTCTTAACTCTGCGCGTGTTTCACATATTTGTCCAAGTGTCTTTGTTTGGCGACTGACTCCTCACAGTCAGTGCACCAGTGGATCTTTCTCCAGCTCTATTTTTACGCGCTTTGTCCACCAATGCCCCCGACATAGGTACGCATAATTTCTTTGCCTCACTCAAGATATGAGCGGTTTGTCTACCTTTGCCTTGTAACTCTGTGCAGTTACCACATGACTACTCCTGAATGTCTAGGTATGGCGAGTTGATTCTAGACATTCAGGATCTCAGCAGCTTCTTCTTGTACATGTTTAAGCCTAGGTTCTGTATTACTTGACATTTGGTACTTGTGACTCTTAATTTATGGAGTTTTAACTACCCTAATACAATTAACATGCCATGGTGCAACATCATTTTTACTCAACTAACAACTGCTTCTTAGATCAGTTTCTGTTCTAGCTGTCTTTAGAAGCGCTTGAGCAGAGACTATGCCCCCTAGCATGTACTCTAGGATGATACTTACCACAGCTTACATAGTTTGGTCTTAATCCATGAAATAGTTACGCATGATATGATAGAATTGACTCACATTATATGGCTGACTAGCTTACAGAATGCTTGCGGTATCTGTAATTTTAGTTTTCCTTTTCAACAGAGCGGTGCCTCATTTCTTGAGCTGTTGCCCGGTGAGGTGAGGTGTTCACCCATACATCTATGGGTAACCATACAATTTCTTGACAACTCATAACATACTGAATAAAGTATTTTGTACACGCTAAGGTACGGCACGATGGGTAGTGACCCAGACGTGGAGCACACCACACAGTACAAGCTTTGTTAATAACTGTTTCCACTGTACATGATTTTAAGTCACTGTGTTTTTCTCCCACAGGTGACACCAACACTCTTGTGAGGTGTTCCCTAATAAGATTACATGTTTTCATAGGTTGAATCTATTCCAACCACATTACTGTCACGTGTATCACTTCTTTGCAGTGGCAATTACTATCTAGGTCCTGAAGAAGGCCACCATCATATATTGATCACTATGGCTGAAACATATAGACCTGCTTTCTGGAACAGTGCAGTCAATATTTCCTAAACTGCACTTGCACGGTTTTTTAACCTTGACACCAAGAGTTAACTAATAAACTATTTTTTCTCGCAGTGGGTAATTTTAAGATCACTTATCACATCACCATTTTTGCACTGCAACCATCACCTGAAATATTCTTCACGCTCCGGATTTTAGGAGATCCAATCAATTGATCAGTAAAACATCCCTGAGCTCCTCCTTCACATTGACAGGGTTGTAACCCTTGGTTACACTAGGGTTTGCAACGAAGAGGAGATCCCAGATGATGAAACATACTACCTCGGTGGGTGATTGGATTCCGTCCTCTTAAAAGGACTCCTTCAATGTTGAAGTAGGAGTCGTATGCTTATACTGGTTGTGCCTTAGAGCTGTTCTAAGCTTGGCAGACCCGCAAATTATTGGTTTGATTTATTGCTGTTTGTGTGAAATCTAAACGTGCAGGTCATTAAACTTTTCCCTTAGACCCTCTACCTACTGTTTTGTATTATTTGTATAAGTAAATACCACACAATACATAATACACCCACATAACCGTGAATAAGGGTAGGAATTGTCATTTATTTTGGTCCTGATGAAATGCCATGGATCCTTCCAGGACCACTGAGGCATGAAACATGTCGACCCAGACCCATACCCACTGGTGGATTACCTTTCTCCATTATGAGAAGCACACAATCTACATACACTTTTTATCCCCACTGTGGGGACCCGGGATTAAATAGAACACTGTGGTACCCTTCAGGTAGTTTTAATTCACGTTTTCACCTATTTTCCCACTCACCCACACTCACCATCATCGCTTATTTTGTAAAGCTCTCCACTCTCCACTAAAGAGCCCTCTCGCGAGGCCCGTGGGGTATTGCATCGCTGACTCCATGAGGAACTAAGGCCGATGATGAAGCATTACACCTTCACTAGTGTGTGAGGGCACCCCTTACTAATAAGGAAGAACCCCCCCTGACAACATACCCAACCTGAGACTAAGCACTACAGGAAGTTACCCCTATTATTGTCACAGTGAAAATCATTGTACGCTACTAATATTATCAGTGTTGTTCTAGTGACCACATCATACAAGATTACATTAATGGCCGCGCATCAAAGATTATCAGCAGTCGTCACCACGGAGCATCAGTCAGGGTCGACAGCAGTAATGTAAACAAGGCTTTATCGGTTTGGAATGCCTCTTCACAGGTTCAAAACAGCCATGGATTTAGTGCACTAAGTATATAACAAGTATCTGCACCACAGTGTTAACATTGATGGTGATGTTCGCAAATATACACGTTTAGAAAAACTAAATTGAATCACTGTTGTCGAAATCACCCAAGATGTTCTCTCCATCAACCCTGAGTCAGAAATACATGGTCAGGCAGGACCTGTAAACTAGACCTGAGGCAACTGATTGACAGATCACAGGTAGGGTGGCATGTAACCTGCAGAACAAATGCACAAACAGGAAAAACCCAGATTAGTCCCACAGATAGGCAGCGATGCCACAATGGTCCGGGAAGATTGGCCCCAATAAAATGCACATGACCGGAGGGGCACAAGTTTCCAAACACTATAATGTTAGATGCCACATGAAGTTAGGAACACTCAGTCAATCAGGACACAGCACACACAGCACATGCAGTTATCATGAGCTCCCTGTCCTGGGCATCTGGGACACATTTACCACTGGCCCTCATTGTGTCCACATAAGGTCGAGACCCACCTTCATTTGTCATCAGGTGGGAGTTAATTTATGGCTCCATGACTAGGCCCACATTCTTCTCCCTAAACAGGATCTATGAATTTTTTTATGATGTTGCAAGAAATTTATATAAAGGAGCTCTAAATAATTGTATTTTGAGACAGTCCTCAAACCCCGACTCTGTAACTGTGCTGCTGGACGATTTGTTAGATTAAACCAGCTGTTCCTGTTTTGTAATACATCTCTTGTCTTTGTTTTTTCAAGGTAAATTAATATTCAAGCTAAGTTTTGGTGAGCCACAAGGAGATATTGATTCTTTGAACCTGACTGCAGTTGAAGGAAAAGACCCGGCTCTGACATATTCACATCTCTGCAGCAAGGAAGGTGAGCAAATGCCACAATTGATTGAAAGTTCTGCTGAATCTGCGGGACAGAATTACATTCTGAAACCTTCATCAGTTGGTAAGAAACTACAACTTATCCTTAGGCCCAGCATTTGACTTGTGCCATACTAGGAAGAAGCATAAAAATATAACTTGAGCACCCTGCCACTGATAAAAATCTGACATATTGCCTCGTTTATGTGCCCAAACTAAGTAGTTGCAAGGCAGCGTCGGAGGTGATCCCGCAGAGGTCACCTTTTTTTGATAGCCAGCAGACTAGGAAAGGTGAGGGTTGCTAGAAACTTGGCTGCTGGTCATGATACAGATGGTACGCTTGTCCCCTTGGTATGATCCAGGGGCAAGGCCACACCGCTTAGAACAATGGGCATGATACAGATGGTACGCATTGGCCCTGGGTGTGCTACAGCCAGCACCTTTTTGTCTAAAAGGGTTTTCTCAGTGCTATTGGTTTCTTAACACTGTTGGTATCTGAAGGAAGTGAGAAGTGTTACTGGCTTGGACCACTTGGAGTGATACAGATGGTAGGTGTGATATAGGGTGCAATTCTGACATTAGGGAAAATTCAGACATTGGAGATTAGGTGTAGCTTGTGCTTGGCCAAGGAAGGCCTGTGGTTGTCAAGTTGTTCCTCGTTTCTGTGAAAATAGTTGTTATCTTTGTCCCGGGCCCGATATTGACAGAATATTGGGCTGATTTAGTTGTGTGAATACCGCAAAGTCTCCCCTCGTCATCACATAGCATGTGCTAAGGAGCAGGCTAAGGCATTTTTTGACATAGTCATCGTTTTTCTCTGTCAATTCTTTCTCACTTTTTCTTCTATGCGGTTATTAATTGATGCATTCTTGATGTTTGGATGCTGGTAGATTGTTGCAAATGCATTTTTCTCTTGAATGTTGCGTGTTGTTAATTGCTCAATGTGTTATGAAGATGCTGCTAATTCTTACAATCGTTTTTCCATATCTGCTGAATTAACACATTTTGAACTAATTGCACTTTCTTTCAGGTTATGACCCTTCATATGCACATTTTGTTTGTGTTTGTGAAATGTATATTCTGATGCATTTATATATATAGTATTGAACTCTTAGAAGTAGTTGTAACCAGTAATGCCTGTGTATTTATTTCCCCAACTGTATAATATTATTTGATCCAGAGAAGCTAGGGCATATCAGTTCCTTAAAAAGTTCCCAGCCAACACGGAGTCAACACTTGAGCACAAGAAAACAAGGTTTCCCACACAGGTTCAAAAACTTTTCAAGTATTGCCGTGAATGGCACGCACACACTAAGGTACACAAGTTCTCCTGGCTGGGGGGGTGGTACCTTCAACACTAACATAATTGACCACACGAGAACACACATTCAGACCAAATATATTGAGACAAAGAAGACCAGAAGAGAGGCACTGGTAGAACTAGGAGCTATCTTTGAGGAGCCCCAGATTTATAATCCTATCCTAGAATCCAAAGGTAAGGCGTTGTTGCCACCCCACCGTATGTAGGAATGGAGGTGCTCTCTCCAATGCCTGCCATCCCCACATAAGTTATACCAATCCACCAGTTGAGGGAACTGGAGGGCCCCCCCACCGAACAATGAACTGCTAGATCCAGACAAGGAAGGTCAACAGGCGAACAGGCCCAGGCAATCCTAGCATCACGCTAGGCCAGTGTTAGAGCTCCCAAAAGTTCAAACCCCCGGCCAATGCATTCAATCGATCGAACCCAAGCGGCATGGAGAACATACTCTTTCACCCGTTCGAGTGAAAACACTGAAGTGAACAAGAAAATCATAGTAGTACTGAACAGTGATTTAACAAGTGGGGTCATAGAAAGGGGCACAGTCCTCCGGGATCAGACAATGAGGGGGAGATGCAGAGTATGCTCAGGCAGCCGAAGGGACAACCAAATGTGAGTTTGAGGGCGAATTCCTACCCTGAAGAAAAGCACCTAGCTCAGAACAAAGGAGGCAACCCAGGTGGTAGTTAAAGGAGAGGTGTGAATTAAGGGTGGAGACAAAGAGAGAGCTCTCACCCTGGCAACATGATGAGAGAACAGAGCAGCATGCACTCCACCTGAAAAGAGTGGAGGTAGGTATAGAGCATCACTCTGTGAAGAGTCGAGTCAAAACTAGAAGGGAGGCTTTTGCCAGGGGACCGAGCCTCACCAGATTGTCAATGTAGAAAAGTGGCTGACCGGGTGATAAGTGATCACAGTAGCCTGGTACAAACTCAATTAAGATGTAGGAAAAGCAAACTGGCACATTTGGGTGCGCACGAGGAGAGCAGTGATAAAGACTTCCACTGCTCTCCTTGAAAGCGCGGTGTAGACAAGCTGACCCCAAGGGAAATAGTGACCAGAAAGAAAGGCGAAACCTTCAGCGCAACCATTATGCCACCTCCTAGACCATTGGAACGAAAGGGAGGGCCAGTATGATAGACCCTGTCCAAATGAAGGATCCTTCGAACCAGAGGACATGGCAATTGCGGAGGACTGTATCTGGCACAGACGGGGAGATCCCAAGTGGAACTTTCCCTACATGCAGGATTGCTTAAGAAAATGGGAGCACTACATTACAGGAAAACCAGAAGCACTGCCACAAGCCAAAATGTGCCCGCTACTGCAGAAGGGCACGTCGGGGACAATTTATAAACCATGGGCTTTGATGGATAAGGAAGAGCTTAAAACCAAACTGCTTCCTTTGATGGATGGGGCGGGGAAATGGACTTCATGTTTTGAGAAGAACACAGGGGATAAACCTAGCAGTAGGCAATATCAAAAGTCTGCTAAGCAGTCTCATTAGAGAGTAGACTAACATGGTGTTTGCCCAAGCCTGCATCACCGCAGTCATGCTGACAAACACCAAGCATGACAGGGCTACATTCAATTCATACAGACACCCAATGTGGACGGCCCTGAGGTAAATATTCCCCCTGATCATCCAGATGTGAAAGGATGGATGGCAGAAAATATGTAGCCTAAGGAGACCATAATCGACTTTCTAGACAGAATGAGGTAACAATAGGAGCAAGAGACAGGACAGCCATGGACCTATACAGCCCCCCAGGTCTCATTCTTCTATAACATCCTCAAAAAGGGGCTGCCCAGTTTTCTATAGCGCTGGCCAGACCCAGGGGTATCGGAGCGCTTTACAATGGGAACATAACAAATAATCATCAGATACAGGATAGAAGATTGACATATCAACATAGACACGCAAAAAATAGAGAGCAACATCTTGTAGTGCAGGACCGTTTTTTCTTCAGAGTCCTTTGAAGTCATTGTGCTGGAGCCGAGCTCGAAGTCCGCTAGTTGCCCCAAGCTATCCAATCCCTAGGGAGCGGTTGAGGAACAAGGTTTTGAGTTGGCTTTTGAATTCTACAAAGGAGGGAATGGTTCTGATGTGAGGGGGAATGGAGTTCCAAATTTTGGGAGCGCTTCCAGTGAAAGATCGGTCCGCAGTTTTCTTTTTTTAGTTTTTGGTGGGATGAGTAGGAGGGAGTTAGAACTTCTCAGGTTCCTGGTCTGGCCAGCTTTTATGAGTTTTTTTGCCTAGTACTCAGGTTTGCCGGTGTGAAGGGCTTTATGGGTGAGGCAGGCTGTTCTGAAACTAATTCACATTTCGACTGGAAGCCCCTTAAGTTCCTTGAGTGCAGGGGAGATATGCTTGAATTTCTTGATACCGGTGATCATTCTGGCGGCCGCATGCAATGTTGCTTTGATGGGAGCCAGGTGTGATTTTGGAATTCCTGAGAGGACTGCCTTTCCATAGTCCAGTCTTGACAGTACCAGAGATTGGGTGGCCCGTTTGAGATCATTGGATGCAATGTAGGGTTTTATTTTGTTCAATAGTCTGAGGTTAAGGAAAGCACTTTTAGCCGAGTTCTTAATGTGTCTTGTCATGTTCAGTATTGAGTCTAGAGTGATGCCTAGAGATTTGACAGAGTCTGCTAGAGTGAGATTCTCGTTGAGGGCATCGATGGCCTTTAGCCATTCGGCAATTTGGGGGTTATCTTCCTTAATCGAGATGAGGAGAATTTCCGTCTTGTCAGGATTGAGTTTCAGGTGGTTGCTTGTCAACCAGTGCTGTACATCTTTCAGTACATCATTAAGTCTTTGTATGTCTTTGAGAGAGGTAGTTTCCAGATAGATCTGAGTGTCATCAGCATAGAGATAAAAGCGGTGTTGGCTTTTCTGAGAAGTTTGGAGAGTGGTGCCATTTAGATGTTAAAGAGTTGCGGTGATAGCACCGATCCCTGAGGGACACCCTTGTTGACTTGTTGGAGGTCGGAAGTGAAGTATTTATTTTTTTATTTTTTGTGTGCGATTGTGCAGAAAGAAGGAGAACCATTTGAGGACTACCTCGCCAAAACCAGCTCTTTCTTAGAGAGCCCTTATGAGGAGTATGTGATCTACATTGTCAAATGCAACCGAGAGGTCAAGGAGAATGAGTAGGCAGCATTGGTCAGTCTAGTGATCCATGGATATCGTCGTTGATGTTAAGAATTGCGGTTTCTGTGCTACAGCCTTTTCTGAAACCTGACTGGTGGGGGTACAGGAGGTTGATGTTATTCAGGTGCTGTGTTAGTTGATGTAGTACACATCTTTCTAGAGTTTTTGAGAGAAGGGGGAGGTTTGAACACAGGTCTAAAATTGTTCAGATCCGTCGCATCTAGGCCAGGTTTTTTCAACAGGAGGGTCACTTGACCCATTTTAAGGCAGTCTGGGACCACTCTGTTTTTCAGGGAACTATTTATGATTGAGCTCCAGAGCGGGGCTAAGGCGTGCTTCAGTTTTTTGGTCAGTAAGGGAGGAATGGGGTCTAGGACATGAGCTGAGGGTATGGAGGAGGAGATCAACAAAACTATCTCAGTTTCTTGAATGGGTCGGAAGCTAAGTCAGGGATTGGGCGAGGAATTAAGAGAGAGATCAAGCGACCCAGCTGCGATGATCTTCATGGGGTGCGTGTTGTTGACGTCCAGTGAGAGTTTGATCTTCATGATCTTATCATTGAAGAAGTGGGCGAAGTTATTGCATAGTTCTTTGGACGCCTGTATAGAGGAGGGCACGGGCTTGGAGGTTTGTTGTCTGATGATGCTATATAGTTCCTTGGATCTGTTTTTGGCACTGTCTAGGGCAGAGCGGAAAAAGATGGATTTCTTGTTTTTGATGTGATTGTTGTACTTCCTACGGGCTGATTTGAGTTGATCCCGGAGGATGGAGGTAGGGTTATTTCTCCACTTTCTTTCTTTGGCTCTTAGTTCTCTCCTTTTGGAGTTGAGGTCGGGATTGAACCATGATCTGGATGGGATGGCTCTACTCTCTTTGAGCTTTAGAGGAGCTATTTTGTCAAGCATGGACACTAGCTTTGCGTTGTACCATTCAGTGAGGTCATTAATGGAGGAGTGGAAATTGGTGTCAGGGATAAGTGAGCTTATCTGTTCTTCAAGGACTCTTATAGGAACCTGAGAGAAGTTTCTCAACCATTTGAGGGGTCTTGCAAAGGAGATTGAGAGAGAGTTAGTCAGTTGATATGAAATAGGATCATGTGGTGGCCAGACCAGTCGACGGGGAGTATGTGATTGATAGTGATGGGGTTTCTTTGAGCGATAATGGCATCCAAAGTGGCTCCTTTATAGTGCGTCTCCTCTGTGCAGCACTGGATTAGATTGTTATCGCCGAAGAGACTGGATTGTGATTGGATTATCGGGTTGTTGGTCTCGTTCCATCGTAGGTTCAGGTCGCCTAGAATTAGATTGTTGGCATCACCGAGTGCACCGTGAGCTACCATGTCAGATAATTTATCTCCGAAAACGGTGGATTTGCCTAGAGGATGATAGAGAAGGTGGCAAAGTAAAGATCCATTATCTTTGGTCTTGATGTTGGTTGAGAGACATTCAAATGTGTTGTAGTTGAATGAATTTATTTCCGTGATGACCATGTTGTCTTTATGGATGATAGCTACCCCTCCCCCTCGCTGGTCTTTTCTGTTTTTGTTTATGAGTGCGAAACCTGGGGGTACAAGCATGTCTAAGCAAGGTGGGGATAAGTAATTGAGCCAGGTCTCAGTGAGGAACGCAATATCAATGTCATGAGAGAGGATGGCCTCTGCTAATTCAGTTGCATGCAGAGAAGCCGACCTGTAGTTGATGAGTAAGCAGTTGGTGAAAGACTCCTTGTTGCTGGCGGTGTTTTCTTTGGGTGCTCTAGTTAGGCTGGAGAGGACGAGCGTTCTCTGTTTTTTTTGCAGAGAGGGTCTTTTCGGAAACCTGTGATCACTTGGATTTTGGAATTAGGGGCATCAGAGAAGGGTGTGTCATAGGAGGAGGCTAGAGCAGATGCTTCATTGTCGGACATGGCTGCCTCTGTTCTAGTGGGTCTTGAGATCAAGGGTTTTGTCTCGGTATTGGAGCGTCTTTGAGCCCTTGTAGGAAGGGTTGTGATTCTTGGGGCTTTTTGTGGCCAGGGTTCCGTGACCAGTCTTGGGGGTCTCTGAGGTTGAGTTTCATGGGTTTCAGAGGGCCAGGGGGTGCTCTTGAAGCTGTTGGTGTTGGCAATGAGGGGAACCCCGGGCGGGGATTGGTGGGGTCTGCGTGCTTTATCTACATTGGAGAGGATTTTGGTCAGACCCCGGGAGATCGAGTCTATCTGGTTTTCTAATGACGTGAGTCGCTGCGCCACTGAGTCGTGGGTCAGGTTGGGGGCATCTTGGGGGGGTTCACCTTGTGTGGTGTAGGTCGGGTTGATGGAGTGTAGTCTCTTATTCATTGTGTAGGACAAGTTGCCTCTTCTTTTGAAATTCTGGGAGGGTGGATTGGGTTGTGGAAAAAATTAGAGTTTCTGAGATCTGTGCAGGAGCTAGTGAGGGTAGGGGGCACTGTTGGTGGGGCTCGTTCATGAGATTGCGGTGGGTGGGTCCAATAGAGGATTGAAGTTGTGATTTCCTTAGGGAGCTGAGGCGTATGCTTGGTCAGGGAGCTGTGTTGTGTGGCGACTCGGGAGGGGTGGGAGGGGTGGACGATGGGGGCGTGTGGTGGTGTGGGTTTAGTTTCTTGTTGGGGCCGATTAGTTGTAGTTGGGGGTAGGGTTGAGGCAGGTCGAGGCGGGTGAGAGTGGATCGGAGTGAGGGGAAGAGGGAGTCAAAAGTTTGAGGTTCTCGTTGTTTGCCTTAAAGAGTATAGTGCCGTTAGTGTAGATGGTCACGGATGTGGTCCCTCTTCTAGATGAGCGATTAGGGAGCAGGGAAGTTAATTTGCAGCTGTGAGGTGTGGATGTGGCTTTGGCATGTAAAGGTGGGCTCTGAGAGTGGAGATCCAGTCTTCTGGTCTCTCCTTGTGGAAAATTAGGTCCATCTTGATGAGACCTTTGCAGGAGGAGTGGTAGATATCAGTAAATAGGGTTTCTCGGTGTTGTCGGATTAGTTTCTGTTTGAAGTTTTGTCTCATTTTGGTGGAGAGGTGGGGAGGGAAGTTAATAGTGTTTGAGTTAAGGCTGTGGGATTTCAGATGTGTAGGTAGGGGTTGGGTGGGGGGTTTGGTGTGTCAAGACCCATAGTGAGGGAACTGTATGTAGGGGAGTCACACCTCTGAGAGATACAACAGAGCCCTATGGGAAGAAATTTACCCCGTCCTGGTTGCTGGTTGGGGGAGCTAAAGGGGCTCAAACCTCGGTGGGCGTCAGTTTCGTTCCGTTCTAGGGGACTCAGCAGTCAGCGCCAAGAGTCTGTATATTTGTCGTTAATTGAGGCTAGATTCTGCTCGCTGGGGTTGCGCTGGTCTAGGAATAGAATTTCTCTGTCAGCTACGTTACCCTAGCTTAAAGAGAGAGGTGATCCCCCATGTAGTTATGTGTCTGGGGAGAGACTCTGAGTGTGGATCAACGGGCGGCCGTCTTAGGGCAAGGCATTAAGGTATGCGGTGAGATTGTGGTGAGATAAAGGCATCCGAGGCTTTTGGGGTAAATTAGTGAAGCAGTTTTTGCGCAATACCCAATCACTGTCTTATTGGGGCCCTTACTTGTGGTTCGTCTTCCCCCTCGCAAAATTGTGGTCGAGGAGAGTTCTCAGTGTCCTTCGCAGGCATCCATCTTGGGGCCAGGCATCTGATCTTTGCTGTGAATTTGGTTGGGGTTAGGATCTCCACGATGTTGACAGCATAGTATTGATCTCCGGATAGTGTTAGTAGTGCTGCCCAGTGTTTTGTTTCTGTAGATTAATTCTCTAGATTGTGAATCGGTCTTCCTGCTCATGAAGCTGCAGTCAGGGGCAGCTTTTTAAAAATCACGGGCGGCCATCTTGGGGACAGGCTTCTGGGAATTGCAGTGACATGCGGCGATTATTGGGTTCTCCGTGGCGTTGGGGGCAGGATTCTATGGTGAACCAATGAGGAGGTCCTGTCCTTGAGCTCCGGTGCCCCTTTTGGTGATTTCGATCTTACCTATACGATTTCATAGGGTTTTGCCTTGCTGTGAGGAAGCAGATGTCCGCCGCGGGCATCTGTCTTAGGTACAGGCAGAGTTGTTTGGGTGGCACAATCAGGTTCTCTGTGGCATTAGGGGCAGGTTTCTATGTAGATCCAGTGAGGGGGTCCTGTCCGCGAGCTCCGGAGCCCCTTTTGCGCTTCCGATCTTGTCTCTACGTTTTTACAAGGTATTTACCCTGCCTTGAGGAGATAGATGTCCGCCGCGGGCGGCCATCTTACGTACAGGCAGAGTTGTTTGGCAGACACGACGAGGCTTGCGTTGGATATTGCATCCAGGAGATGCCGGGACAGACCGGCGCTATATTCCTACAGGTCTTGGCGATGGGCTATCCAGGAGTCGACCAGTGAGTGGTCCGCCGACACGATCACCTCCAGGCGTCGGTTGCAATCCTGGAGGTGTCGTGATGCAGATCCTCTTCTCCGGAGGCAAACGGGATGCGACTCTGGCTCAAATCCCTCCGCTAGAGTTCCGGTGAGTCGCTGGCTTTTGTTGTTGTGGTTTGCGGGGTCCGCGGTGGTATGCCCCCCTCACATTCTCCAGTTGGTTGCAGACAGGGCATGCACATACCTGACCCCCCTTATAAATAATGTATGCCTGTATGGCTCCTTCGCCTCCGCATGGAAGCAAGCCTCCATATGACCCATATTGAAGAAGCCAACCTTAGATCCCTCTGAAGCTAAGAACTACCGAACTACTTCCTGCCTACCGATGGCTGCAAACATCCTAGAAAGATCCATCAATCAGCAGCTACCACCTACCTTGAATCCAACAATCTTCTTCACCCCGCCCAACACCAGTTTAGATCATGTCACTCCACAGAGTCGGCCCTGGCCTAGGCCACAGAGGAGATCCGCAAACAAGTTGATACTGGGGGAGGGCCATCCTCATCTCACTGGATCTCTCTGCAGCATTTGATACGGTCAACCATCAGGTAATAATACGCAGGCTAGAGAGTCTAGGTGTGGGAGGGATGGCCCTGGCCCTACTCACCTCATTTCTCACTGACAGAGAGCAGAGGCTGTGTTGGGGTGATCTGATTTCTGAACCCTTCTTCCTTCCAGGTGGCGTCCCACCGAGGTCAGCCCTATTACCGACCCTGCTTAATATCTATGTGTCCCCTCTGACTAGATTGATCAAGGCACATGGCTTTGCTTTGATCTCGTACGCCGATGACACACACATAGTAATATCCATATCTACGAAGATCGAAACTGTGGCGAATAGGTTTCATAACTGTATGAAACAAATCATTGAATGGATGCATTCCAACTCCCTCAAGCTGAACATCGAAAAAATGGAGGTGGTGGAATTTGGAAAAGGCCCTCCCATTTGGAATTCTTAATGGTGGCCAGCAAATGCTGGGTGGTGCCCTGTAGCCACCAGGAAGACAAGAAACCTGGGTGTTATGTTCGATAATCAATTACATGTTGCTGGCCAGTGTAACTCCATGACCTCTTCATGCTTTTTCCTCATAAAGATGTTGCGTATGGTCTTGCCTTTCATTCCTCTAGGCCTTCGCAAAACGGTGGTAGTAGCACTGATCCTCTCCAGAATCGATTATTGCAATGTACTATTTCTTGGCATTGACAAAGGCCAAATACTGAAACTTCAAGCCTTGCAAAATGCTACTGCTCGGCTGGTTCTCAGCAATCCTAAATACCACCCCATCTCCAACAGTCTTAGGGAGCTTCACTGTCTCCCGGTCCAGAATCCCAGTCCAGAAGCGCATTGAATCTAAGGCTATCTGCTTCGTGCATAAGGCACTCTATGGCACCGCGGCACCCCGTTGCACCGTCAAAACTAGCCAGGGGCGCTACAAACAGATGTGCACCAAGCTCACAGCTTGGGAACCACTGACTGATACACAATAAGAGTAATACCTGCGGTGAAGGCAGGATGCTTCAGACACTGATTTGTAATCGGTGGCAGTTTTGTTTATTCTTTCAGTAATGCAGTTCACGAGCAGGGAAACTGGAGTTCAGGAGAAAGTTAAGAAATCCCGGACGGAAACTTGCAAGCACTGCAGCACCGTGATTAGGAGATCAAGCAGAGCCTTTCTGGGGAGGAGGATGGGGCCTATGTGGGACACACAAGGTCGGTAGACAGGTCTGCCAGGATTTAGGTAGGAGGTGTTACCTAAGAAGGAAATAAAACGTCCTGCGGCGCTCAAGTGAAACTAAACATTTGCAGCCAACCTGCTTTTCCACACAACGCCCCTTACAACGCCCCTTGAAAAATAATGATTCACAGCTCCGGGGAGCCCTCTCTGGTACAGCAGCGCAGGCAAAAGGAGGCAAGGGAAAACTCATGTCCACTAGCCGTGCTCTCAGATTTACACTTATAATGGAAAAGATCTCAGATGGTAAATGTGCCAGCTGCTAAGAACTGTGCAAAACCTGTGGGTCATAGAGAGTTTGCAAAGACTAATCCTGGATTAGAATGCAAATGATGTGCATTTGCTTCCCTAATTTATGGCTTGAGAACAGTACTTGTATATGTCTGCTGCTATTCGTCATTAACATGACATTTCCTATTTGCTATATCCATGTCCTCAATGCAAGGATCAAGTAGTATGTGCTTCCCCCTGGGTGTAGGCTGCACCACCCACTCACTGATCTCCACTTCCTGACATGCCACTGACTCTTGTACTTTGTCTTTGCCTTCACATTTTTCTATTTTGCAAAGTTTAAACACAATGGGGTTGTGAAAGGACATTGGTTGCCATTTAATATTCAAAAGAGTCCTGTGCACTCAGACTCAGCCAGCATTTCACTCCTGTGTGTGCCGCCAAAACAACCCTCTAGTTAGATTTTGCACAATGTCACCGTAATAGTCCAAGGACATTTTTGTCTTATATATGTCACTGCTTTGAATGTCCTGTTCGAACAAGCCATGCTCTTTATGCCTCCCGGACTAGACTGATGCAAAACAAATGGGCTGCAAAAGCACCGTAATTTGAAATGTACATTAATACTGTGTAGTTTACTTACTGTGTCATAATATAGTTTCCAGCATTACAATCAACCTCTCCAATCATGTATTTGTTGGTCCTGAGTTGGCCTTGATGCAGGCATCACTGTGCTCACATGAATATAGAAGCCTCTCTTTGACTATCCCCAACTGCTTGCTCTGTAGACTCAGTGGAAATGATTTAGTAATGCTTATTGTGCAGTGTAGTAAACAAGGCATGGTGGGAACCTGATAGCAGGACAGGAGCACAACAATAATAAGAACAGCAAAACTTTAAGTACTAAGGAAGCAGGGGGAAGCTTGCTTCAGATTCCATGGCTGGCCATGCACACCATAATACTGACGATGCGCATTCCAGATCTGTGAGCACATATGAGAGAGCTTCCAAAGCAAATTTCTGGGTTGCACTGCTAATCATAGGGCTATCCAGTGCATGCCAAAGAGCCCCAGTGCACTCTCCAGGGCTTCCAGTGCATCCAAGGAATATAAGGGCTGCTTTGCTCTCTGCATAATCTGAGTGCCCCTGGTTTGTTAAATAGCAGCAATACACCGCTCTATTCTGAACCGATCAAATGTGCTTTAACGCCACAAATTATGAAACACACAATAGTTGCACTCTTACACCTAACGAACATGCAAAAGGTGCCAATGAGAATACGTTTTTTCATCCCCCACCCATCTCCCCCCATTTGGTTCCCAAGATTGAGCCCCACATCAATCCTTATAATACCTTTGTCGGCTTCAGCCTAATTATTTTCAGGGAGAAAAATGGAAGTACTCCTAAGGCTGGGCTTACATCCCCCCACAACCAAAAGAAAGTAACATATTGGGGAGCCGCAGCCAACGGCCAATAGGGCAAGGGAGCCGTGGGTTGAAAAAGTTTAGGTACCACTGATCTATGCGCTGGCTCTCTGCGGCCTCTAGGCAGGGGTCATGGGAGCCTCGTACTGACAGTCTCAGACGGCACCATATGTTGCCACCTGTGGAGCCCACCAGTATGGACACCCCTGCGTCAGATAGTGTCAGGTGCGGTGTTCAAGTATTGCAGAGGCGGTAACGGCACCTGCGCAGGTCTGTTCAATCAGAGTTCATCCAGAAAAGGCATTTGTTTCATAATAACGTTGGCACAAGTTAACAAACCTTCCCAAATAGAAGTGCAAAACTTCGGATCCTTGGTGACAAGTTTCTTGCAACCAGGTCGTGGCAGCAGGGGATGGCCTGCCATGGAGGGATGTGCGCAGGGCCTGATGGGAGGCCAGGCCTATGGCCGACCCAGCTGTGCGCTACATAGCTCACACTCCCAACGCAATGCTTATCACTTCACAATATTAATGCCAATAAAGAACAACTCCGAATAGTAAAATATAAATGAGTAACTGCATGTATATAAACCAATAAATAATACTACATGTATAGTCATCATTTTCAAAGAGTTAAAGGTAATGTGAAGTGTGGTTTGATATGTAAGCTTCTTTAGGTCTCGGCCTGCAAAAGACTGCGCACATGCGCCGTCGAGCTGGGGAGATTTAATGATATTCAGGAAGTTTCACTAGCGAGGTTAAGCCCCGCTCCTCTTTTCCATTGGCTGGCATCACAGTTCTTGCTAAATGGTGGCCAGCCATTGGAGAAGAGGTCCTAGTGACGTTCTTCTTTCTTTTTAAGCCCCGTCCTTTTCAGACTGGCTTACTAGACTTACTGCTGGCGTAAAAGGTTTCTTATCTTCTTTATGGGTCCAGATGGCCCCATAAAGAAGATAAGGAACTTTCTATGCCAGCAGGAAGTCAGGCGATTGTTCCGAGCGCTTGTTCCTTGTCTGTCGCCCTCTCTGCCTCCCCCCTCCCTTTATTCCTGTTCAGCTGTTTTCCGATCCTTCCGTCCATGCCGACAATGTCCATACGGCCAGCCTGATTGTTGCGTGAGGCGGCCCCTGGCACAGGATAGATGCCCTGTATGTGGGTACTGATGCCTGCAAGTAACTCCGCCACTAAAATAGCTTCCCAATGTATTGCTTTCGGGGGCAGTGCAGGCTGGAGTGAGGTGTGCAGGCTGCATTCTGCTGCTACTGCTGGCCCTGGCTGCCAGGCGCCCTTTGTTGCACCTGCTTCCTCACAAGTACGTCCGAGTGTGCACAAGTCACAACCACCCCTATTCAATGGCTCAATATATTCTGCTCAGGTTTGGTAACAAAAGTGTGCCTTCGAGTAAAATTCACAACTAATCTTGCTTCCCTCTGTACCCCAACATGCAGGGCTGGTCGGGGTTGGGTTCCCTAGCCGGTATTAATATCTGAAAGGAGCCGTAGGGTACAATAAGGAATCTCCCCGATATACATATAGACACAGGGCCCTCTTGTACATCCCGCTCGCCCCCCAGCAAGTTAAACGCTGGCCCCTCCTAATGCACAGTTGATGGTTTGTGGGGGCGGGGCCACAAGACCCCACATATGCTTGTGCATGTCCCATCTTCGCGTCCTCACACGGAAGTTGTAGGTGCATGCAGTATTTGAGACTTGGGTAGCACCCCTCCCCCACATCCTCAAGCACATGTCCCATCTTCCCTCCCCCACACTGAGAGCTTACATGCATGGGTAGCCTGCTGTGTAATGCTGTCCACCAGGGCTAGCGTGCTGTGTAATGCTGTGCACCGGGGCTGGCGTGCTGTGTAATGCTGTCCACCGGGGCTAGCATGCTGTGTAATGCTGTCCACCGGGGCTAGAGTGCTGTCTAATGCAGTGCACCGGGGCTGGTGTGTTGTGTAATGATGTGCACCGGGGCTAGCGTGCTGTGTAATGCTGTCCACCGGGGTTAGTGTGCTGTGTAATGCTGTCCACCGGGGCTAACGTGCTGTGTAATGCTGTCCACTGGGGCTAGCATGCGGTGTAATGCTGTGCACCGGGACCAGCGTGCTGTGTAATGCTGTGCACCAGGGCTAGCGTGCTGTGTAATGCTGTGCACGGGGGCTAGCGTGCTGTGTAATGCTGTCCACCGGGGCTAGCGTGCTGTGTAATGATGTGCACCGGGGCTAGCGTGCTGTGTAATGCTGTGCACCGGGGCTGGTGTACTGTGTAATGCTGTGCACCGGGAGTAGCGTGCTGTGTTAGGCTGTCCACCGGGGCTAGCGTGCTGTGTAATGCTGTACACCGGGGCTAGCGTGCTGTGTAATGATGTGCACCGGGATCAGCGTGCTGTGTAATGATGTGCACCGGGGCTAGCGTGCTGTGTAATGCTGTCCACTGGGGCTAGCATGCGGTGTAATACTCTGCACCGGGACCAGCGTGCTCTGTAATGCTGTGCACTGGGGCTATCGGCTGTGTAATGCTGTGCATGGGGGTTAGCGTGCTGTGTAATGCTGTCCACTGGGGCTGGCATGCTGTGTAATGATGTGCACCGGGGCTAGCGTGCTGTGTAATGCTATGCACCGGGGCTGGCGTACTGTGTAATGATGTGCACCGGGAGTAGCGTGCTGTGTAAGGCTGTCCACCGGGCCTGGCGTGCTGTGTAATGCTGTCTACCGGGGCTGGCGTGCTGTGTAATGCTGTCGATCGGGGGTAGCGTGCTGTGTAATACTGTCCACTGGGGCTAGCGTACTGTGTATTGCTGTGCACCGGGATCAGTGTGCTGTGTAATGATGTGCACCGGGGCTAGCGTGCTGTGTAATGCTGTGCACCAGGGCTGGCGTACTGTGTAATGATGTGCACCGGGATTAGCGTGCTGTGTAATGCTGTCCACCGGGGCTGGCGTGCTGTGTAATGCTGGTGACCGGCGCTAGCGTGCTGTGTAATGCTGTCCACTGGGGCTAGCGTGCTGTGTAATGCTGTGCACCGGGACCAGCGTGCTGTGTAATGCTGTGCACCGGGGCTGGGGTGCTGTGTAATGCTGTGCACCGGGGCTAGCGTGCAGTGTACTGCTGTGCACGGGGGCTAGCGTGCTGTGTAATGCTGTGCACCGGGACTGGCGTGCTGTGTAATGCTGTGCACCGGGGCTAGCGTGCTGTGTAATGCTGTGCACCGGGGCTGGCGTGCTGTGTAATGCTGTGCACTGGGGCTGGGGTGCTGTGTAATGCTGCCTACCCGCAAGCCTGCTCATTCATTGCCTCACATGCGAGCTTGATCCGGCGACCCTCCCCTCTCTAAGGACCCCACGGTGATCTATATATCAGCACTAGGTGTGCCGCTGGCACGTTCTGATCTCCCACCTCCATAACACCCCCTTCCCGCATCAGAACCCTAAACGGAGCATCCTTCGGTGGCAATGAAGGGAGGGGTCTGTGCCGCCCACCCACACACCTGAGGCATTACTTCAGCAGCTCCGCCCCAACAGACATGGGCAGGGATGGCGCCTGCTGAGGGACCCAGGTGCCCTCATAGGGCTGGGTGCCTGCTGGTCCTATATGATACTGTGTGATCTCTGACAGGGCGTGGTCGGCCTTCCTTCACCACCCAGGGCATCAGGGGAAGCATCCCCCCCCAGATCCTCTCCCTGGGAGTACCGGGGCATTTGATATTTTTTCCTGTGGGGCAGGGGAGAGTTGCAAACGAGGTTGGGCGGGGGGAGTGCCAGGAGCGGTGTTTTGGCCCCATCTTTTGTCCTCGTTGGCACAACAGGTTGGCTCCTGGCAACACTCTATGCCTGCTGTGCCTTGTGGGGGTGGGGAGGGCGCGGGCACTGCCCACGGCGGGGAAGGGTTGGTCATAGATTCTAACACCCCACCCTTCCATTCTGGGGTGGCATCACCAGGCTCTGATTACAGAACCCACAGGGGTGGGGTGAGGACAGATACTGCCTGAAATATATAGTGGCAGAGAAGAAGGAAGGTGGGTAGCGGTGAACCGGTGCGCTGGCATGGGCTGGCACAACGCCCCTCAGACCCTGGCTCCACAGCCCTCCTCATGCCTTCCTGTCAGAGTCATAGACCCCCCCCTGCACCCCCCTCCTTCTGCATGTCCCCACACACACCTTCTAAATCCCAACGCACACAAAGCTGTTCCGTGTGCCACTCCCAGTGAGTGAATGTCCGCGAATGCCCCCGAAGTGGGTTAGCCAACCAACCGTAAGGCAGCGCCCCCCACCACGAGGCACTTTACCAGCACACATTGTACATCAGTGCCCTGAACAGCCCCCCCATCCTCCCCCCCCACCCCAGCACACCCGCGTCACAGCATGGCACTCAAGTCATCACACCGGCACCAAACGTGAGTCCACCCTGGCAGCACAGCGCAGCTGCACACCCCGAATCTTGAAGACCGCCCCCCCCTCCCCCACACACCCTTTGCACCCAAGGCCGACCAAATGCATGTCTCACACAGGGACCACGCACACCCTATCAGATCGCACCGCCATTCAGAGCTTCATAGCTCACCCTCCCCACAGACCATTCCCCGCAGCCACCCTGCCCACAGATCAACTTCTCAAAGGTGCAGTCCCACGCCTCCAGCGTGCACGTTTTCTGAACCCACCCTGTCTGCAGACCACCATCTCAGGGGCTGCACCCTCAGCGCCACAGCCCACTACATAGACCATCTACGCCCACCTTGACCACAGACCAGCACCTCAGAGGCGCACAACCCCCCCCAGCTTTTTATCCATTCACACAGTCCAGCATCTCGAAGGTGGCATCCCACACACCTAGCAGAGCCACTCCCCGCCACACCCACCCTACTCACAGTCCAGCATCTCAAAGGCTGTCTCAACATTCACCATCTACACCCCCACCCTGCCCACAGACCATCACCTCAAAGGCTTTGCCTTCAAAGGCCATTCTCCAGATGAAACGTCACCTACCCTGACCAGGTCTTCGCATCCTATCTCACCCGACATACCACGGTCCCCACCCTAACTCCAGCGCAGCACCTCTGTAGCCCATGGACCGCACCCTGCCGACACTACACCATCTTCAATGCTACATCTCATCCCCTCCACAGACCTCACCCCCTACCCCCACAGCCAGCACCCTCTGCCACCCGCCCCCCCTCAGGCAAGAATGAGACAGCCACAGATATAAGCGTAAAGGCGCCCCCTACCTGTTTTGTTCTCCTCATACAGCACAGCATAGTTGGTGTTTTAGGGCTTCCGGGTCCTTCTCTGCTGTCACTCCTTAGGACCTGGACACCCCAGCATGTCCCCGCCCCAGCCCCACATACCCTAAACCCACCTGTATATCAACGACAGAGATTTGCGGGGGTTAAAACGGCCATGTTTAATATACATACCACATAAACATGACAAGGAAGTTAAAATGCATAATTAGCAAAACACACACTTTTAATAATTGACATTCAAGATTGTAAAACCCCGCAGCACTAAAGGGGAAGTATTGCTGACTGACATCCCCAAGAGCTTCCTGCGCAAGGTGCAACCCACCTGCGCCCTAGAGTGGTGGGCCCCCCCTCTGATCCTTGTCCGCCATTCCGGGGCCCACCCCCGACCACCAGGCTGCCCAGGAACCCAGGAGGCTCGAAACCTGTTGCCCTAGCCTCCCCAGCCAGTGGTCACCTTTTCCCAGTGGAGAGCTTACCGTCTCCCCCCCTCAGTGCTGGCCTAGGGAGTACGCAGGGCGGACTCCCCTCCCTTCTGTGAGTAAATGTCAATGTTCGCAGGTCTCTTTACCGCCACAAGGGTGACCCAGGCCCTTAGGTCTGTCACCCTCCCGACCTGCGTTCTGCACAAAAGACCATAGTCCCTTTATCCAGGCATCTGTGCCCAAGTCCGACAAATGCACTCCATCTTGGTGGTACATTGCTTCTCCCGAGATCATCCTGTGTGGAATCAGACACAAGCGGCCCTTCTCTGAGCACAACTTGGCCAACTCCCTGTCGAGCCGCCTAACTGACATGTTCAGGGACCTAGCCCGCACTCCGGGGCCTTAGGTCCTACGTGGGATCATGCAAGACCAGGCAATTCTGGCCAAAGGAAAGATCCGCCCCAACCATGCGAACTCTGTCAGCAGTGCTTCCTTGACCGCCAGCCGTCCCTGATCGACCATGTCGTTCCCTCCCAAGTGGATGATGATCAAGTCCGGGGTCCTCTGCCCTTCCTGGTCTCTTATCTCCTCCACGAGCCGCCGTAGGTGCCGAATTCGCAAGCCCCCAACGCCCCGCCACAGGAATTCCGTCCCGCGTAAGCCCACCGGCTTCTCAACTTGCCGCTGCTGCAACTGCACCGTGGCGCGCCGCACGAACGAGTGCCCCAGTACCCACACCACCTTTGCGGGCATCTTACTGCATAGGATAGAAATGGAAAAGTCAACACAAGCTTTGGCAAGTTATCATCATGTAGTCACAACAACTCAGGCCTGATGTATCTCCTGAAACAATTGGATGACCAGCGCCCAACCCTTTTCACCGTGTTGGTTGGCAGGCCTGCCCCAGCCGCTAAAGTGGTGGCCCCAATCCTGAAAGAGTGCGAGGAATAACCCGAGGCCCCTAGTCCTAACTCTGCTAAAGCCAGGCCCAAGACTGCCTTAAATTGGTATTGGGAAAGACAATGGCCCTGTTCGTGTATGAACAAGGCTGGCCCCCCCTCGGTAGGGCGCAGGGACAAATATGCCCGCAACTGGGCGACTGGACAGGTGATAACGCCGGGTGCTGAGCTCAACTGAATGGTAGACCCCTTGCCACCCTGATCAGTTTTGGACCTTCTCAGGGTCACTACCATGCCTCCCGGGGATAATGAGGTGTCCCCGAACTGCAGGCCCCTCCCGTGATCAGTCCTAGATGACCCCACCAGTTAGCCTAGCCTAAATGCCCCATAAAAGGCCAGTGTGAAGGCCGAACCAAATAACGCGCACTCAAAATGTGAACTACAAACCTTGGGAAGGGCTACTATGATGTTGGAAAGTGTTGCAATATCCAGAGGCCTCCGGCAATCCCGCCTGGGTCCCTCCAGCCTGGCCCACACTGTCAGGGCCTTTTTCACCACAAAAGATGCGCATGGGTCACTCTCTCCCGCTAATCTGGCAAAGAAACCTATTGCTGACACGTGAGCCCTTGCATACGACACCGCCCTGCCCTGGTCCCTTAAGACTTGGAGGAAGCCATATATCGCTTTGTGGGAAAACAGTCCCGGGATACCGGCCCCTTGGACAAACCACCTGTAGGAATTGAAATGCTGTTGATATGCTCTCCTAGTGCTGTCGCTTAGTGAGGCACCTACCAGCCCCGCTAGCGCGGGGCTCCAATCGTCCACAGTGATGAAGGGAACCCTGTCATCCGCTCCTCCGCATGCGGGTGGAATCGCCGGAAGTCCTGTAACTTGGAACGAGACAGAGCATCAGCAGCGTGATTGTCAACCCCCTGTATGTGTGCCGCCTTAAATGTTAAATTCAGTTTCAGACATTCTAACACCAAGTGTTTCAACAATCTTAAGACATTCCTGCATGAGGCCCCCTGTCTGTTGATGGCCTCCACCACTGCCATGTTGTCAGACCAGAAAACCACTGACTTGTTCCTGAATCGGTCAGCCCATATGGCTACTGCTACAACAATTGGGAAGGGTTCCAGGAAGGCTATATTCTTAGTTAATCCAACATCATGCCACTCTGATGGCCACTGGGCCCCGCACCAGGATGGGCCCAGGATGGCCCCAAAGCCACAGCTGCCTGCCGAATCTGTAAACAGGCCCAGTTCAGTGCTAGACACCTGAGGAGCCGGCCACACCACTTTCCCATGGAAGTCTTTCAGAAAACTGCGGCATACCATGAGATCCTCCCTAACCTCGGCCCTCAGGCGTACTCGGTGGTGCTTTTGAGACAGCCCACACATTGCCCTGGCAATTGACCTAGAGAAAGGACGCCCCATGGGAATGATTCTCAGAGCAAAATTGAGCTGGCCCACTAGTACCTGCAACTGATGTAAAGTCACCTTAGGTCCTACCAGAGCTGCGTCAATGGCCTGAGAGAAGGCCTGAACTTTGTCGAGAGGCAACCTACACTTCCCTACCACTGTGTCAATCTCAATGCCCAGAAAGGTCATGCATGTATCTGGGCCCACTGTCTTACCTGGCGCCAGGGGCACCCTGAACTCCTGAAACAAAGCCACTAGCTGCTCCAAAGCCCCAGCACAAGCCTCTGAGGCGGCCGGACCCATGACCATGAAGTCGTCCAGGTAGTGTACAACCTCCTCATAAGCAGTCCTGAGTGTAAAAACCCATTGCAGCATGGAGCTGAAAGTCTCAAAGTACTTGCAAGAAACTGCACACCCCATTGGCATACACCTATCATAGTAGAATTGGTGGTTCAGCTGAAAACCCAATAGATGATAATCCTCTGGGTGTACTGGTAACAGACGAAAGGCTGATTCGATATCTGTCTTGGCCATGATAGCCCGGGCCCCAAGGCCCTCACCTTTTGCAAGGCAGCATCGAAGGAAGATTAAGTCACTGAACACAGGGATGGGTCGATGGAGTCATTAACCCACGCCCCCAGTGGAGCTGAGAGGTTGTGGATCATCCTGAACTGTCCCTGTTCCTTTTTTGGCACCACCCCCAATGGGGAACAAACAAACCCTACCAAAGGGGGGGGACGGGAAGGGGCCCGCTACCCGCCCCAGAGCGCGCTCCTTCTTAACTTTCTGGGCCACTACTGTGGGGTGCCTGCACGCCGAAAGCAAATTGTTACATAGCCTGACTGGAGCCACGCCCTGGGCCGGGATGCGAAAGCCTTCTAAAATCCTAAATAGAGAGCCTTGGCTGCTGTCCTATCTGGATACTGATTGAGCCAAAAAATCAGTCTCCCAATGTCCACCGGTGTGGGCAGCTTAAGGCTGCGGGGGTTTGATGTCCCTGCTTCCAGTCCCCCCCCGATCTTTTGATTTCTTGATGCATTTAAACTCTGGATGTGAGGGGTGGCCACAGAACGAACAAGCATGTCTAAATTTGCACTGCCCCGTGGGCCAGGTGCACATCTTTTTATTGAATGCCCAACATGTTCCTTTCTTTTCCCCCGGGCCTCCCTGAGATGTCCGAAAGGGCTGTTTGGTGTGCTGTTCCCTACTGTTGACATTCTCTAACCACACGTTAACCTCCACTTGATTCCACCCTATATTCGGGTTGGCCGCCTTCGCCCACCTGAACTCCCTATCATAATCTAACCAGGCTGTCCCGCCCAGGGAGGCATGGGCCTTCAGGATCTTATTTGTATAGAACACCAATGAAATTGACAACTCTGGCTTCTTTTCCAACATCACTGTAGTAAATACATGAAAGCCACACAACCAATTCGTAAAGGACTCCTCCACCCTTGGTTTTCTATCCCTGAAGGACCCCTCCTTCCCTTCTCTCTCCTTGTATTCCACATCCCGCCTCTTCAGTCTAATTAGCGCGAATATGTCCACATATTCCCTTTTCCAGATTTTCTCTCTCATCTCACTGGAAACATGAGTAGCTAGCGTCCCTGGTTGGGATAACACATTACTCTGGCCCCCCCTAACCACTACCAATCCCTCAAGGGCTTTGCTTGGCTCGTCCCCTGTCTTATCTCCCATGGGTGCTGACGGTCCTGCCGCCGTAGGGGAATTAAGTCCAGCCGCCATAGTGGCCTTGCCACGGGATTCAACCAGGAGGGCTAATTGTTTTTGAATATTACTTAGCGCATCCTGTTCTGCAGATCTCGGGGGCACCCAGGGAGCCACTGCTGGACTACTAGACACGGGGCTGGATGTGGGCGCTGCCAACTGACTCACTAGGGTGGCCACTGTTGCTAAGATCCCCGCTGTGGGATCTTGTGTCACCCCCACCTGAACACCTGTTTGCTGCTGAGGTGCTGGGGGGGTGCCGATATTTTTGGTAGCTCTACCGGAGTCTGCGCTGGTGCTAATACCTTTAGAGCTTCCCTGATCTCTGCTAGGGCTGACCCTACCAGGTCAACCAGAGCGCTCGCGTCCCTATTCATCGGGTCCGCGCTTGGTGCAGGTGGAGGGGAGGGCGTTACTCCTTGGGAAGATGGGAGGGCGGGACCTACTGGACTCTCGCCCCCGCTTGCTGGCTCACTCGTAGCCTGAGCCCTGTCCTTCCTGCGGTTGCCCCCCCCCTCACCTTGCCCTGCACTCTAGGTTTCTTGACCAAAGGGGGAAAAGCAGCCCTGGGCGGTACCCCTTCTCTACGTAGGTGCTCCCCCATACCTCCTAGTGCTGGTTCCTCTGGAACCGCTACCTCCTCGTCGCTACTCTCATTACCATTGTTGCCCAGCTTAGCCAGTACCATTTCAAGTAGCTGGGCAATCTCTGGATCCGCATCTTTTCACTTATGGCTCCCTTTCCTAGCTGGCATCTTCTTACTGTCTCCCTAGCTGCTCCCCTCTCTGTCTGGGACCGTGGCAATGTATGCTCGAAGTGCCCCTCACTTGCTCTGCCAGGGATTTCTGTTTGTGTAATCTACCTAGCTGTCCGATCGATTCTGTGCTCCCCTCACGCCGGAGCAATGCTCGCTTCCGGCTACCCCACACGTACTCGGGCAGTTTCTTTGCCGCCCGACTGGTGCGCGGTGCTCACGCCCCTCCCGCAGTCCTTCCCTCAGCTCCCCACACACCTGGAAGGAGAACCGTGCTACCGGAGGCCCCCGCCTGCAGCCGCAAGGGATCAGGGCCTCTGAGCCGAAGCGCCCGTGTCGCACTGCTGCTCCCACTCCCTGCAGCTACACCCGGGCCCCCCCAGCCACACGCACCCCCTTACCTGATATGTAGGATCGCCGCCGGAAGGACGCCGCAGTTTTCCTCGGTCTCCACGCTCCCTCGCCACAGCCGCCTCGATTCTGCGGACCGCCCGACCTCCTCACACGACTGGTGAACAACGGGGCAGACTAAGTTAAAACAAAGACTATGGATAAGGAGGGGGCACAGGTCGCGGGCGAGTGCAGCCGATCCGGTGAGGAAGAGGGGGACAAAGAGACCGGGGTCACTGCCCCGAGCCCCTAAATAGACCCCGGTCTCCGCCCCCCTCGCTCCCCACTGGAAGTGCGTCACCCATTGACCCGGAAGGAAATGGGCGGGCGGAGGCCTCTCGGCGATCCGCCCGCCCCCTGATCATTGAGGGAAGGGGCGGGTACCGGGGGGGGGGGCGGCCCTAGGAGCGCAGTCCTTTAATGTCGCGCTTGGCATTCTTGTTGCTCTCTTCCTAGCGTGTCCCCCCTCTCCGCATATGTCCATACTCATAGAAGCACACTAACACTCATAACCACAAAAACACACCGACATTTGCTTGTGTGTGCACACACACGCACACACACAGACACACACACTCAACATGAACCCCCAAATCAGGACACATTGGAGTTTCTGGGTAAGAATGTTTAAGGGTCTAAGCATTGAAAATGCAATAGGTCTAGCCTTTGATTAAGTTAAAGCCATTTGCTTTGCTAATGGTATGGTATAGCAAAGCAAATGGCTTTAAGTTCTGTATATCTATATAAATACCACTATTAATGCATCCATACATATACATACATATGCATGGTATGCACATAACCGTTTTAAAAAAACACTAATAAAAGCAAAGCTAAAAGCTACCTAATTACAAACAGAATTGCTTAAGCTTAACGAAAGCCGAGACCATTGCATTGCAAATGCTTGTTATAACATTGTAATTGCATCTGTCTCAGTAGGGTGGGAGTAATGGGCATTGCATTTGGTGCGTGTGGTATAGTGTGCAAGGCGTTGTGACAGTTATGGATTGGGGTCCTAAGCATAACTTGCGAATTTCTGTGTTTTTTCTGTTCCATTCCGAACCATAACTGTAATTTAAGAGTATTTTTAGGTGAGTTGCTGAGTTTTTTCTAAAAGAGGTGTTATGGTTTTATAGCAAAGTCAGACAACCATAACATCATTTTAATCTTTGCTAATTTCAATATTTGTTAAAAAATGTACACGTGCACCAGTATAGTGTTGTTTTTCTTTAACCTCAGTAACATGCGTGAAAAAGCCCCCGCCCAACCCTCACAAGTGCACAAGCTCGCCCGGCTCATGACAGCACGTCTGGGAGACAGCATGTGACCTTAACTGGCCAAGCAGCAAGACTAATTCCTTATCAACGTCAATTAGTAGATGAGCAAATCGAATTAGTGGGCTGGTGCAAAGGGGGCAATTTTAGCAGTTTGCGCGAACAGTCTGTGGTTAGATCACAGTTTTCTCTCAACTGCGCTTAACCTGGGCGTGTTGACATAACATTCAACCACGTGGACAGATAAGAAAGGGGGTGGGGAGGTCAAAGTATTTAGAGACATTACAACTCTTATCGGGGGCTAAGTAAGGCCTCTCACAAGATTAAATCAGTTCTCATCCTTTGGCGAAATACAAATCACGCAACATTCGCCAGCCAGTAAGCAGGTCGGTTGCAGTGCTAAGAATGAATGGAGCTGGGAAAACAAAGAGGATTCATTCTCTCTCCGACTTTCCGAGCTGGGCAGTTGTAGCGAGGGGCAGTTCCAATCCAATTCAATCAACTTTATTCGATCTAATTAATAAACATAGATCATAAAAGCATACATATACAAAATAATCAATCTTTAAAAAGGAATTATTAAAATCAGCATTTTTAAAAGACCCACAACAGCCCTTGCAAAATAACCTACAATTTGTACTATACACCGGAATTCGAAAATTGATCTTAATGCTAAAAGCTGGAAATGCAGTAATTCATCAAGCAGCAATAATCAACCACCCAGCTAAAAAAATGTTTAATAAATAGATAACAGTTAAGAATAATATGTCTACATTGCAAATCAAAATAACTAGTTAAATACATTTGACATGGTAAAACTTAATCACATGAATTTCCCCAACACCATTACAAGCTCTAATAGACAAGAGGCTGAAAACCAGGGCCAGTTCTATTCGAGGTTTCTAATTACCTCTATCAACAGTGGTCAGTGGCTACTTGCACTGCTTGTCAATTGGCTAAAAAGAGAAATGATTCGGTTTATTGCTGTGTCTTAAATTCTCTGCGATTGCCTTGCTGCTTAGTTTGCAAAAATAACCTAAAACAAATATCAAAGACATGCATGCCCACTGATCCGATTCAGGCGTGAGACCCCCGATTTGTACAGCAAAAAAAAGGGGTTTTATTTTAGGTGTCTCACGCCTGAAATTGCCTCTGCTTCAATAGAAGTTAATGGGGGGAAATGCCACCAATTTCTTTTGGATATCTTCCACTTTTCTGTTCTGAACTTTTGGCATGTCTGGAAAGGCTTAAAGTCCCATCCACTAAGTACATCGGGGCTCATTTATGAGGTTTTGCTGTAGGGCAGCGCCACAGGCCTTCCTGCTGCGCTGCCCTACAGCAAAAGAAAAGGCTAGGAATGTGCCGTATCTATCCAGCGCATTCCTGTTCTTTTCCCCTGCGCAGGCGCACAATGGGCTGCCATGCGCCAACACAGGCACCTTCCCACCATGGTGCAAGGGTGCCTGCGCTGCGAGATGATTATTTTTGTGCAGAAATGGATACCTTCCTGCACAAAGACAATCACAAGAGGCAATTCCCTCTTTTTCTGTGTGCTGCAGACTGCAGCACACATAGAACAAGCATTTGCAATGCAATAGGTCTCCCATTTGTGAGACTTCGAACAACTGGTTTTGTCAATAGAAAAGCGGGCATCATGCTCAAACATAAAGCGCAGAGCCCGTGCACATAAAAGTTATGTGCATGCCGGCCAGTGAAGCGGCCGCCATGGTAATAATTTCTTTTTTTTTTTTTAAACACAAAAAACTGCCACAGTGCTCAAACATGAAGCACAGGGCCCGTGTTGTAAAAATTAAAGCTGGCGCCCTCCTGAAACATAAAGTGCGGCGCCCATGCACATAAAAGTGATTAAAAAAACTTGAAAGTGGATGCTGAAATTCCTCCATTGAACACGGCTTTAAAGAGGTGGGAAATACATAATCCTGTAATGATCCCGTGGTATCTGGTAACAAACAATAAGGAAGCCTAGCCATCCATCAAAACGTGCACATCCAGACTCCATACTGTACAGCGTGCCCAACAGCAAGTCTAAATATTATTCAAAATTATAATTGGTGCCCTAAGTCCGATATCCATTATCAATCTTTTCTAAAGAAACATCTCTCTTAAACAAGTATTGGTTTTGCCTTTGGGACCTTATAAGTGTTTAGCCATGCAACACTTGATGTTGTTGCACCAAGGATATTGTGCTGGATAACTAAACACTTATAAGGTCCCAAAGGCGAGACCTATTGGCTATGCCAATGCTAGCTTTTATAGCGCTACTCATAACAACCCTACGGTGTCAAATCACTTTACATCACACAACACGTTATACAGAGGCAATAAACTATACGTGTGGAAATCATTCTATATGAAACATAACTAAAAACAACAAGGAGTAATTACCGTTCTGCAATCTGCCTGTACACGGTCTTTGCAGCAGGTATATTAACCCTCTGTACTACACTATGACGAGTCAAAGCTGCCACTAGACAAATCGCCCATCTCTGTCCAGCAGAAACATTAATCACCTGGTTATCTTGACATTTTTATTGCTGCCTGAAAAATGCTAGGCACGCAAGTAAACAGCAGGTGCTTTTAAAACCAAAATTTATTTCTGAACATGAACACAGCACCTCTCCCGAGCCAGGTGCAGCTGCACGGGTCGCACTGACCTTAAGCCGGCCCTCCCTACATTAGCCCTGTCCTCCCACCCAAATTTCTGAAGCTGCTCTTCAGATTTATTGGGCGGTGCTGCACTGGCATTAATACTTGGGAACATCATAGTGGTCGTTATGACTAGGTATGGATTAGTTGCTAATCACTCACATTTAGGGGCTCCCTGGTCGCCGATCTAATGGCAGTCAATACTTTTCCAACAACGAGTAATGCTTATCTTTATGCGCCCAATGAGCCCTTAACTGAAGAGACAGTGGGCTTCAGAAATATCAGCACACTCGCCACCACAATTCCACCCATCAAACTGCACATTTTCCCCAATGGCTACTCTGGAACGCAGAAAGAATTAGTGTTGAAAAAATTAGTATAGTGAAATATGAAGTAATTTGAGTGGTGGATATGTTATTCAGTTATTTGGAAAGAGAAGGGTAGGTTGCGGGATAGAAGAGGCAACGAGGTTTGTATTTATATGGTGCTTGCTACCCCTTGATGGGGTTTTGAGGCACTTCATTGGTGAGTAGCATGCTACTCTGGAACCCATAAAGGATTAGTGTTGAAAAAATTAGTATAGTGAAGTATGAAGTAATTTGAGTGGTGGATATGTTATTCAGTTATTTGGAAAGAGAAGGGTAGGTTGCGGGATACAAGAGGCAAAGAGTTTTGTATTTATATGGTGTTTGCTACTCCTTGATGGGGTTTTGAGGCGCTTCATTGGCGAGTAGCACACTACTCGGGAACCCATAAACGATTAGTGGTGGATAAGTATAGTGGAATATGGAAATTGAGAAGTGAATGGTTAACGCCAGCACCGAACACAACAAGCAGGGGAGGAGGGACACACGGGGTCCAGAAGGTTAACACCCGCACCAAACACCACAAGCAGCGGAAGAGGGACACACAGGGTCCAGATGGTTAACACCAGCACCAAACACCACAAGCAGGGGAGAAGGGGCACACAGGGTCCAGATGGTTAACACCAACAGCACCAAACACTACAAGCAGGGGAGGAGGGACCCACGGGGTCCAGATGCATACGCCAGCACTAAACACCACAAGCAGCAGTGGGGAGTCCGACGTATATTGAACCCTGGCTGAACACCACCAACAGCTGAGGGGGCTGGGGCTTCGTGGAGTCCAGATTGCAACAGGTAAGGGGAAAAAAAACCTGAAACACTCCATGATGGTGACAGAGAGCCCGGACGCAAATACCACTGGCAAAATATCTCTAGGTGTCACCGGCAGAGCAATCTAACAATCATGCATAAGAATAGACAGGTAGAAGTGGCAGTGTGGGGCATTATTCGCTAATAGTCCGTTTTAAAGGCTGAGCCCCGCGGCCCTCGCTTGACACCTCAGGCTTGCAGTAGGATTCATACACCTCTGCGATCAGGTAACATGCCACAAAGCCCCAGTTATAATGGAGCCGGCGCTAAACAAATACCCAAAAAGTGATATGTAAATATCTTCGTAGAGTTCACAAATAGAACCGGCTGGGGAGAAGTTATTGTGGCCACGTACCTGTAAAAAACAGAAGCAGACACCATGAAGTCAACCCTCACTCCTGAGAAGAGGCCTGGTTCACAAGAGGACTGGCCGCCCCCAAACACTGGCAAGCCCACAACAGGTCTGGGGACAGAGGCTGCGAGCCTCGAACCAGTCCAGAGTGAGTGAGTGTGTATGTGTGTGTGTGTAAGCCAGCTGGGCTCCTTTGTGTGCGTGTGGACGCAAAGGGCTGGTTAGCAGTACCGTTAATTCTATCGATGTACATGCCGGGCTGCTTCATGCCATCCTCTCATATCCAGGGCATGCGCACAAAGGCTTAGACGGCCCTCGGAGGTTCACGAAATGAACCACGCTCTCGTTGCACACACCAGAGAGTCTTGTGCACACCGACTAAAACCGTGAGACGCAACGGTCTGCACAGGGGGCCCAGAGTGACAGCATGCAACAGGAGTCACTGGCTGTCCCATCAGATGACGGCATGTTAAAACATGGCCTTTCCCTGGTAGGGGTATCATGGTCAAAATTGTTGTCTGTTAGCACGAAGGGGAGCTTGCATTATGGAGGGTGGGCGGGGGCTGCTCTGCTGTCTCTCTAGGAAGTGCAATCGATGCGGATTGGACATTTCTCACGGAGAAGTATTGTACGCAGGTCCTCTGACTATGCTTAAAGGAGAATGAGATCTAGGCCCTGGCTGCACTAGCCCGAAACCTTTCCAGCTCGTTTTGCGGCTTCCCCTTTAAGTGACTGTTAGATCTGGGGGTCTCTAGTTGGCAGAGGTAGGTACCACTGTCCAAATAGGGACCCTTGCTTCTAGTCAGGGCAAGGAGATAACCCTCTGAGATAACCCCTGCTCACCCTCTAGGTAGCTTGGCACGAGCAGTCTAGGCTAACCAGAGGCAATGCGTAAAGTATTTGTACCAACACTCACAGTAACACAGTGAAAACACCACAAACTGACTCCACAACAGTTTAGAAAAATAAAGGTATTTTTAATCTAAACTACACAAGACCAAAACGACAAAACAGCCACGGGTCAGGAAAAATAAGGGAGGAAGAAGCAAAAAGTTTGAGGATGACCCTGCAAGAAGGGCCAGTTCCAACAGTGACCACCTCTGGAACTTACGGCCACCCTAAAGGCACCCAGGGGTGGTGGGGATATTTGACATTTTAAGGGCATGCACCATTGCACTAAATAAAGTGTTACGGCAAATAGCAGTGTTCATGGGGAGTGGGTTACTTGTCTAGTTGAGACTTCACGCTTTCTGTCGCCTGCACACCTCACTTTTTGTTGTGATTGAGCCATGCACGGAAAGTATTTACCGGCGGCTTGAGCCAGGGCTGGGTCCCGTGATTTCTGGATACGCAAGCTGTACAATCCTCCCGGGGGAGCTCCACTGCTGGTATTCTATTCAAGACTGGAAAGCACTAGGGACCTGGACGCCAACTTGGTGCAGATTCTTCTTTCAAGTGCCTCCTACGATGAGGGACAGACCCGCATAGACTCTAGAGTCATGCCCCATAAATGCAGTTCTCAGAACAACTTAGGAAGGAGCCCAACTTTTGGAAAGGAGCAAAAAAAAAACTGAGCGTTTCCCTTGCGGTAGCGAGCAGGGCACCATCTGTTTTCAAGTTAATTACAAACAGATTTCACCAAAGCTCGCTCCTGCAAGGGAATCGATTAACGAGCACGTGTTGCCATTGAAAGCAATGCAATGCTTGCACGTTTTTTGGACTAAAAAGCAAATTGATTTCAAGAGATCTCCTCCTAGGCAGCGCATGCACGCTGCGTACGTGAGACCTAAAAATGCCCACTTGAATCATGTGAAAGCAAGAGCTCTCACATCCATTTTCACAACCACCGGGAGGCTGGCGTGCTTGACTGATGCCTGTCAGTATTATCGCCCTCCTCACACAGCCTCTCCTCCCCCTGATGCACAAAATGAACTTAACCATGAAGAAGAATGCAGCAAGGGTCATGGGGCAGTCATGTGAAAATACAAAACCTCTTTAAGGGCCCTCCAATTTAGCTCTTATTTATACAACACGTTAGCTCGAAGATTCTTGTGCTGGGGGTGCTGTAGCACACCGAGGCATGAGGGTACCCTCCCTCATACTCCTCTTCTTGTTCTATTCCTTGAAACCACAAGGACTCTTTTACTTAAAAGAAAAATCATGTGTTTGTCAACTTGAGAAATAAGTGCATTTTTAAGTGCCCCATGCCGCGGTTTCACTTTAAAAACAGCTGCGGACCTTTCTTTAGGCACGGCTAGTCTAAATAAAGGGGTGTGGCCTTTATTAACAACCTGCCCTGAAACAACAACCAAAAATTGCGAGACACATTGCACTGCAAATGCTTTAAAAGAAAATAAAGTCTGTGTTTATTACAAATACATTACCGCAACAAAAGTGTGCCTTTTTAAAAAACATACCGCAACGAAGCAGAGCAACTAAAAGAAAAATGCAGTTGCTCTGCTTTGTTGCGGTATGTATTTTAAACATGCACTCTCTTGTTGTGGTAATATATTTTAAATGTACACACACTTTGTTTTCTTTTAAAAGATTTGCAGTGCATTGCATCTCATAATTTGTCAAGTTACAACTATTGGTGTTATAAATAACACTGCACATATATACACAAATGATGGGCGTTTCACCAGAATAAGGTGGGCTTTTCATTTTCTAGGTTACAGTGGAAGCTGCCATTGTGGGTACCGATGCGGCTGCGCATGGCGTCGTTCTGCCGGGGGTGCTTGGGGTTTACCAGCAATTTAGAGTTTTTGTACAATAAGAGAAAATCATTTACAAAAAGTAGTGCTCACCGACTGTAAACAAAACACACCAAGTAACAACACAATAAAAGGTCCAGTCCTCATGGGATGTTACAAATACAGACAAGGCGTTACTAAGAAGGGATTACTAAGCCTATTCACGAATCAAAAGCAACCATTTAGAAAGGACAGTAGCAGGAGCCAATTGAAAAGATGGGCGGAGAGTGGACAGAGCTTCCATTCCATACCCTAATAAACAGTAGTGGTCGGCAGTAGGAGTTACTGCAGGGCGGTGACGTGGGCAGGGGGAGGGGCAGGGGGGGGTAGTAATGTATGGATTACGGAGTTTTACAGGTAAGTAAGCATTTAAATAAATAAAACTAATTTCGTTGCTCGCACTGCATCACACCCTGCCCCTCCCCCTGCCCACCTCACCGCCCTGCAGTAACTCCTACTGCCGACCGCTACTGCTAATAAAGCATGCCTCACAGAACAGAGCATCAGCTGCCCAGGCTCGACCTAAAAAGGTAAAACGAGGAGAAATAAAGATATTTCTCCTTGTTGTGCCTCCCTTACCCACCCCTGGGAGGCGTATATTTTTGGCTCTGCTTCAGATTTATGGTTTCTCGTAAATCCGGGGTCGTGTCAAAAAAGCCATGGATGTTGCTGGGAACGCCCCCAGCAATACCCATTGCACGCCCCTTTAATGCAGAAAATGGAGTTAAAGGGACCGAAATTTAAGAGGCAGGATTAAGCCAAAAAAGTGTTTTGGTGCTGCATCCTAAACATGGAGCAGGCCCCTGCGACACGTAATGTCACAAAAAGTGACGTCCCGGCAGCACAAGGGGCCTCATAAATGAGGCCCATTGAGTTCTGTGGCTCCATCTTGAGGAATTCCTAATTTAGATGTCACAAATTGTTTCGCCTGCAGCCAGTTGATGCACGTGGAGTTTGGACATTGGCTCTGTGGTTCCAATCACACAAAGCAATGAGAGCTTGAAAACGCAAAGAAAGAACTGCCTGGCCAGACAGAGATCAAAAGTCCTCTGTAATCACGCATGGACATCGAACTTACAAAGATAGCAGTCTGTTTAATTTACGGTCATCCTCAACCCGCCCCAAAAAAGCCCAATAGGTCTTGCATGTGTTTGAATTAGAGTTATTAGCTTTCTAAATGGCAATGTGTTTTATGTATGTTTTATGGAATGTATGTATGTGGTGTGTAGTGGAATTATGTGGATAGTAAATATATGGTATTGAGAGTTGTGGAATTATGTCTAGTTGGATTCTTTATTATGGAGTGTAATTATGTGAAATGGTATTATGTGTTGTGGAGTGGTATGTAGTGGAGTTTAATTATTTGGTATGCAGTTAAATGTGTGGCTTGATGTGGAATTGTGTTGTGTGGATTAAATTTATATGGTGTGTAATTGTGTTGTTGAGTTGTATTAAATGGTTTGGTGTTGAATTATGTGGTGTGGATTGCAAATGTGTGGAGTTGAATTGTGTGGTGTAGAATTGTGTGGATAGATTTACCTGTTTGGAGATGATAAACAAGAAATAGGTAAGAGGTAAGCTTCAGTTCTGCATGTTTGGGAGTTAAAAAATAAAGAAAGAGAGTTAGAGCTATTGATGTTGTAAATGTTTATTACCTATATGTTATGGATTGGAGAGGATGTATGTGTTATGTAGTGGAATTATGTTTGTTGGTTGGAATGCAGTTGTGGCATTGTGTGGCATATAATTGTGTGGTGTAGACTAGAGTGGATTTGTGAAGTGGAATCATGTGGTATGGTGTGCATTTGTATTTTTGGATATTAATTATGTGTTTTTGAGTGTACTTGAATTATGTGGAGTGGGATTGTGTATAATGGAGTGTAATTATGATGAATGCCATTTTGTGATGTTAAGTGCTATACAGTGGAGTTTAGTAACATGGTGTACTGTTGTGTTGTATGGAATGAAGTTTACTTATGTGCTGTAAATTGGATATATGTGATGTGTGGTGGAATTGCGTTGTGGGGTGGATTAAAAAAAATTAAATATGTGGTGTGGGATGGATTTTTGTGGGGTTGAATAGTATGGCATGATATAGTTTGGTATAGAGTGAAAATATTTTAAGTGAAATCAAGTGGCATAGTGTGGAGTGTTTTTATGTGGATTGTTATGTCGTATAGAGTGTATTTATGTGGGGTGTATTTATGTGGTATTGTGAAGTGTGTAATTAGGTGTAGTTGAATTATGCGGTGTTAAGTGGTATTATGTGGATTGTAATTATGTGGTGTGGTTGTATGAATATGCATTGTATTGAGTGGTGTTACATGGAGTGGCTTTGAGTAGAGTGGTATGGCATTGAGTGGAATGGTTTAAAGCAGAATGCAGTTGTGAAGTAATGTGTGGAGCACAGTTGGTTGGAGTGGTGTTGCATAGAGCAGAGTGGCATTGTGTTGAGAGGACTGGGGTTGCATGGAATGGTGTTGTGTAGAGTGGAGTGATATTACAAGAAGTGGAATTGTGTGGGTGGCGCTGCATTGATTGACACCGCGTGGAGTGGTGTGGTACTGAGTGGAGTGCGGTTGCATAGAGCAGGTGGAATTGCATAGAGTGGAGTGTAGTTGTGTGGAGTGGCATTGTGAGGAATGGCATAGAGTGGCACTGTGTGGAGTGGCATAGAGTAGAGTGGTGTAGAGTAGAGTGGCGTTGCAAGGATTAGTTTTGTTTTGAGTGCTGTTGCTTGTAGTGGTATTGCGTAGAGCTGAGTTCGATGGAGTGGCATGGCATAGAGTGCAGTGCAGTTGTGTAGAGTGGAGTAAGTTTGCATGGAGTGTAGTTGCATGTAGTGCAGTGGTGTGGAGTGCAGTGGGTGGAGTGTCGTGGAGTTGGGTAAAGCAGAGTGGCTTGGAGTAAAGCAGAGTGTTGTTGAGTGGAGTAAAGCAGAGTGGCATGGGGTAAAGCAGAATGGTGTTGAGAGGAGTGGAGTGGAGTGGGGTAAAGTAAAGTAGAGCAGAGTGGAGTAAAGCGAAGTGGAGCAGAGTGAGTGGAGTAAATGTGATTGGAGTGGAGTAAAGCCAAATGGCATGGAGTAAAGCAGCAATGTGGAGTAAAGTAGAGTGGTGTGGAGTAAAACATAGTGGATTAAAGAAGAGTGGAGTGGAATCAAGCAGAGTTGTATGGAATAAAGTAGAGTGGTGCAGAGTAAACCAGAGTGGTATGGAGTAAAGCAGAGTGGAGTAAAGCAGAGAGGGGTACAGCAGAGTTGAGTAAAGCAGAGTTGTATTGAGCAGAGGGGAGTAAAGTAGAGTTGTGTGGAGTAAAATAGAGTTGCTTGGAGTAAAGTTGAGTGGTGTTGAGCATAGTGGCATGGAGTAAAGCAGAGTGGCTTGGAGCAAAGCAGATTGGCATGGAATAAAGCCAAGTTGCGTAGAGTAAAGCAGAGTGGGATTGAGTGGAGCGGCGTGGAGTAAAGAAGATTGGTTTGTGTAAAGGTGGGTGGTATAGAGTAAAGGAGAGTGGCATTGAGTAAAGCAGAATAGTGTGGAGTGAAGCAGAGTAGAGTGGAGAAGAGTGGAATAAAGCAGAGGGGTGTGTAGTAAAGCATAGTAGTATTGAGTGGAGTGGAGTAAATCAGAGTGGCGTGGAGTAAAGCTGCATGGAGTTGTGTGGAGTACAGTAAAGCAGAGTGGTGTGGAGTAAAGCTGAGTGGTGTGTACTAAAGATGAGTGGCATGGAGTAAAGTAGAGTGGATAAAGTAGAGTTGAGTGTAGTGCAGTGGAGTAAAGCAGGGTGTAGGGGAGTAAAGTAAAGTGGAGTAAAGTAGAGTTGCATTGAGCAGAGTGCAGTAAAGGAGAGTGTCATGGACTAAAGCTAAATGGTGTTGCGGCTAGTGGCTTGGAGTGAAGCAGAGTGGATTGGAGTGGAGTAAAGCAGAGTGGATTGGACTGGAAAAAGCAGCATGGCGTGTAGGAAAGCGGAGTGGCATTGAGTGTAGTGGAGTAGAGTGTAGTGGAGTAAAGCAGAATGGAGTGGAGTAAAGATGAGTGCGGTGAGGTGAAGTGCATTTGGGCGTTGTGTATTAAAGTGGAGTGGAGTGGAGGACATCAGTGTGGAATGGCATCAAGAAGAATGGAGTTGAGTGTAGTAATGTGGAGTAAAGCAGAATGGCATGGAATAAAGCAGAATGTTTTGTGCACAGTGGAGTGTAGTAAAGCAGAGTGGATTGAAGTAAAGCTGAGTAAAGTGGAGTAAAGGTTTTGGGAGGAGAGTAAAGCGGAGTGGTGTGTAGAAAAGTTGAGTGGTGTGGAGAAATAGATGGAGGACATGAGGGCAAAAAGCAGGTGTTAACAATTAGGGTGCTTTGGTGCGCACTGGAAGACTATGAGCATTTAAACTACTACTAACTTTGAGCCAAATTCATTACATGTATTAGGGAGAGATTAGGCGAGAAGTGGAGGAGAGGAGCAGAAAAAGGTAAGAACAGAAAAGTGTGAAAGGGGGTAAAAGCAGAAGAGAAAGGGAGCCGGTGAGATAGGTAACAGAATGTTCTGGAAAGAAGGATCAGAATTGGAGAGGCAAAGGCCATTGTGGAGAGAATGAAGTGTAAGGAAGAAACATGCCGAATTTTGGATTTGAGGATGAAAATGCAGTTTTGTCCTGGCCCCTTATTATGTGTTATTGGGCAAATATGTTTTTTCCTTGTGTGTATGTAAAAATATTATGGCTTTGCGTGATGCTATTTAACCAAGGAACCGAATGATCACAATTTATAATGCATGCCCTGGGCCTTGGTGTATGTAATGATTGGAAAGCCAAAATGATGTAAGAGCAAATTTATTATACACCACAATGAAAAGCAATATAGTAGAACATAAATCGTAATTATAACACTGATGAAGACATGTGTGAGATACAGTTAATATCACTGTAACGTGTTGTAATGAGAGGAGTGTATGAGAGAGGGAGGGGTAAAACTGATGAGAAGGGAAGAGGAGGAGAATGGGAGAAGGAGAGAAAGTGTTGTAAAATGGATATGAGGCAGAAGAAATAGGTTGAGATAGTGGGGGAGAGAGTGGGAAGGGATTAGGAGAGAAGTGGTAGAGAGAAGGAGCAAAAGGTAAGAAAAGAAAAGTGTGAGATACGTTTAATTTTATTGTAACATGTGTACTAGCTAGGGAGAGGAATGTATGAGCGAAGGAGGGGTAAACAGATGAGAAGGGAAGAGGAGGAGAACGGGAGAAGGGACGAAAGTGTGGAGAGAGTGGGTAAGAGAGAGAAAAAATAAATGGAGTGAGAGAGAGAGTAGGGACAGATTAGCAAAGGAGTGAAAGAGTGAAGGCAAAAATGAGAAAAGAAGACCTGGCTGAAATTGAGCAGTAGTTTAAATGATAAAAATGTGCATGCACATTCACACCCAGTATGCGTTTGTTACACAGCAAGCCCAAAGAGAGGGTGTTAATGATTACGTTCCATGGTGCGAAGTGGAAGAACCTGGCTGAAATTAAGCAATAGTTTAAAGGTTAAAATTGTTAAAATATGTAAGTGTGTGCATAGTTACACTGAGTATGCATCTGTTACGTAGCACAGCCAAAGAGTAGGTGTTAATAATTAAGTGCGGTGGTGCACAAGGGAAAACCCTGGCTCAAAGTAAGCAGTAGCTTAAATGCTCAACTTGTTTAAATATATTAGGGAGAGATTAGGAGAGAAGTGCAGGAGACCAGGAGTGAAAGGTATGAAAAGAAGAGTGTGAGCTACAGTTAATTTCACTGTAACGTGTCCAAGCTAGGGAGAGGAGTGTATGAGAGAGGGAGGGGTGAAAAAGATGTGAAGGAAAGAGGAGGAGAATGGGAGAAGAAGCGAAAGTGTACATAGTTTAAATTTGCGTTTGACAGCAGTGTGCACACGTTACAAACACGGCAGTGTTTATTTTATGTTTATGTGTGGTTGTTCTATGTGAGACACATATAGTCCAATATGTGAATCTTATTTTAAATTGGGAATTGTCGTTGTTATACACAGAGAGTCCGCCTACCACCGTTCAGATCGGCAGCCACGGAAGTCATCTGCGGCGTTCCCCAGGGCTCCTCGCTCAGCCCCACCCTCTTCAACGTCTACATGAGCCCCCTGGCGGCCATCGCACGCCAGCACAACCTCAACATCATCTCCTACGCCGACGACACCCAGCTGATCCTCTCCCTGACCAACGACCCCGCCGCCGCCAGAACCAACCTCCACGAAGGGATGAAAGACGTAGCCGAGTGGATGACGACCAGCCGCCTGAAACTAAACTCAGACAAGACGGAAGTCCTCATCCTGGGCTCCTCGCCCTCCGCCTGGGACGACTCCTGGTGGCCCCCCGCCCTAGGCACCGCACCCAAACCGACAGACCACACACGCAACCTGGGCTTCATCCTGGACTCCTCCCTCTCCATGACCAGACAAGTCAACGCCGTCTCCGCGTCCTGTTTCAACATCCTGCGCATGCTACGAAAGATCTTCCGGTGGATCCCCACCGAGACCAGGAAGACGGTCACCCAGGCCCTCGTCACCAGCCGACTAGACTACGGCAACGCCCTCTACGCCGGAACCACCGCCAAGCTCCAGAAGAGACTCCAGCGGATCCAGAACGCCTCAGCCAGACTCATCCTCGACATCCCCCGACGCAGCCACATCTCCGGACACCTGAGAGACCTGCACTGGCTCCCCGTCAACAAGAGAATCACCTTCCGTCTCCTCACCCACGCACACAAAGCCCTACACGACCAAGGCCCGAGCTACCTCAACAACCGCCTCAACTTCTACGCTCCCAAACGCCACCTCCGTTCGACCAACCACGCCCTCGCCGCCGTCCCCCGCATCCGAAGAGCGACAACAGGAGGAAGGTCCTTCTCCTACCTGGCCGCCAAGACCTGGAACACCCTCCCTACCGACCTCCGCCTGACCCAAGATCACCTCTCCTTCAGGAAGAAGCTCAAGACCTGGCTGTTCGAGCAGTAGAGGCACCCCACCCCCCCCCCCAAGCGCCTTGAGACCCTCTGGGTGAGTAGTGCGCTCTATAAATGCCTTGATTGATTGATTGATTGTTAAATTAGGTTGCTTTGCACAGAAAGCAAACATCGGAAATATAATATATACATTCTATTACCGTTGTTACAATGCTCTGTGTGGAGTATGTTGTTGTTTTCCCTGCAAAAGTACACTGAAGCCCACTTTTTACGATTTGATAACAAAGTGTCATTAGTTACAGCATGTGGCTAAAAGTACATAATGATTACCTTTAGGCTGATAATTCGTACGTAATAAAAAGATGGTGCCACGGAAAAGGAGGAAAGACCTGCCAAGGAGCTTGCAACACTAATTTCTTGAAGGCCCGTACCTGGTGTGTCTGTAACTATCTGTTTAATCAACTGTTGACCAGATGGCGACGCTAATACCAAGGAAAGTTTTTGGCAGGGGAAGATACCTTAAGGGAGTATTTACAAAAACAAAACAAATAATACCATTGATGACCTGTGTGCTTTATTTAGGTTCCGGAAGGCCTATATGAAATGATGATATTATTTTAAAAAAAAATAGTAGTGCTACACTGAGTCATGTCCACCAACCATGTCTGCATCATGAAACTGAAAGTAAAATCACTTTAAAAAACTGAAATATTGCAACTGCATGTAAGGGACAGGGTGCAATCCGTAAAGCTCCCTCTCCGTCCGCCTGACTATGCTGTGAGGCAGGCTGGAGCCTGCTGACTGATTGAGAGGCGGGAGGTAGAGCAGAAAGTGGACCGAAGAGCCAGGAAATACACAATAAAAACAAAACCAGCACAGCACTCGTGAAATGGTAGCAGCACTGAAAGATAATGTCGACAATTATTAACAAGCACCCCAGCAGGAGGCAGGGCAGGGGAGGCAGCAGTAACACAACTGTGGTGTTAAGAGGGGTGGGAGGAAGAATGCTATATTTCAATGTAAAAAGCTAGGGTGCTAAAGCAGAGCACAGACAAACAATAAAAGATCAGGAAACCAAGAAAAAAAAGAGTCCCTAAGAGAACAGATAAGAAACCATAGGGGAATGAGGCAATACTAAGCCCTTGCTCTGCGGGAGGAACAGAAGAGAGAAAGGAGGGACAAAGAGGCTGGACGTACCACTAGCAAGCAAGAATCTTTAAAGGACACTGACATGGACAAATAAAAAGAAATGGCAAGGAAGGGGATGGACTTGATGCACACAGACTGATTACAGCAGGTCTCGAAGAGACAGCTGCACTGTCTAGCTCGACCTAAAAAGGCACCTGTGAACCAACTAAAAACAAAATTGGAAGAACAAAAACAAACATTTTAGAAACAAATTCAACCAAAAACAAGCACTTACAAAGAAAATAAGAACAAAAGGGGGAACAGAAACTGATGTAAATAGAACAATAAAAAGCAATTGAGAAATCAATACAAGAAAATCATTTTTGAAACAAGTAAAAACATACTTTAAGAGAGCAGCATACACCTAAATTGAAGCACCTGCATTGCCACAGGCGGAGGCACCCATGCACAGACATATCTGACAACCCTGAAAAAGCATAGGGGCTTGCATCACTAAGCATCGCACAACACTCGTATGATAGCGAAGCTATAGATTACGTCAATGCTGTTGATCTATGGTAGAACAGCTCACCCCCATAGACATGCAACATAGTCATGAGAGAAATCCAGACAAGGAGGGGAGTGGTAAGTATTTATTTGTGGGGCCCATAAGGCATCCAGGGGTAACTGGGCCTAGATTGTTTTAATGTCTTTTACCACTCTCATCCCAGGATTCCTATATTATTGTCACGGAAAACTGAAAACAAAGCACACCCTGTCAGCACTTGACACTTTTAAGTACTGGCAGAGCAGTCAAAGGCTCCTTAAGCATTGATGTGGTTTGGATTCTCTGCAACTCACATAATCTCAATAAATCTTTGTCCTGTCAATATTTTACTTTAAAAAGAAAAACAGGGGGGCGTGCCCAAATGGCGAGTGGGTAGGACGTGCTTTGCTTCGTCTCCCCGCTCCTGGGTGCCTAATTCTGCCCCAAAGTGCGCTCTGACCCCCTCTACAGCTTCGAGACGCAAGACAATTTTACCTCCAGCCCTGCTGTAGCTTTGTAGCGGGGTGTAATGTGGCTGAGCGGTTAATGTCCAGGAGGCGAGCCGCAATATGGCATTGCAAAATGCTGCCAGACATGGTCAATATCGCGACGGTGCCTGTGGAGAGCTGGGGGCATTGTTGGTGCCAGGTCTCCAATCCGGACGCCCTCGATAGCTCCACATCGATGAGAAGCAGTGTTCAGAGTGGCTCCCTGCAGACATCGGCGCGTAGGCTTCGGAGACGGGAGCAGGAGTCTGGTTGCAGGAAGGAAACCCGGTAAGCTGTGTGGGGATCGCACCTCCTGTGGGACAAGCGAAGTGCGAGAGGGGACGGCCCATCAGCGGAAGACCTGGCAAAGACGGGATTCGGCTAGGGCATTGGCTGGCATGCTTCTCTCACAGCGATACCATCGGAGACGGCGCTGGGCTGCAGACTACCAGAGTAGACAGGGGCCGGCGAGACAGCGGAGGGCTCGGACGTATTTGGGCGTCCCTTAAGCGGTAAGAGCGGCTGTGAGGCAGCGGAGGAAGGCCGAGCATGGCGCAAGAGGGCAACGGCCAGACTCATCGTCTGGCACCCTCTTGTAACTGCGACACACACTCTGGGACTCCTCCAAAGGCCGGGAGGCCTATCGATCACCAGCGATGCCCGGGCGGCAGTGCCACCAGGCTTTGCAGCACATCGCCACTGGGCCGTGCCAGCGGGCACATCGGGTCAAAGCATGACAGGAGTCCCAGCAGTGCAGTGCCTAGCAGGAGGGAGCAAGATCAGGTGCCTAAGCTGACGGCGAGGTGAGTCTAGTGGCGAAAGATTCCATATAGTGGGCCTCAGCCAGGGAAACCGACTGGCGCCCACTTTACCTAGTAGCATGGTTGTCGGCAGAGGGGCGCACTTGGGTGGCCCTCCAGCAGTAGAACGGTGGTGAGGCAGCGGAAGAAAGCTGAATGCGGTGCAAGAGGGCATTGGCCATACTCATCGGCTGGTGCTCACACGCAGCTGCGGCACGCTCTTTGGGGTCTGCTTCGGTGGACAGGGTGTCTATCGTTCACCCGCGTGGCCTGGGTGGCGACGCCACCAGACCTTGCGGCGCACCACCAGACCTTGCGGCGCACCACCAGTGGTCAATGCCAGCGGGCACACCGGGCCACAGTACGTACAGAGTTAAGGCGGCACAGGACCTGGCGGCAGGGAGCAAGGTCAGGCGACCCAGTGGAGGGAGCAATTGCACATAAGGGGCATCAGCCAGGGAATCCGACTGGCGCTCGATCTGCCTGATGGCGTGGTTGTCACCACATCACAGTCCACACTTAATCTCACCATTGGGAGGTCTGCCTTCAGCCACGCAGAAGCCTGGAGTCTAAGAGACTCTGTCCACATTGGCTCAGAGGACATACGCTCACCCGCCGCTGACCCTCTGAAGCAGTGGAAAGGTGTGGTGGGCCCTCACGAGTTCAGGCACGGAGCGGCGAATCCTAGGTGACTAAGGACAACACAGCTGCGTGCCCCACAGCGGCATCCACAAAGCCAGAAGCGGGCTTTCATCAGGACCGAGGGGGCCCTTTGCCGAGAACCCGCCTTGTCCACTGCCAACATGATGCCGCAATGAACCAAATTTTGTCGAGGGCTGTGGTGTGCGTAGGACTTTGTTCGAGTTATTTCTGACAGCGGCTTATCAAGGACTGCTTTTTTCATTTACTCGCCTTGAGACACCACAATGGATATATATATATATATCTAATGATGACATTTTGATACTCTCTGATTCAACATATTTCATGGCCCTTCACTTAGTCGCATCACGGAACTTCTGATTAGTAGCTGCACCTCCATACTGGTGCATCTCGTCCTTTTCATTCATACTCAATACTGCATTGGCAGTGGACAAATATCTATTGAATTTTGCCCTGACGAAACTCCCATGGTTGGGGAGCGAAACGCGTTGGCTGTCCTGTGCACTTTGAAAAAAAGAAAATAAACGAAAAATCTATTTTTGCAAATTTCTGGTTTCTTACAATTACTTTGCGATTGGTGCTGCCTCCACTTTTTCTTCAAACCTTCTCCAAATTCAACCCTGACAGGACGAGTGTGTATGCCACCCTGGCGAAATATATAGGAATCATGTGCACTCCCTGGGTTTTGCGCCACAATGTCAGTTATTATGTTTTTGCTATTGCATACTACCTGTATGTTAAGGGAATGATAACATTTTCTATTCCTATATATGTATTATATGTATTCATTTCCTGCAGGGGGGCATATTGCCACATGGGTGCAATCAATGCAACCAAAGGCTTGTGGGAAGCGGCCTATCCGGTAAAATTCCTGTTTAGTCTTGGTGAGGTAGTGTGCCGTTATGGGGAAGCTAATGTGTGAGTTGATCCGGGACATCATGGCATTAAGGAATGCTTTGAAGATTCTTGAAAGTGCGCTTTAAGACACACCTCCAGCTACTGCTATGAACCCCATAGCCTGATGCCAGTAGGTGCAGGCAGCATAGTACCTGCACATGCGTGGGTATGGCATTGGTCGTACGTGTCTGTCGCTGCAGAATGGGATCCAATTCATTGATTAAATCATGGATTATGGCTGCATTGAGCCTATACTTGTTGTATATTTCATCTTCTGTCTGTCCTTGCAAAGTAATGCGGACTCTGAGGATGCGCTCCTGTATCCTCCTCCTTCTGTGTGCTGCAGACTGGAGCTTCATCCTTCTCGCCCTCAGGTAAATCTCTGCCATTGTGAAATGTTCAGGCTCAATCTGTGTGTGTTTAAATAAGTTTCTGTTGACTTTCAACTGTATCTGATTTGCACTCATTATTACCACCCGGTTGTTATCCTTCTTTTTTTGCACTTGGTAATTTGCGATTTTCTGTAAAATCGCAAATTGCGATTTTTCATGCATTTATTTGTGATTCTCTAATTGCGATTCGCTATTTGGGAGATGCAATTAAAGATTCGCAAATTTATTCTCAGAATAATTTGCGATTCTTTAATTTTGCGAAAACATTGGTTTTCACTATATTTGCATTCATGCATTGCTGCAGGGTACTTTGTGATCTCAATTGGTATATTTTAGTGATTCAACCCTGCATCCAGCCATGCTCTGAGTTTGTGTTTCATGAGTCTACCGCTCAACAGTGGGATCCCCACCAATGGGATGTTGCCAGCATAGGGGGTGCAGCTAGATGTGTATTTCAGTGCTTTCCTCCAGCATATCAATGCAGTATGTGGTAAAGGTGGTATTGCCGAAGGGGGGTTTAAACTGTGGTAATAATAGTGTGTGTAGCTGTCCCCGTTCAATATTTCGTATAGTAAATCCCATCTCTTGTAGGTTGCGACCTGCCATCCAGTAGGACAACCACTGCAATGGACTCGCCTAATAATATGCTCGGAAATCCGTTAGGCCCAGACCTCTTCCTTTGTGTCTATTTGTAATTTCTCGAGACTTACTCTTCGACGACCCGTTCCCCAAATGAGGTCCGATAGTATAGTGTTTAGTGTGATAAAAATAATTGGAGGTACAATAATTGGTAAATTAGTCAAATAATAAAGGAGCCGAAGGAGTACCACCATCTTAGACACTGCCACTCAGCCCATTGCTGACAGAGGCAAAAGGGTCCAAAAACTACTTGTGAGCGTATTCCCCTAATAGCCGTACTGAGGTTACTGTCCAACATGTCCATGTGGGATCGGTATATGTTGATGCCCAGATATTTAAATATGTGCTGTGCTGCAGGTAGGGAAAGTAGCCCAAGATTGATTCTGTCAGGTCGTGATTGATCTTGGAAGAAGAAGATTCATTTATGGCTAAGCCGGATATCTGTTGCAACATGCGAAAATTCCCGGTATTGGGTCTAGCCCCCTGCTTAATTTGAGCAGGGGCTTTCAGGTGCTCAACACCTGCACTTCTTTCACAGGGCCGGGGCTACAAATTTTGACCCTGCAGGTGGTGGTCTCAATATTAATTGTTCAAATTAAAAATAAAAAGAATAACATACATTGCATGGTTTCAGGCTGGTAAATGTTTATAGACAGGCCAGCATACGCCTGTCCAGGCAGATATGATTGTGTATCACCAAGTTAGTGATGATGTCATCTCGCCGATCACAAATCCAAGAAGTCATCGACAAACTATGTCTTGCATTCTATTCCCAGAGTCTGCTGCACCATGCCACTGCCTGAGCCTAAGCCTCCCATTGGATAATTGTAGCTGGGGGCTGGCTCAAGACGGAGTTGAGGCAAGGAAGCTGCAAGAGTGCATTTGGAACTTGGGAGTGAGGGCTCTTGAGGCAGAACGAACGAAAGTAAGTGTGGACTTTCCACTTGCTGTGTAACCAGAGTAGCATATCCTGCAGCCCTGCATTGCTGCTACCCTCAACGTGCTTGATGCGGCTGTGGCCCAACACAACTTTTGTGCGCGATAGTGTCACCTGTAGAATCTGTGCGCTGCACCCCAGCATGGTAATTGCTGAGCGTGCGTGAGCCCAGTAGGCAACACAGCCATACTTACCGGCATTGGCAGCATTACGGCTAGGGACAATGCCTGTGCTGTAGCAGGCAGGGTCACAGCAAGCTGAGCAGTGGATGCCAATGCCGTCGCCTTCCCTGGACCTACTAAATACAGGCAGCACTAGTAGTGACATCATCTGCTGTGCTCGAGCAGCTACCTGTTCTGCAAATAACCCAGTTATACTGCACTGATTAATATATGCAAAAAAATAAATTTCATTTTGGTGTACATTTTGTTTTTGCACCTGGTGTAGGTAAGAAAGTAAAACACATGTCATCTTCCTCTTCTTTAGGAAAGCCAACAGGAAAACGCAGAGTTCAAAATAGCAGGGACATGTACAGGCTGACGACAGGGGTCACAGGCAGCAGCAGTGTTATAGATGAGAGAGAGAGCAGGAGTAAAGAGGAGAAAGGAACAACAGGAGAGGAGAGAGATAAGATGGAGCAAAGTAGAAGAAAAGGAGAGCAAATCAGATACAAAGAGAAAGTAGCCATGATGTGAAGAAGAGAGCATTAAGAAGAGAGAAGATAGAATGAATGGATGTAGAGGACAGGACAGAGGAAAAAAAGTAGACAAATGATAAAATGGAGACACAGCTAATCACTGCTAGAAGAGTGATCGTAAAGAGCCAAGATCGAGGGGAGAGAGAGCAGAGCATGGATGCAAGTAAAGAGGAAAAAGGGCAGGGGTAGAATGAATAGAGGGCAAATCAGAAATGCAGGGAATAAGGTAACACACCAGGTGAGACAAAGATGATAGAAAACAATTAGAGAGGTTAGAAGATAGACTCTTAGAGCAAAGAGGTAGGGGATAGACAACAGATCAAGGTTAGAAGATAGAGACTGAGGCAGTGAGAGTGTTGAACGACGGGTTTCACTGGAGGAAGAAGTGAGCTGTGGCCTCCTTGACAAAATTTTCAGCACCTGCACTTCTTTTTTTACAAATTAAGCACTGGATACCGCGCATAAATAATTATGTCATCCGCATACGCGGATATCAAATGAGTGGATGTGCCTATTGGTATTCCACATTAAATAGCTTCCTGTCTCAGTCGAAGCGCCAATGGCTCTAGTGTCAGTACGAACAATAGTGGTGAAAGGGGGCAACCCTGTCGCGTGCCCCTGTGTCCTCGGTATTCCCGTGAAATGTGTTTACTGGACCTAACCCTTGCCGTCGGGGCCTCGTATAGCAGGCGTATCCATCGGAGATATACAAAACTCTTGGGCGTATGGGATTTATAGGGGCTCATATAGTAGGCTACACTTAATTTCCCTTCACAGGAATATTAGTCTGGTGCATCCAAAGTTTGGGAAGAGAACACCCTACTTCCCTAAATTCAATCATAGATTGAAAAGCTATAAAAACAGTGTTTTTTTGGAGTACACAAGCACACAATTTAGAGTCATAGGGCTAGATGTAGTTAATTGTAAATTACTGATTCGAAAATACAGAATTTTACCGATTCGGTATTTTCGAATCGGTAATTGCCATGTAGATAAAAAATCGGTAAGTAACTAATAGTTGGTGGTAAATAACGAATCCTTAAAGCACATGAACACTGTTTAAAGTGCTTCCTACATGTCATTTACCGATTCGGTAAATACCGAATCGGTAAATGATGATTCGGTAAATACCTAATCAGTAAATTCCGATTCGGTATTTACCGAATCTGTAAATTGGCCCCTACATAACAAAAGCCTATTAACAGTCGGTAACGGCTGATTTCGGCCGTTACCGACCGGTATTGTCCTTCCTGCATCTGGCCCTTAGTTATGTAAATATCACAAAATAAATTTCTCGAAGATAAACAATGGGGCTCTTGTAGTTCTTTTCTTTATTTTCATCACATTCCAATCCCTTGTGCCAACGCATTTCGCCGTGGTTGGGTTAACCTGCGGTTTCGTCAGGGCTGGAAATAATACAGAATTTTCATTTGTAATACACAAATTAGCTCCTTAGGTCTATGCTGTTAGAGCCCACATCATTGCAACCACGTGCAAAGGAACTAGTCAAAATGTGCAGTGTATAGTATATCAGAGTCTTCTCTTATCATCAGGTATCATACTCACAACGTATAAGCATAAACATAAATCGGGAAAAATACACACATATCCAGGTAATATTTTTAACATCTAATTCAAAGTGACAGCGTGATCATATGTCCATTATTTTAAAATAAACTCAATACCAAAGTGTTTTAAATGTATGAAACCCATGTGTACAAATATATAAATCGTGCAAATTTTGATGCCAGTACCTTAGACTTCTCACAGTTATATTGCCTGATGGAGTAGAGGAAAATTGCTTGTTACTAAACAGAGTATGCGAGGTAAGGTTTATTTAGAAATTGTCTATCTTAAGATTGCCATGAGTGACCAAAACAAAATTTCCTACCTCGCTGGAGTTGTTGCACGCTAGTTATCTCCGTCGTCAAAGGTGCATGATAAGTTAGTCACAACTTCAAAGTCTAGTAAACAGTTTCCATGTGTCAGCCAAATATAAGCAGCAAATTTGGTCTAGAACAAAATCATGTAACGTCCTGATTAGTTTCAATTATCCCCTGTATTTGCACAAAATCTAAACAGTATCATCACGTATGCTGGAGCCCACAGGCAACAGAGTCACAAGTTGTGTATCGTAAAAACAACCAAATTTACTCTTACCTCAAGTAAATATCACAGATACTCCTCTATTCCAAATGTAGTTATAATGCCACTATAAAATCCAAAACAGGCCAATTGTGTGGACTACAAAGTCCTGTATATAGCAATAGCGCTGTAAGACAATGTTCCCGTTCACCTGTAATAGTAACGGAGGAGCGGGGGTCAAGTTGAGTTCTTAAGTTAAACTCCCAAAAGAAAATACTCGAGAGTGTGTCACGGAGAGAAATCTCTTACCTCGTATCAAGAGTAATGTGAGCCTCTCGGTCTCGTTGAGCCCGTGTACAGGCGAGCAGCTCCGTCTTCCGAGTTACGCGCTAATGACACTTTGCCAAACACTGAAAACGGACCTCAATCTCAGTCAGTTATTATTGGGCGCCATCTTAGACTGATGTCCGTGATTAAAGTTTTAAAGGCCGTAACAGTAATGCCTAGAGATATAATCTATACGATACTCATACATATATAGTGCTATTCACAACATCCAAGAGCACAGTGAATTATATGAAGTGATATCGCAAATCTCGCTCATAAATGGACTTCCAATAGGGTAGTTAAATACTGTGCGCCATCTTAAGCTAGTAGTATCTCATATATAGCATGTGTGAACTACTAAAAGAATATCTTATGGTACAAATCAATAAATATAATCAAATTATCAGATACATTAGCCCATCTCGGGCAGCTAGTAGTCAAGAGATATCCTAATTTCCGAGTCCTTTTAGAAGCCACAAAAGAATGGTCATTCTGGTATAATTGTCCAATATATCGGTCCCCCTGAATAATTCTGAAAAATAACGATTCACAATGGGCCTGAGTTGCAGAAGTCTATTAAAAGAATTTTAAACTAAAGATAAATAAAATCCTGAGAACGTTAGTGATTCTCAAAATATTGGTGGAGTTAGGTCAATAACTCTAAGTCCGTATACAGGTGATATAAGTATCACACAAAACCCATATAAGGCATTTACAGACATTATAGTCAGGAAAGCCTGAGTACATTATCCATAAAGGGTGGGTGATCACATTACCAACTCACCCCGTAGTCATCGGTACTGGCATTTCTTGCCTATACCAATTCAAAGTCAGTGTTAGATAAAAAAAATGTTGAACCCCATATGAAGTCACTAAGTCATTCGTATTTCATAAATCCGTTCAGTCTCCTAGGAAGAATTGAAGCTCCTGGTCAAAGTGTATGCCATTCTCAACAGCTCTCAAACGCATAATACTCCTTACCTCACATCTCCGCAGCATAAGTTCCCTGTTACCTCCTCGTGGATCAATTTTCACCTGTTCAATTCCCAAAAACCTGAAACTCTTGTTTTCATTTTGGGCTGAGCAGTTGTGTACGTGTTCTGCTATTGGATACCTGATGTCATTCTGTTTAAGTGCTCTCAGGTGTTCCCCAATGCGTTCTCTGAGCATTCTTATCGTGCTTCCCACGTATATCTTACAGCATTTGCATTGAATTACATATACAAAATATTTGGTACTATACGTGATATTCGTTAGTATATCATAATTTTTACCATTTTCCATCTGAAAATGCCTTGTTTTGTCCTTAGCACATTTACAGACCCCACAGTGTCCACATTTGAAGAACCCTCTAGAGTGTTGGTCTAGCCATGTCTCTGATTTTTTGATAGGATAACTAGGACTTAACAATGTGCCTAACGTTTTCCCTCTGCGATATGTGATTTGAGGGAGCACTCCAATATGGCTTTCTAAAGCCTTATCTAATTTCAAGATGTGCCAATGTTTGTTCATGCTTGCTCGTAAGGTTTTGCTAGTCGGGGTATAGTTAGCGATAACCCTTATTGACTGAGAATTTGTAGTAGTACTTTTTGATGGTTTCAAGGTGGATAAACGATTTGTGTTTATTGCTTTCTGTTTAGCTGCCTTAATGTCTCATTTACAGTATCCTCTACGGAGGAATCTCCCTTCCATGTCTTCAAGACAGTCCATAAAATATTGATACTCGCTGCAGTTTCTTCTTGCCCTGATCATCTCCCTGAATGGGATAGCTGTTAATTGGTGCCTTGGGTGCGCACTCCTTGAATGCAAAACTGCATTACATGCAGTCGGTTTCCGATACATTCTACTCAAAACTTGATCTTCCTTTGTGTACAGTTCCACATCCAGGAAGACTATTTTGGTCGAGCGATGGTTAGAGGTGAATCTTATGTTCATATCATTCCCATTTAGGTAGTCAAAAAATTCATTTAGTAGTTTTTCAGGGCCTGTCCAGATCATTAGACAGTCGTCGATGAACCTTCCCCAGTAGAGAATATGTTCATTCCAACGACTTGCCCCTGAGCTCCAAATAAATACCTCTTCCATCCAGCCCTTAAAGATGTTACCTTATGCTGGGGAAAATTTGGAGCCCATGGCTACATCCTGAGTCTGTTTAAACCTTTCTCCATCGAACAAAAAGAAGTTGTTTGATAAAATGAATTCTGTCATCACTAGTATCATCTGTGTATGTTCCAACTGAGTGGCTAGTTTCCCTGACAAAAAATAGTTAAGAGCCTTGAGGCCCAATTCATTTTTAATGCTTTTGTACAATGACACCACATCAAGGGTAACCAGTATCATACCCGGGTCCCATCTAATGTCTCCTAGTATGTTCAAAATGTGACGTGTATCTTTGATATAAGAGGGCAAGTTGATCATTATGGGTTGGAGAAATATGTCTACATATTGGGACAGGCGTTCGGTTGGTCCCCCGATCCCCGACACAATCGGTCTCCCTGGTGGAAATGGGACACCCTTATGAATTTTTGGTAATGCATAAAAGGCAAGGATGCCTCGGGCGGTTAACCTTCAGAAATAAATATTCATCATTGTCCAACAAACCCTTTTCATACCACAGCTTCAGATGTCCATTAATCTGATTTGTTAAGTTATACATTGGATTATGCACCACTTTTTCATAACACATTAAATTATTCAGTTGACTGTAAATTTCATTATCATAATTAATTTTGTTCATCAGAACGATGTTCCCACTCTTATCTGCATTTCTGATAATTAGTTCAGTGTTTTCCATCAAACCCTTCAAGGCTTCTCTTTCATGTACTGACAGATTATCTCTAACCGGCCCCCTTGAGGTTGTTCTCCTAGTGTTGTTATCTAGGTCTGATAGAACTAAGCAGTGACAAATTTCTATATTGTTGCCACCCATCAGATTTAGGGACCATCTAGATTTTCCCTTGAGTCCACTTGATATAGTTAGGTCAGGTCTGATGTCCAGGTCATCCAATAACCTGGCTAGCGTGACCGGATCTTCTTCCAACTCAGTGATTGATAGTAAATTTACTGTGTCCTGAATGTCATTAATAGTGAATGAATTAGAAATTGCACCACACATTTGCAAAGTAGTTTCTTTATTAGGTTTGGGATTTTGCGTAAAGAATTTATTTCATTTCAATCGTCTGATACATTTAAACAGATCTATCTTTGTATCATACAATCACCTCTTGTACTCGGACAGAAACCCAAACCTTTCTTTAGTAAACATGTCATCTCTTCTGTAAGAACAGTGTTAGAAAGATCACCACTTCCACTTCTCGACTCTGCCTCATAGTTATTCCTTCTTGTCCCATGACCTTGTCTTCATTCCTGCCCTGTCTCCTCCTGTCTGTTCTTTTCTTTCCCCTTCTGTTATTTTTGTATTTACAGCACGTCTGGCTTGCTCCCGATTCCCCCTCTTTATCCGATTCACCTCTTGTAAAAAGGATGAATTCCCTAAAGGGTGTAGCTGTCTTAACCCTGAGCCAGACGCCCCTTCGGTATCACTGCTGCTAGTAGGAATAGTGCTTAGTGATGTGGTGCTAGAGCTTTCCGATATCGTCTCTGGCCCTTTCTTGGTTTTACCCATTTGCATAAAGTAGACATATTTCTTCGAAAAGGTAAACACCCTCCCACTGTTATAATCAATCTCATCTCGCTTCAATTTGCGAGCTTTTCTTTGTTTAATATCGTTTTGATGAGCACCCAAGATACCCTTTAAGATTTCATAGTTCTTAGCTGTTGGATCGGGCAGGTTAAGTGCTGTAATCTCACCCTCTATTTGCGCAATTTCAGCTTGTAACTTCCTGACTTTCCTTGTCTGCATTTTCTATGAGAATCGCCATTAATTTCATTAAACTAGATGTTAATTCTTTCTCCCATACCTCTAGTAAGTCTTCATCAAGATCATCGTATGTTGGTATGATCTGAGAGCGGAGCCCCCTAGGTATCCTGTTCAACTTTACATACTGCTTTAGGGTGGCTCTGTCCCACCACTTGGACATTTCGGATTTTTTTAGTCTCTCAAGTTTAATAAATTTGTCCTTCAATCCCTCATTTTTAGTTTGGTTCCCACTTTTTACTGCTTCACTGACAGTGCTACCTTTGCATAGGTTGTCAAATAGTTCAGCTGCTAGTCTATCTCTGTCTAGATCGTCACTCATTTTACAGACTATATTTAGTTGTTAAGTGCCTATAGAGCTGCCTTCCTTAGATAAGACGTACAAAACTCTTGGGTGTATGGGATTTATAGGCGCTCATATAGTAGTAAACACTTAATTTCCCTTCACAGGTATATTAGTCTGGTGCATCCAAAGCTTGGGAAGAGAACACCTTAATTCCCTAAATTCAATCATAGATTGAAAATCTATAAAAAACGTGGTTTTTGGAGCACACAAGCACACAATTAAGAGTCTTAGTTATGTAAATATCACAAAATAAATTTCTCGAAGATAAACAATGGAGCTCTTGTAGTTCTTTTCTTTATTTTCATCACATTCCAATCCCTTGTGCCAACCCGTTACGCCGTGGTTGGGTTAACCTGTGGCTTCGTCAGGGCTGGAAATAATACAGAATTTAAATTTGTAATACACAAATTAGCTCCTTAGGTCTATGCTGTTAGAGCCCACATCATTGCAACCACGTGCAAAGGAACTAGTCAAAATGTGCAGTGTATAGTATATTAGAGTCTTCTCTTATCATCAGGTATCATACTCACAACGTAGAAGCATAAACATAAACCCGGAAAAATACACAATATCCAGGTAATATTTTTAACACCTGAGAGCACCTGAGAGCACCTAAACAGAATGACATCAGGTATCTAATAGCAGAACAGGTACACAACTGCTCAGCCCAAAATGAAAACAAGAGCTTCAGGTTTTTGGGAATTGAACAGGTGAAAATTGATCCACGAGGAGGTAACAGGGAACTTATGCTGCGGAGATGTGAGGCAAGGTGGAATATGCATTTGAGAGCTGTAGAGAATGGCATAAACTTTGACCAGGAGCTTCAATACTTCCTAGGAGACTGAACTGATTTATGAAATATGAATTACTTAGTGACTTCATATGGGGTTCAAAACATTTTTTATCTAAAGCTGACTTTGAATTGGTACAGGCAAGAAGTGTCAGTACCGATGACTATGGGGTGAGTTGGTAATGTGATCACCCACCCTTTATGGATAATGTACTCAGGCTTTCCTGACTATAATGTCTGTAAATGCCTTATATGGGTTTTGTGTGATACTTATATCACCTGTATACGGACTTAGAGTTATTGACCTAACTCCACCAATATTTTGAGAATCACTAAGGTTCTCAGGATTTTATTTATCTTTAGTTTAAAGTTATTTTAATAGACTTCTGCAACTCAGGCCCATTGTGAATCGTTATTTTTCAGAATTATTCAGGGGGACCAATATAGTGGACAATTATACCAGAATGACCATTTTTTTGTGGCTTCTAGAATGATTTGGAAATTAGAATATCTCTTGACTACTACCTGCCCGAGATGGGCTATTGTATCTGATAATTTGATGATATGTATTGATTTTTACCATAAGATAGTCTTTTAGTAGTTCACACATACTATATATAAGATACTACTAGCTTAAGATGGCGCACAGTATTTAACTACCCTATTGGAAGTCCGTTTATGAGCGAGATTTGCGATATCACTTCATATAATTCACTGTGCTCTTGGATGTTGTGAATAGCACTATATATGTATGGGTATCGTATAGATTATATCTCTAGGCATTACTGTTACGGCCTCTAAAACTTTAATCACAGACATCAGTCTAGGTTGGCGCCCAATAACGACTGACTGAGATTGAGGTCCGTTTTCAGTGTTTGCACAAAGTGTCATTAGCGCGTAACCCGGAAGACGGAGCTGCTCGCCTGTACACGGGCTGAACGAGACAGAGAGACTCACATTACTCTTGATACGAGGTAAGAGATTTCTCTCTGTGACACACTCTTAGGTATTTTCTTTTGAGAGTTTAATTTAAGAACTCAACTTGACCCCCGCTCCTCCGTTACTATTACAGGTGAACGAGGACATTGTCTTACAGCGCTATTGCTATATACAGGACTTTGTAGTCCACAAAATTGGCCTGATTTGGATTTTATAGTGGCATTATAACTAACTTTGAAATAGAGGAGTATCTGTGATATTTACTTAAGGTAAGAGTTAATTTGGTTGTTTTTACGATACACAACTTGTGACTCTGTTGCCTGTGGGCTCCAGCATACGTGATGATACTGTTTAGATTTTGTGCAAATACAGGGGATAATTGAAACTAATCAGGGCGTTACATGATTTTGTTCTAGACCGAATTTGCTGCTTATATTTGACTGACACATGGAAACTGTTTACTAGACTTTAAAGTTGTTACTAACTTATCATGAACCTTTGAGGACGGAGATAACTAGCGTGCAACAACTCCAGCGAGGTAGGACCTTTTGTTTTGGTCACTCATGGCCATCTTAAGATAGACAATTTCTAAATAAACCTTGCCTCGCATACTCTGTTTAGTAACAAGCAATTTTCTTCTACTCCATCGGGCAATATAACTGTGAGAAGTCTAAGGTACTGGCATCAAAATTGATGCACGATTTATTTATTTTTACCCATGGGTTACATAAATTTAAAACACTTTGGTCATTGAGTTTATTTTAAAATAATGGACATATGATCACGCTGTCACTTTGAATTAGATATTAAAAATATTTTCTAGATATGTGTGTATTTTTCCGGATTTATGTTTATGCTTCTATGTTGTGAGTATGATACCTGATGATTAGAGAAGACTCTGATATACTATACACTGCACATTTTGACAGGTTCCTTTGCACTTGGTTGCAATGATGTGGGCTCTAATAGCATAGACCTAAGGAGCTAATTTGTGTATTACAAATGTAAATTCTGTATTATGTCCAGCCCTGACGAAGCCGCAGGTTAACCCAACCACGGCGAAACGCGTTGGCACAAGGGATTGGTATCCATCGAAGATAGTCGTGGGCAAGCCAAATTGTGCAATATGCTTAAACACATAATCCCAAGACAGCATGTCAAATGCCAGCCTCAAGTCCAGTGCAATACAACCAGCATTTTGTTATTGTTCTAGATTAGTTGCCATTATCTGATATGGTGTAGACCTCCTTATATTTAATGATGTGATGCGTGCCGGTATAACTCTACTTTGGTCATTGTGTATGAACCTATTTAAGTAGGGTTGTAGTTTGCTTGCCAGAATTTTAATCAATATTTTGTACTCGGTTGCCAATAACGATATTGGGCAGAATCCCGACATCACAGTCATATCCCTCCCTGGGATTGGCAGCGATACTACTAATGCTTGTGTAGTTGTGCAAGGGAGGTGGCGTAATTCAAGGAACTTGTTGTATAGCTCCCCCAATTGAGGAAGTAATATCTCCGAGCAAGTATCAAAGAATTCCTGGTAAACCATCCAAGCCCGGTGCTTTATTATGCGGGAGCCCGTTAACAACTGCCTTTATTTCCGCCCTGGTGATGGGGCCTGCCAGAGCAGCCTTCATGTCTGCTGTGGCTTGTGGGTAAGGTAAGTTTGCTAGGAATGTGTCTCAATAGCGACATCCCGTGGGAGAATGCGATACTGTAAACTTCCCAAAATTCATATAAGTCGACTAAGTTAGCAGTAGATAGGAATCCTGGATTATTACCCTATTGATGAAAGGTCTCTATATGGAGTTAAGTACCCATTAGATTTGCCTGAATTGACCATGTGGATACTGATTATGTGATAGAGAATATCTTTTCTATATAGATTACTTCCATCTCTAGGTGTTAGTAGCCGTTTCATATAATAAAGGGTAGACCATTTTTTACTCTCTCCTGCTATTGACTGAGAGTGTCATCTGTCTCTCTTAATTAGAGAATAGGCCCTTTACATAATTTCAGTATAGCCGTACTAGACATAGAAGTTTATTTATTGAAAGAATGGATTTACTCATTCATTTACTTTATCGTGTTTTGCTTTAGAATATATACGCCCCCGTTTTTTACATATCGAATATTAAAATAAGGGTGTCTGGGGCTTTAAGGTACGCGGAGCACTTTAGCCACGTGATTCCCTGATGCCTGTATTTCATGCTTGACCGGAAGCACGTCAGTTGATACCATTTCTAACGGCCGAGGAACGCTGGCAGTCATTCTCTGCAGCGCCGTTTTTTTCCCCTCGATTTTGACCTCTAACGGTAAGAATATCTGTATAGCAATGGCCGTGTTAGTCATGCTGTCTAAGCCGTTACTTACGTTTTGGTTTTAACCATTAATACTCTGTTTGTTTTTTGTAATTTAAAAACGTACAGAGTGAAAGAAAAGGACCGGTTAATTAAAGCCCGGACTCTGACGATCGAAATTCTCACGGACACGATTTTAATTTGTTCGGTTGCCTGGTCTATTTACTACATCTTAGAGACGCTTGTAAGTCACGCTTATTCCTAAAGAAGAAATCTCTTTTTTGCTGAGGATGTTTTTGTCACTATAATAGGTATTCCTAACAAAAAATGTCGCCCCCTTTTTTTCCCTTGTTCTTGGTTCCTCTTCGGTTTCTCCTTAGAGGCCAGATGTGAGGCAATGCAGAAAAGGGAATTCGTTGATCTTATTTGAATCACGCAGATCATTGTATCTCCGTTTTTACTTAAAGGTAAGCATAGACATACAAGGCATGCTCCTCCACAATGAAGTTTTGACTAATAATTATATAGACTAGATTACGACGAGCTAATGATTTTAATGTTTGCACATTAAAAACCATTTTCAATATTCGTGGTTATTTGTTTTGGTTTAGGGGAACAAAAATACCATTTTAGACGATACATGGTCAACTTATGACATGATGAGTGAAGTGAGCTCTTTCTCTTATACGTGAAGAAAGGACTACGCCTAGAATCATTAGGTAAATACATGATGGTAATAAGGGTTGGTATGCTATTCGTTTCATTCGTTAATATTTAAGTAACTAGAGTTGAATTTTGGTTCATTTGCAGATGTTTAATGATCTTTTATGAAACAAAGCCACATCTTGAACTACACAGGTGGTCGTGTGGATTTTATCGGTTAGGCCTAGCACCAGCCAACATTTATCATAGGCAGCGACTCTACCTTTTAGGTGAGCATATTATACCATGTCTGTCATCATGTGATCAAGCTGTAATATATAAGCATACCGACATCGCAGATATCTTATATACTTCATTTTTCATTTGTAGTAACTTAGTGCCATGTCCTTTGCAACATCCATATATCATTTGCGAAGGAATTAGAAGTGGATATCAGCCAGTATAAGAGCAAGATAAGATAAAAAGGTTTTAATAGTAAGTACTGTCCACTTTGTACTACACATCTGCCCTTCATACCCTGTATTATTTAGAAATAGTGGCATTGATTACTTCATGACCATCTGTCTGAGGTTGGCACATTTTCTATATTTTGTATTCTTAACTTTACCTTTTTAATTTGTATCGCTATCATCAACTGTCAATTTCTAAAGATGATGAATTCACAACTGCTCAAATATATTAGCATTAGTTTTAGAACTTGAATAGCATATATTATTGTGCTATAGCCAATATAGAAGGTGTACTGTATTAATAGATTGTTGTAATTTTACTTATTGTATATGATGTTCTATTTTGAGCTGTAAAAGACCTTTTTAATATATATTATTATTTGTATGTTCATGTTTATTAATTATATTTTTCAGATATATTTGTGGCTCCTGAGGAAGGCGTTTTTTTGAAACGCCGAAACGCGCGTCGATAGTATTGTTTGCCACTGTTTGTTTCCTATTTTAATGCTATGTGACAATTAATGAATTTTGTTTATATTAATTTGTGGGTGTTAATTTGATGAAAGTATTGATTGTCATTCTTTGCCCCTCGTTTTTTATTATTTTGCTACAATATTTGGTCCTCATGTGTTAATTTGATGTATTTTATATATTATGTTTGTTTTTAACCTGAAAACTTATTAAAAAGAACAGAACTTTTTACTGGAATATATTGACAGATTTCTTCTTGCAGTCACCTTTCATTTTATTAGGATTGTGTTTAGTTATATACACACTGTTTTATTCCCTGCCCGAGGAATTAGTAATTCCAATCAGGGGGGTCCTTGTTATTTACATTGTATTTCCCACAGCTTTTCTGTGTAGGGCCGTTCTCTATTGTTATTGTTGTTCTGATTAGATTATCATAATATTTGAGCAGTTGTGTTTAGGGGGATATCTATACTCACCTCTTTATATTTCTCTTACATTCTAAGGTCATGGCACAATTAAAACCCTTTGGCTTTACTGATGACGAATTTGCCACCTTGGTTGGTATTACAGCTTCGTCCAGTAATACATTTTCTAATATTAGAGGTAATGACGAAGGCAAGAAACTCATAGAATTGAAAAAGAAACTCATTCGGATGGAAGCCCATGGTGAGTTTATGTTGTCTTATTTAAGAACAGGTATCATCCCTAATGGGCTACGAGTACGTAATGTACCTGGCCTTTTTGTACACCATAGACCCTTTTTAGAAAAATGGAGCCTTATAGCCAATAGATGTTCGCGCGATTTAATGATTTTGATTGTTGCAACATCTAAAGAACTAGCAGTAGCCATTAAGGTGGAAATTGATGAATTAGAAGACAAACTTAAACAACTGAATGGGGTAGATGAGGCACTAAAGAAGATAGAGGAATATAATAAAGAACTAGAATCCTTTATTAGCTACCTTAATAAACGCAAAACATATAAACTTAATAGAGACAAACGATTCTACACCGAAGAAACAGCATATCCCTATCTAGGTAGTGATTTCTACAAACAAAATCACTATATGGATGAATCTAAGAATGTCCAACAAAGAATTAATAATGTTACTGATACATCTGACTCGGAAGGTGAAGGCTCCAATAGTAACTATTATGAACCTGATGGAGGTTTTAATTCTTATGCTGGTTCTCGACCCCAGCAGCGCCCTTTTTTATCCAACAGAGGGCCTCGTCGAGGTCGTCCCAGAGTGAGGTTTCAGGGGCAAGGGCAGACCAGGGGAACTTTTCAAACGAACCAGCAGCAACATCAACCTCAACATCATCAGCATCAGCAACAACATCAACAGCAAGAGCCCCAATTCATAAGGGAGACTCGGAACAGGCAATATTGGGGTCAGGGAATGTAATTCCCATTTTTAATCTATCATCTATCGAATTGGACAACTATAGTGAAGCCTTGTTATCTAAGGGTCTTTCATTTGTGCCGCAAACGCACGTTAACATCTTTGAACTCTATAAAGATATCATTGCTTTTTTCAGAAAGATCAGGTTGAAAAAGTTTTTCCAGGCCCAGGAGGATATTGAGGATGATCTAGCAAGACATAAAGAACTAACATTACCTTCTACTTTTAGTCCGGGTTTAGACCAATTAGGTCCAGAAGTGGCTGCCTTTGAGTTAGTGGTTCTTCAGAAACTTGATAGGACACTTCGATTTATTCCTAAACCTGTGTATAATCTTAAAAGGGAGGAATCTCTGGCTCTGAAAGGACTTTCAGAGAATAACAAATTGACTATTAAAGGATGTGATAAGGGAGGAGGCATTGTCGTACTCGACTCTGAAGATTACAAACGCAACATGATCAGAATGCTAGACGACAATTCCACCTACCTTAAAATTAACTTTAATCCATCCAAAAATATCAAGAAAAAGATTCAATATTTGACGAATGAGGCCCTAACTAATGGGGACATTAGTAATAAAGAACATGAATTTCTGAATACCAATAAGAACAAAACAGCGTGTATTTATGGTCTTCCCAAGATACATAAAAACACTACTAATCCCCCCTATAGACCTATTGTGTCTACCATTGGCACTCCAACAGAGCCCTTATCCAAGTTTGTGGACTATTACCTGAGACCGTATATACCAAAAATTAAATCATACGTTAAAGATACGGGCCATATGGTTAACATAGTTGAGAGCCTGGAGTTTGTACCTAATAGAGACATATTGGTTACAATGGACATTGAGTCCTTATATAGCAACATTCCCTTGGATGAGGCTATCAAAACAACGGATTAGTTCATTGATAAGCACAATATAACTTGCCCCAAGAAATTTCTGATTGATTGCTTGTTTATTGTTCTAACCGAAAATATTTTTGAATTCAGGGAACTACTCTATCGTCAACTTAGGGGAGTGAGCATGGGCTCATCGGTTGCCCCATCAATAGCAAACATCTATATGTCCGCCTTTGAGGACAAATTCATTGACAATGAAGTGGCGCCCTTCTTCGAGTCCATCTCCCATTGGTCCAGATACATAGACGACATCTTTTTTATCTGGACCAATGGGAGTGACTCCCTCTTGGAGTTTTTAGAGTGGATCAATTTGACAGATAAGAATCTGAAGTTTACTGCCCAATATAGTGTAGATCAAGTAGAATTCTTGGATCTATTAATACGAGAGAACAATAACAAATTAGAAGTCGATCTGTATGTGAAACCCACGGCCCGTAACACATTGCTACATTTTAGCAGTTTCCACCCCAAAAGCCAGCGTGAGAGTATTCCTTTTTCCCAATTTTTAAGAGTACGCAGAAATTGCACCAACCTAACAGATTTTGATAGGCAGGCTGCAATTATGCGAAAAAAGTTTCTAGATCGTGGATATCCACACAGACTAGTGAGGAGTTCATACAAAAGAGCGCGTTTTTATGACCGTGATGACTTACTGAGACCGAAGGAATTGTCCGATAAAGATCAACTTGTGTGCGTAACTACCCACTCCACACTTAATGAACGTGTGCGACAAATTATCAATGCCAACTGGCATATTCTTAATTGCAACCCTACATCAAAAAATTTATTATCGAAACCCCTCTTTGCACATAAGAGGAATAGAAATCTGAAGGATAATATTGTCCATTCTAGATTCAAAGTGAACGGGACCAATGTAGGTTTTTGTCAGAGATCATTGACGAATAACTTCCCGGTACGCGGAACTGTCAAATGTTCATCATGCAAATCTTGCAACAACATACTCAGTGGGGAAGAGTTCACCCACAATGGCTTTCGGACGAAAGCCAACGACATGTGGAACTGCAAAATAGCAAATGTAGTTTACTTTATCCTATGTGCCTGTGGCTTGGGCTATGTCGGTGAAACGTGCAGATCTATCCAAGTACGCCTGACCGAGCATAGATCGGCTATTAGGACAGGCAAATTGACAGCACCATTGGTGAAGCACTTTGTTGAAAAGAATCATGGACCAGATGATTTCCGATGGCGCATTTTGGAGAAAATAAGGACACCTGATAATATAGGTGGATGCGCCATTAGGGAAAAGAAGGAAGTTTATTGGATGTTTGTTTTCAATACTTTCAGACAAGGACTCAATAGCGACATCCCGTGGGAGAATGCGATACTGTAAACTTCCCAAAATTCATATAAGTCGACTAAGTTAGCAGTAGATAGGAATCCTGGATTATTACCCTATTGATGAAAGGTCTCTATATGGAGTTAAGTACCCATTAGATTTGCCTGAATTGACCATGTGGATACTTATTATGTGCTAGAGAATATCTTTTCTATATAGATTACTTCCATCTCTAGGTGTTAGTAGCCGTTTCATATAATAAAGGGTAGACCATTTTTGACTCTCTCCTGCTATTGACTGAGAGTGTCATCTGTCTCTCTTAATTAGAGAATAGGCCCTTTACATAATTTCAGAATAGCCGTACTAGAAATAGAAGTTTATTTATTGAAAGAATGGATTTACTCATTCATTTACTTTATCGTGTTTTGCTTTAGAATATACACGCCCCCGTTTTTTACATATCGAATATTAAAATAAGGGTGTCTGGGGCTTTAAGGTACTCGGAGCACTTTAGCCACGTGATTCCCTGATGCCTGTATTTCAGGCTTGACCGGAAGCACGTCAGTTGATACCATTTCTAACGGCCGAGGAACGCTGGCAGTCATTCTCTGCAGCGCCGTTTTTTTTCCCCTCGATTTTGACCTCTAACGGTAAGAATATCTGTATAGCAATGGCCGTGTTAGTCATGCTGTCTAAGCTTTACTTACGTTTTGGTTTTAACCATTAATACTCTGTTTGTTTTTTGTAATTTAGAAACGTACAGAGTGAAATAAAAGGAGCGGTTAATTAAAGCCCGGACTCTGACGATCGAAATTCTCACAGACACGATTTTAATTTGTTCGGTTGCCTGGTCTATTTACTACATCTTAGAGACGCTTGTAAGTCACGCTTATTCCTAAATAAGTAATCTCTTTTTTGCTGAGGATGTTTTTGCCACTATAATAGGTATTCCTAACAAAAAATATCGCCCCCTTTTTTCCCTTGTTCTTGGTTCCTCTTCGGTTTCTCCTTAGAGGCCAGACGTGAGGCAATGCAGAAAAGGGAATTCGTTGATCTTATTTGAATCACGCAGATCATTGTATCTCCGTTTTTACTTAAAGGTAAGCATAGACATACAAGGCATGCTCCTCCACAATGAAGTTTTGACTAATAATTATATAGACTAGATTACGACGAGCTAATGATTTTAATGTTTGCACATTAAAAACCATTTTCAATATTCGTGGTTATTTGTTTTGGTCTAGGGGAACAAAAATACAATTTTAGACGATACGTGGTCATTTTATGACATATGATGAGTGAAGTGAGCTCTTTCTCTTATACGTGACGAAAGGACTACACCTAGAATCATTAGGTAAATACATGATGGTAATAAGGGTTGATATGCTATTCGTTTCATTCGTTAATATATAAGTAACTAGAGTTGAATTTTGGTTCATTTGCAGATGTTTAATGATCTTTTATGAAACAAAGCCACATCTTGAACTACACAGGTGGTTGTGTGGATTTTATCGGTTAGGCCTAGCACCAGCCAACATTTATCATAGGCAGCGACTCTACCTCTTAGGTGAGCATATTATACCATGTCTGTCATCATGTGATCAAGCTTTAATATATAAGCATACCGACATCGCAGATATCTTATATACTTCATTTTTCATTTGTAGTAACTTAGTGCCAGGTCTTTTGCAACATCCATATATCATTTGCAAAGGAATTAGAAGTGGATATCAGCCAGTATAAGAGCAAGATAAGATAAAAAGGTTTTAATAGTAAGTACTGTCCACTTTGTACTACACATCTGCCCTTCATACCCTGTATTATTTAGAAATAGTGGCATTGATTACTTTATGACCATCTGTCTGAGGTTGGCACATTTTCAATATTTTGTATTCTTAACTTTACCTTTTTAATTTGTATGGCTATCATCAACTGTCAATTTCTAAAGATGATGAATTCACAACTGCTCAAATATATTAGCATTAGTTTTAGAACTTGAATAGCATATATTATTGTGCTATAGCCAATATGGAAGGTTTACTGTATTAATAGATTGTTGTAATTTTACTTATTGTATATGATGTTCTATTTTGAGCTGTAAAAGACCTTTTTAATATATATTATTGTTTGTATGTTCATGTTTATTAATTATATTGTTCAGATATATTTATGGCTCCTGAGTAAGGCGTTTTTTTGAAACGCCGAAACGCTCGTCGATAGTATTGTTTGCCACTGTTTGTTTCCTATTTTAATGCTATGTGACAATTAATGAATTTTGTTTATATTAATTTGTGGGTGTTAATTTGATGAAAGTATTGATTGCCATTCTTTGCCCCTCGTTTTTTATTATTTTGCTACAATATTTGGTCCTCATGTGTTAATTTGATGTATTTTATATATTATGTTTGTTTTTAACCTGAAAACTTATTAAAAAGAACAGAACTTTTTACTGGAATATATTGACAGATTTCTTCTTGCAGTCACCTTTCATTTTATTAGGATTGTGTTTAGTTATATACACACTGGTCTATTAAGGCGGTGTCCAGATACGGTGCCTTACTATACAATGTTTCATAATATGTACTGAAGGCTTCATTAATATCATGTTGCGTATATGCAGCGGTACCCCCGGGTGTGTTAATTTAACTGATGAAAATGGCCGGTGGATCTTCTCTTTGAATTTTTACAAATAGGGTCCATGATTTGTCTGCTTCAGTGTGTTTTATCTGGGTAAAGGCCATAAAATCGATTGTCCTAAGGGTTTCTAATAGTTCTGCATGTTTGATACGTGCCTCCTATAATGGAGCCTGTTTAGTGGGATCATTTGCAGCTTCTTGTTCAAGTGCTTTCATATTATCCTCTATTGTCTTCAGACTCTTATGTACCTCTTGCCATGCTCCTACAGAGGCGCTGATTGCAGTTCCTCTGATTACTGCCTTTAGCGCATCCCATTCAACTAGAATTGTGGACGCAGTATTGCTATTTTCAGAGAAATAATGTGTAAGTGTAGTTAACAGCGTATTGCGAAATACTGTGTCCTCCAGTAGTTGGGGCCAAAGCTTCCATGTAGGCACCAGGGTGGGTATTCTACCCCAGTTAATGGAGATCTCCAGCAGGATATGGTCTGAAAAAGTCTTTGCTAAATATGTGGCGTGTGTTACCTGATCTGCTATTGAGAGGGAGCACAGGATTCTGTCTATTTTGGTATGCAATTGGTGTACTGGGGAATAAATCCAAACAACCCGTATGATGTATGAGGTCAAAGATACATTTTAGAAAGCTATCCTAGTGGTAGCTGTGGACAGCAGCCTTCAGGCTTAATCTTGAAGGAATGTAAAGCAGCTTGTTTTACCAGAATATCACCTCCTAGATTGACTAAATGAAAGGAGGACCACACAGTGGTTATATAAAAATATGTATTTATTAATATAACACTCTCAAGTATCCTCTACATGAGGATAGAACACAAAGCACACAATACGAGATCAATAGAACAGTTGTAAGTGACACAATCCACAGTGGGCTCCAGGCGGGGACCAGACCATATACTAAAATAGTGTTATAACAACCATGACTCGGGTCAAGACAAGTCTGGAGCACGTAGAATCGCTGGAACCCCAAGGAACCACCCAAGGTGAGTAGATTGGGACCCCACGGAGGACGGGTGCAGTGTGCTAACACAACCGCGGTCTCTGTACAATTCTATGGGGAAGTCGCAGTTGCAATTTTAAAGTTTAAGGACCCTTCTAGGAGGACTTAAAGCAAACCCTTTGGAACTTAAGAGGTTGGAGAGCCACCCCACCCGTGGATACTGTAGTACCCGAGTTACCTATCCAAGAGGAGCCGTGTGCATAGGTCTGGAGTGGTGTCGGAAACCACCGTCGTTCTCAATGGAGGGCTATGAAGAAGTACTGCTGCCGTGAAGGTAAAAAGGGTCCATTGGAATCCAAGCCTGAGTTCTAGAAGGAAGGAATCTTAAAGCAGAGGGGACAGAGTCTGGGTAACTTCAGAGTGACCAGGGGCACGGTAGACGGATGCCCACCGATGTCAGATGCTTCAGGTGCAAAGAAGGGATGCTTGACTCTGCAGCCACGAGGACCAGGAGACAGATGCGAGCTGTCTCACCAAGGATATCGAGTGCTGAGGGCTCGGTGTCCAGCTGGAGCAGCAATAAGCCTCGGTAAAAGCAATGCACGCAAGAAGGTCAAGCAGGTTACGGTGTAGACCAACAAGGTCCAGGGGACTCACCAAGCAATGGTGAGTCAGGGCACGTCTGGAGCAACCAGGGAAGCCCAACAGAAATCAAAATGACCCTCCGGAGTTCCCACAGGCTGAATGACCAGGAGTTGCGAGGGGGGCTTGAGCAAGATTACAAAGTACCAGCCCACGGAGCACTCGGTGCAAGGAGGCTGGAGTTCTTTTGTGCAAATACTGCTCAGGGTCAGGACTACACGGCGTCCAATGAACAAGCTCGGGAATTACCAACAAGCATATGCAACTGCAAATGGATGCGGTGCACAGGGGTTCGAGTTATGCAGTCCCCACGAGGGATACTTGCCTCAACTTGATGGGAGGGCAGACCAACCTCCTATGTTCCTAAAATCTTCAGAGTCTGCAGGAGCCCGGGAGTAGCAGACTGGTCAGTTGCATTGAGGTGCCTGCTAATGCAGGGGAGTGACTCCTTCACTCCAAGGGAGATTCTTCAGTTGATCTTAGTACGCCACAGGTCCTGCACAGAGCCTGTATGGAGCAAGGGCAGAGACAAAGCTTTGGATGGAGAAGGAGACAAAGACGGACCCAGTCAAAGTCCAGCGAAGTCCAGAGTGTCCAGATGGTCGAAGGTCATTGGTTTCTTCTTGTAGAATATTGTCCATTTAAAATCTAAAGTCTTACAGCCAGGCAAACCCTTTTGTACCAACAGGAGAGGGTGGGACAGTTTCAGGGGACCCTCCTAGGGGAGGTTCAGGACAGAGGGGTGGTTACACCCATGTCCTTTGTCCAGTATCACGCTCCCAGAACTGGTTTGAGCTGGACTATGCATAGGGACACCAAATGTGTCTCCTGTGCAGACTTTCAGGCCCTCCCAGAGTGCACCCACCCAGCCCCAATACAGTAAACCCTGTATGGGAAGTGGTCACACCTCCCTGTGACAGGATGCCTATTGTGCTGCCTTCCTCTACTCGCACTTGGCTCAGCAGCAGGAGGGCAGAGATGTGTTTCTGGACTGCAGCATCCAATTTTTGCTGTCCGGGTCGAGAAGGCTGCCACCGGATAGACCAGTTACCTCACAAAACACGCTTCAGAAGGGTGAAATCATACCTCCCACACCTGTTACTGGTGTGGAGGTGTGATTCCAAGGTGTTTGATACCAAACACGATATATTTCTGTGCAGCCGTTTTCGAGGTAGCATTTACCGCGAGTTTATAATGCACCTCTACCTACATGTCCGGCAGAGTCACAGACAACCCGGGAGAGTGGTCTCCGAAGGCTGCAGAGAGGCTCTGCTCATGCAGGGGCACCTTCTCACTAAAAACTCAACACCCTGCCTTGAGGATTGATAAGACCTGCTATAGGGGTGACTTATAAGTTTTAAGTGTAGTGACCTATAGATATAGTGAACCTATATCTAATGTAAGTGGTGCAAGCACCAGCTTACACAGGTTGCAGTAGCAGACCTGTAGTTCCATTTTGCATGGCCTCTCATGGGTTGCATAATAAATGCTTCAGCCCATGGGAGGCCTCTGGGGTACCTATGCCCTTGGTACATGGGTACCATATACTAGGGACATATAAGCGTACCTCAGTATCCAATCTGGAGTGTACCAAAGTACATGTGTAACAATTTAAAGGAGAAAGCAGCTAGACGGGGTCCTGATTAGCAGGATCCTAGTCAGACTAGTCAAAAACAGGGCAACATTAAGCAAAAAGTGCAGGTAACCAAAAGTAGATCCTACCTTCCTACAACCCCCTATTAGATGTTTGTGCACCCACTCTGTTTACCTCAGTATGCATATCTCTAAAGATCCTGCGGTCTGTTGGACACTAAATATTTCTCTCTTGGAACTAAAATCAAGGAACACATTGCATGTTGAAGTATCTACCTTTAAATATGCTGAGATGTGTTTCCTTCGCTAAGATGATCATGCTGCTTCATCTGTTATATATCATTCAAACCTACCCTTATAAGATACCTACGAGGTGGTCCTCCACACTACAGGCCAGTATCAACAGTTACATTTGGGGGTGGTGGCTCCCCTAGAGTAGCACATAAGAAATGCATTCAAGCACCATTCGATGGGGTATTGGAGCTGTGCACATGCAGTTATACTATTGGGCAGCGCATATGTTTCCAATTAATGATTGGTTCTCTGGCGATAAGAAGGACCCGACCACAAGGTTGGAGTTGGCTAGATGTGATCACTCTGCTCCTTGATCCTGGCTGTGCAGAACCCAGATTCCCCCGATGCTGCCCTAAGTTACATCGATACCGTTTGAAAGTTGGCACAAGGCTTTTCGATGGATGAGGTGGAGACAAATAATCATGAGAGAAACGCCACTGTAGCTGGTGGTCTGGTTAAATGAATTGGTGCAGCTTCAGGGATTGAATAAATCGGACAGGTTGGGTATTTCCTAACTGGATGATAGCTGAACACAAAGGCATGTACTCTTCTTTGAACAACTGAGCGATAAATATGAACTGCATCAATCCCAGCTCTGTCATTATTTGCAATTGTGACATGCACTGGAGGCCCTGGGAAAACGTCCAACCTCAATTCCAGACTCTAGTCCACTAGAACCTAAACTCGCGATGCAAGAAATTGGGGGACAGGGCATTTCCAGTTTGTGAAAAACTGAGGTGATCAATGTACCAGACCCCATAGTGCCACTGTGTGAACAGCGGGAGTCTGACCTTGGACCATTAGAGGTCGAGGATTGAGGTGAAGATGGCTACTAGACTGTTGGTATTTCCGGCCCGGCTTAAACTAATTCAATTTAAAAACTGGCAGAATTATTAAAGCCTTTATACATTGTAGAGGATGGGTAGAACTCGGAGACCAGTGTCTGTGATGCAGATATGTGAGAAGCACATTGATACATGTGCTCTGGTAATGCCCAGTCATCCAGAAATGCAGGGCCAGAATCTGTGGAACACTGGAAGATGTAACTGCATCCTGTTAGACTGGGATCCCTAAATGGCAGTTCTAGGGATATTCCAGGGGTGGGATGGCCTTCGAGATCAGTGGACATTGGTTGGCATTGGATATCTGCTGACCAAGCATGACATTGCCAGACATTGGAGGTCGAGGACCTTCACTCTTCCATAAATGACACAGAGGCCTGGATTGTTGTTCAATGGATGAAGAGGCAGTGTAAAACTCCAGGGAGGCCCACACAAGCACACTAGAATAAGGGGACCGCATCAGGAAAACTTCAATTTTCTAAAACTCAATCACCATTGAATGTTCCTGCTTCTGTTGACCACAACATCTGGTATTCTGGGAGAGTTGTGCTGGACATGCATTCACATCAAACTTTTCGAGAACATTTCTACTGTATGCCATGATATTTACCTTAGGTGATGAACTACATGTGTTACCAATGAACTCGCATTGTTGTATTGTTCTCAAGAAATGTTGCATTACTGTTAAACCAAAAAAGGATTGCCAAAAACACAAGAGATGAAACTTCCTCCGACCCCAGTTTTAACGCTATGACCAGTCACCTAGAATAGAGACACTGATGACGAAGGTTAGACACCTTGTGTTGGATAGGATTGCATTCTCATCTACTGCCATATCAACACATAGATAGAGACCTTCTCATCCCTTGAAAAAGATGCTGAGACCAATCGTCCTCTCCGATGCAGAACAGAGATGCACTCATCCCTTTCCTGGAGTTCACAGGAAATGGTTGGCATTCCCCATCTCCAGAGTCCCTCTCTGCTCCCTTTTACCCGAACCCCATATAACTAGGCTGGGTTTATGGAGCCTCTCTATGAAATTGATTACTTGTTGCAGTATACATTTTGGGGAGAAGCTGACTTGTATTTGTGGACATCTCTCAACGGGATGCCATCCCGGGTCCTCCACCGTCACAGTAAAACACAGGCAGACTAAAACGCCGACTTTCAAGTAATTCATTGCCCGTAAGTTCCGCCTTGATCCCGAGACGAGGCCTTTCCAGTTCTGATATTTCACTGGAGCTACCTCAAACAATTGGGTGATCTTGGGGATTGCATTTCCGTGGAATCCTGTCCTGCCCGTTCAAGAAGTTGTGATTATTGGCAAATGCTCAACCAGGAAGTATACACCGGGTAACTTTATAACGATGTGCTTAGTACACTTTTCTTCTGCCTTTTAATTTGTAATCTGCGACAGCAGTAATCCACTCATTCAGACTTTGCCTCGTGGTACCTGTGCCATTCATTCTGCTCCTAGACCGGTTCTTCGGTGCAGCACACTCATTTGCTTTGACTGCAAGTGAAAACACACTTCCACATTGTGCTAACAGCCACCTATCATGGACAAGCACAAGATGCACCAACAGATCACAAGCACAAAAACTGTTTGAAAAAGTGAATTTTCGATGGGCAGGCAGGGACGTTACCTTAGACTTGAGTGAACCATCCATCTGACAGGGTGGGGAACTCAATAATTGATAAAACCATGATGTATGTACACCTAAGTTGCTCTGTTTAGGTTAATAAATCTAACCTGTCCCCTCTTACTTGGGAGATGGCCTTCAACAAATTCTCTGACCCGCCATGTGCAGGGAGAGAACACCCGCATGGACATCCTTTCCCCACCTTTGAGGAGGAAGCTTACGCTCAAAACGAGTTCACATTTAAAAGTGAAATTTCATAATTAAACTAAAACCTTGAAGACACTGCTTTATGCCTATTTGGCATATACCGCCCAATCCCTCTTGAAGGACTGTCAGGCACTGGCGGGACAAATGCTTGAAGGACTGAATTTGTCACCACTCTTGGCTCTAATCGAGTCGCAAGTCCAGCTTTTATCAGAAATATCCTTCGATAACTTTTGCCCATCTGCTGCTGCATCTGGCGCTACAATAGCAGCTCCACATTCGGATGTGGGTTTGGAAGTTGACTCTGCTCAGAAATCCATCTTCATAAAGTTACCATTTGAGAATTCTAAGATTTTTAGCCCTCAGTTGGAAGAGATGGTAAAAAAGTCTGTTGAGATCAGAAAGTTTCTGGCCCCACCTAAACAGTTTTCATGGAGCAGAGGTTTTGGGAACCGCAGAGCCTTTATTTCAACCGCTGCAAGCTCTACCAACAAGCCCTTTCGAAGTAGGGTTCATGGCTGAGATGCCCCTGCAAATGACAAATCCCGGTGCCAGCCCTCAGCCACAACTCCAGCACCTCCTAAAGCCTGGCTATGCTAGTTTCCAGTGGGAGGTCGGATGCACTTCTTTAATCAAGAGTGGTGTCAGTCCTCAGAAACTCGTATAAGGCACTCGTTCGCTGGGGCTACAAACTAGTGATACACGCAGGCTTCACCTCTAGTTCAAAAGGGACCAGCATTCTTATCCGTAAACAATGCCCATTCATAAGACACAACGCATGGATTGACAACCAGGGTAGTTTTGCCGCGATTGCTGCGACATGGGAGGGGAAACCCCCTAACGTGCGATCAGTTTATATACCTCTGGCATTAAAAAGCACCACGCTGGCAGACCTAGGTAAACTATTGCTTGACCTCCCAGACCGTATCCTGGTGTTGAAAGGCAATTTTAACCTTAACGGTGGACAGCCGCCTCAACCGGCGTCCCCCTCGGCAGGATCCACGTGATACTTCACCCCTGCTGAATTTTTGGCCTTCGGCCTTGTTGAACTTTGGCACCATTTTCATCCTCTGACGCAGAATTTTACCTTCCACATTGGTGCATCTGGTAGTCAATCCAGGATCGACCACTTGTTCACACACGCTAATGCCCTCTCTAATTTTACTGATGCCACACTCCTGGTACGTGGTATTTCTGATCATTCTCCTGTCGTGACTCAGTTAGCTGTACCCCAGGAATATGGCCTTCTTACCCTGTCCATAACTCCCTGGAGTCTGAAGATACCACATGTCCGATGTGCCCTTCTAAAAGGGGTAGATCACTACTTCGCTGAAAACACGAACACAGTTCAGTCCCACCAGATTCTGTTGGGGCCTTTAGGGCGGTCAAGCACAATCACTGATGGCAGGACACAAGAAGGAACTGAGGGCACATCTGGAGACACTGGAAGGGGAGATTCGGGAGTTAGAGGATGGGGTGGCGACCAATGATGACGGACAGCTCACCCACACTATCAGTGTCAAACGACAAGACTATCGACAGTTGGCAACAGAGACGGCTAGATCAAAACAGAGTGCTAGTAGACATACAATCTATGAGTTGGGGGACAATACCGGGAAATTACTTGCGTGGTTGGAGAGGCGGGAGACAGCACAGAGATGGGTGACCCTTCTAGAGACAGATACAAGTGCACTGGTGAACGATCTCCAGCAAATTGCTGAGGCCTTCGCCTCCCACTTCGCTTCCATTTACTCCTCCACCACTAGCACTACCCTACATGATTCCAGAGACCTCCTTGCCACTCTCCTGGTCGCCACTCTCACTCCGGAAGACCGTGAAGCCTTAGTAGGTGACCTCATGGAGGAGGAAATAGCGACTTCTATATAAGGTATTAAATCAGGCATAGCCATGGGCCCAAAGGGGCTCCCAATTGAACTGTTCAAATAAGTGACCTCTAAGATAACACCCGCTCTTCGTGCCTTATATTTAGCGAGCTACCAAACGGGGGTGCTGCCCCAAGATTTAATGTTAGCCTCAGTGGTCGTCATCCACAAGCAAGGCAAACTGGCGATGAAATGAGACTCCTACCATCCAATTTCGTTATTAACCGTCGAGGTAAAGATCCTTGCCAAGATTTGAGCTAAATGTTAATCCTTATAATCTGAAAACTCGTGCACCCAGACCAATCAGGCTTTATGCCAGACCCAAACACGGCCCTCAACCTCAGAAGACTGCACAGGGTGTTGGGGAGAATTCACACTATCCAAGAAGATGCGGCTTTGCTGTCCCTGGAGGCTAAAATGGCGTTCGACACCATCGAGTGGCTTTACCTATTTGCTCTCCTTGAAGGTGTGCGGTTCGGCCCGCACTTTATAAAGTGGGTCAAATTATTGTACACAGATCCAACTGCCCAAATAGTCGTTAACCAACATACCTCTCGACAATTCCTTCTAGAGAGGGGGACCAAACAGGGTTGCCCCCTGTCGCCTTACTATTAGAGCCATTGGCGACCTGGGTCAGGGAGGATCCCAAGATCAGGGGACTGAAATGGATGGATCAGCATGAAGATAGAATCTCCCTTTACACTGATGATGTCCTGCTATACATAGCAGCTCCATTTGCCTCGATCCACAGGATCCTACATATTTTTGCAATATTCAGTGCTCACTCTGTATACACAATTAACTGAACCAAATCTGTTCTTTTCATGCTCCGGGCCCAGTGCCACAGGGCTCCAATATCACGGTGGCTACCGAGGGGTTCCGTAACCTCGGCATATATGTCACACAACACCCGGCTCAATTCTATGACACCAATCTCAAGGCCCCACTGACTAGGCTCCGTAACAATGTGCTCCACTGGTGGTCCAGCCCCTTACTCTGATTGGCAGGGCGGCGTTGTTCAAAATGCTGGTGCTGCCTCAATTCCTATACACGCTGCAAAATACCGCTATCAGGTCCCTAATGCCTACTTTGTTAGTGTGGAGAGCGAGGTCAGAACTCTTTTATGGGATGGGAAAAATCCATGCATTGCAGCACACAAATTGACATGGGGTTGGTGTGACAGAGGAATAGCCCTGCCAGTCTTAAAACAATACTATTGGGCCTCCCAGCTGGTGGTGGTCAATCAGTGGGTCTTTTACTCTCCATCTGCGCAGGCGTACCATACAGACAAATGAATAATGACTCCGGGGGGGCGGGGGGGTTGATGTGCTCTTTACTCCAATCCCATACGCCAATGCCTCACTGGTCCCACAGCCCAAACAGTTGCACTTTGGCACCGGGCGACAAAAACGCAGGCGTGACATAAGAAATTGACACTGCCCGCTCCCTTCGAGGGAATCTGAACAACTCGGTCTATTGAGTAGATGTCCAGGTTTTGATAAATGGGACTTAATTGTCATCTCTTCCGTTGGGGATCTATGGAAACATAGTGAGATGATCCCATTCAGTGAACTACAAGCAGGTTGCCAACTGGCAGAGTCAGAAACGCTCCGTTACTTACAAATACGTCATGCACTGACCTCGGTTGTGACGAGTGGTGAGGCTCTACCCAAGGCATCCCCACTTGAGGACCGACTCTTAACAGACCCCCTGACATGCAAGGCTATATCGCTCACAAATACCGCAAACTAATGAACAACAAGCCTGACCCGCTGGTGCGCATCCAACAGCTGTGGGAATCGGGCCTTGGGTATTAAGAGGACGATGACTGGCAGGAAGCCCTCTCCTCCCCCAAAGAATTTGCAATTCCAATGCGATTGCGACTGATTCAACTCAAGATCCTACACAGTGTTTACTTAGCGGCACATACACTGGTTAAGGTGGAACTTCGATCGGATCCAGGGTGCCTTAGAGGGTGCACAACTGAGGGTATCTTTTTCCACACGGTTTGGGAGTGTCCAGCCCTTCAGCCATACTGGGTGAAGATCGTTTCCACACTCACTAGGGTAAGCGGGAAGAATATCACTCACTTCCTGCGAGTGACTTTGTTGAATGTGTGGGAGGCTACTGATTTGACTCACACTGAACGTACATGGACATCACTGGGGTTTGTTCTAGCCAAGAGGAATATTGCCCAGATGTGGGGGACCGAGGATCTGCCTAACTACCAAAAATGGGCTAAAGACATGAACAATGCGATGATCCCCGAGAAGGCTGTTTTAAAAACAGGGGCTGCCCCATGAAATGGGATCGTAAATGGGCTAAATGAAATGTATCACATGGTGAACTGTGTGTATCTCCATCAATTGAATTGCGCAGGACAGATTTGGACATTGATCTCTCCCCTCCCAAATGATATGTAATGCAGATGTCCATTAATGCATGGTATGTGCCCTTTTTTGTAGTTAGCTTTGGTTGCTATGTGGCCATGCAGCTGTCCACTGTACTATCGCAACTGTTTAATAAAAAAGATAATAAAAAAAAAGTGGTGTCAGTCCATGCCAGAAGCCTTGGCCCTTCAGACGGTTTTGGAGAGTTATCACATCGAGTTCTCCAATCTTCCTCATGCCAACTTTCATCAGACTCTGCTCTCAAGGACTCCCAGTATGACACCAGGGGCTTAATTCTGGAATACAGTTCTTACAGGAGAAGTCAGCAATAATTCCAGTTTCACCATACGAGCAGCCCTCAGCTTCTATTCCATTCTCTTTCTAGTGAGAAAGGCATCTGGGTAATATCACCCGGTACTAGACCTCAAAGGAGTGAATCACTGCACACCTTACAAACCACTAACAATGGTAACAATACACGAGGGGCGTGGTCTGCCTAGCTGCAGAATGGCCGCTCACTGAGTGCGCTCCTCCGGCCGTGTACGAAATCCTTGATTAATCTTGTCAAAAGGTGTGGTGGCGGGCCACTGTTCGACACCTCAAGATTGCTCACTTACGGCGGATCCGAATGATATAAGATCCGCGCACTGAGGACATCAAGAAATGCAGAAATATAGGAGAAAGGGTTGCCACGATTTGCCAACGAGACCCCTGGCCTGAGAGAGAGCTGGGCTTGGCCGTCTTGGAAATCGAGCCCGGGGCTGCGACACAATCGGAAGCTGTGGCCGGTAGCAGCGCTGTGATTGACCCAGGGGTGCTGCTCCTAGGGTCGGAGCCAAACATTAGCCCCGGGAACACTGTGGACACTGGCGAACCCTGCAGAGGCGGCCCCGGCTCGGACTTGACAGATGACCTTCCCCGAGATGAGCTGCTGAGCCTATGATATAGAGGGAGACACCTGGCTGCCATTTTGGGCCCTTGTATTGACGGAGGTGGGGGCAGGCAAGGGGAATCGAACTGGTGCCTGATGACAGTTGAAGGTACAGGAGTTGCCACCATACAACAGCGCGGCACCGGGCATGCAGGGAAGCTGGAAGCGGACGTCCTGCGAATCAGGCCCGGTGCTGCTGAGAGATTGAAGGCCGCGGGACGTGCTCGATCCCTGCGAGAGGGCTGAGCTCGGCGGTCCCGAAAATCGGGCCCGGGGCTGCTGTGTGGTCGGAGGCCGCGGATCGGGAGAGGAGCTGCGGAGGGCCCGGGGGAGTTGCCCCTGACACTGGAGCCGAGCAAGAATCCTGGAATAACGCAGTGGATGCTCGCGAGCCGCATAGAGGCTGCCCCGGCTCGGAGCTGCAGGAACACCTTATTTGAGATGAGACGCTAGACTGCACGAACAAGCGGGAGTCACCTGCCCGCTATTTGTGGGTCCTTACATTGATGGTTGTAGCGGGGAGTGGAGTGGGTCCAGTGGAAGCCCTCACTCATGAGGAAGTCCCTTCCCAATACCTAGCTTTGTGGACTGCTGGGGGAGCCATAGTACAGGAGAAGTTGCCTAGAGTACTGTTGGTCTGCCACTTTTAAGACTGGATAGGGCGTCACTTTGAGTGAGGGGTGAGAAGTCTTGGCAGGTGAGGAGAAGTGCGTGGGGAGAAGCCTAACTGTATGTGGACCACAATCACCTGCTAGTGCTTGGAATGGCCCCTCCTGTAGAATTTTCCCTGTGATTCCCCATGACCCAAGCTCAAGGCCACTTTTGCGTCCTGAGAGAGCTCTGTTTCTCGCTGGTCCCCCTCGTTTGCAGCAAATTATTGGGTTGTTTGGTACAGTGGGAGCTGCTGTGGGGGATACGGACACATAGGGCGAACTTCGGGAGAGCGGGGACAAGACTGCGTCGTGCAACATCTTATTTTTTGGCTTGAGAGGCGGATGACCTGGGACGAACTTTGGTGGCCGAGAGGACACTTGGAGTTTGCTGATTTACTCTGTTTGGGCTCCGACTGGAGGTGGGCTTGGACGTTGTAACATGGGGAAGCCAGATACCAAGCAACCAAAAATCACATTTGACAAAAGATCTACGCACCAGACGGACCCGCCTTCAGATGTACACATTGATAACCAACACAGCACCTGCGCGGATGATCGAGGTGAGGACTTGCGCACCCTCATGCTGGAAATGCTCTCCAGTCTGAGGAACATAGATTCTAAACTAGGCACCCTGACTGCACAGCTAGACTCGGTCAAAACCCAGATGACGGTGCATGAAACCGGCCTAGATGCTCTAGAAAACCGCCAAACAGAATTGCATGAATTTCAAGTGGAGACCAAGGAGCGGCTATTGCATATGGACAAACTCCTTGGAGTCATACGTGCCAAAATTGATGACTTGGAGGCGCGGTCACGACAAAGTAACATACGTATAACTGGCATTCCGGAGACAACCGCTATTTCCAAAATGGAAACCTTTGTGGCAGATTTGTTGCATGAGTTATTTGATCCCCATCTGTCGCCTGTTTTTGTGGTAGAAAGAGCTCACAGATCCCTCGGCCAGACACCTCCGGTAGGGGCACCCCCTCGACCGATTTTGGCTAAATTGCTGAACTACCAAGATCGGGACAATATACTGTGGCTGGCGAGGGAAAAAGGCACAATATCTTACCAGGGTAATAACGTATCATTCTACCTAAGAATTTACCCCTGCTGTGCAGGCGGCAAGACGTGAATTTTACCAAGCCAAGCAAATTCTTCTGCAGGCACAGATCCCCTATTCCTTGCTCTACCCAGCCAAGTTGAAAGTCTCCTATGATGGCACTGCTCACTACTTCACTTGATGCAGAATCTGCTTTGAAGTTTGCCAAACACGTGGGTGGAAAGAAATCTATGGCTTCCCGAGGACTGGAAGCATCCAGGATGGGCTGGCTCAGTGATAATGACTAATCTAGCAGTTTATAACTTTTTGAACTAAACGCCAACTTTGCTACCCTGAGGAGTCACATGGTAACGTCTATATCTGTAGCTGTGAAGTCCTAAAACATGTTTTATTCACTCACTTGCTTTGTTTGGGGATGTCAGGGGCCTGTAACACTCACCGCAGATCTCCCAGCCACCTTGTTAGTTCAGGGTGACTGCTAACGTCACTGCGCCCCATGGGAAGTTTTCCCTTTCTTTTGTATGGTCTATTATGTTTTAGTTGGTTATGGGGGGGTAATCTACAACCTGATTGGGGGGTTGGAGTGGGTGATGGGCTTGGGGTGGGGATTGTTTGTTTGTTGCCAGTGTGAATATACGATGTAAGTTGCCATCCGTAATCATTGATGGGTCTTTTCCATCACCTGCAGTGCCTAATCCACATTGAGATACCAGTTGAGGTCCTGCACACGCTGCAACATTGAACATGCTTACGTGGAACAGCAGAGGGTTAAATAATTGCAAGAAGTCCAGGCTTGTGCATACTTACTTATCCAGACATATCATTGATGTATGCTTATTGCAAGAGGCGCATTTAAATGTAACACCATCGAAACAGTTAACGCATAATAGATAGGGTCACATGTACTCATCCATCTACTCTCTCTACGCCAGGGGAGTGGCTGTGCTGATCCGGAGAGGGGCGGATTGGAATGAGGGGGCAGTACATAAAGATCCCGAGGGGAGGTTTGTTATTGTTTGTGGACTGTTGGGAGGAACGTCTTTAGTGATTGTGACAGTATATGGCCTGAATGTTGACTCTCCTGAGCTTTTTCTGGATATTTGGTCTAGAATTAAAGCAACAGGTTATGACACTATACTATGGGACGGGGATTTTATTGCAATCCTGGATGATACGAAGGACAGGAAGGGAGTGGCTCATCCCTTACACCCGGCCGCAACTACTGCTTTACAATCCATAATTGCTGAAGGGGATTTGGTGGACATCTGGCGTAGCAAGCATTCCTTGGTGAGGGAGGGTACGTGCATATCGGATCATCATAGTGCGTGGTCGCTTGGACTTCTGGTTAGTATCTAGAGATATTGCTGCTTGGACCATTGACGCATCACACCTACCTCGCACACTGTCAGACCATGCTCCATGCCTGCTGCGGCTGTCTCATCTGGGGTCCGTCCTCAGGGCATTTAGGTGGCGCCTCCAGCCGCATGCATTATTGGATGAGGCCTTTAAGGAGGAAATAAGGGTGGATATCACAGACTATTTTGCTAACAATGTGGGATCTGTAACGACTGAAGCATCACTGTGGGAGGCATTCAAGGTGGTGATAAGGGGCCAATGCATTGCGAGGCAGGCGGGGGTACTGAAGGCTAGCCAGGGCACGCTATCATCTTTAGAGACCCAGATCAAGGCACTCGAAGATACGTTTTTCTCCACAAATGAACCCCACATTGCACAACAGCTGAAAGCTTTGCTATTAGACTATGCCGAGGAGGCACAACGGGAAATTACATTTTTGGGTAAATACGCTGAGGCTCGCAGGTACGGGGAGGGAGACAGGCTGGGACGCACTCTAGCGAGCATGACTAAGCCATCCAGAGCAGCGACATTTGTGCATGAGATACTAACCCCGCAGGGTGATATGGTCAGGGGTCAGGAGAAAGTTTCTAAAGAGTTCTATTCCCGCCTATATACCACTACTCAGGGGGCGGGTACAGAAGAGTTACAGCCCTTTTTAGACTCCCTAGCATTGGTCTGGTTTAATAATGACTACAGAACATACATGGTTCTCCCATTTACTGTGGAGGATGTGGCGCAGAACATTAAGAGTCTACCACTAGGCAAAGCCCCCGGGCCGGACGGCCTGACCACTGCCTTCTATAAAACATATGCAGAGGAATTAGCACTGAGGTTATTGGCGGTGTATGAAGAAGTGCTAAAGGAGGGTATCTTGCCCCATCCATGAGAGAGGCAACCATTCTGACGCTGTTGAAACCTGGAAGCATGAGGTGGAATTGGACTCCTACAGGCCACTCTCTATGATTAACGTTGATGTAAAGATTCTGGCAAAATTGATTGCTAATCGGTTACAGCCCCTGTTGCACACCACAGAGCTGCCGGATCAATCAGGTTTCATTCGGGGACGATCAACGGCCCATAGTTTGAGGACAATATTCTCGGTGTTGCACTATCTACACCCGGATGTGAAGGCCGCGGTGGTGTTTCTAGATGGCACTAAAGCTTTCAATACGCTTGAATGGCCATACCTTTTTTCTATCCTTGGGCGCATGGGCTTCAGCCAGCTATTCATTAACCGCATCAAGCTGTTATATACATCACCTAGAGCAAGGGTCCAAGTAAATGGCGTGATATCTTGCCCCTTCCCGATCTTGCGAGTCACCAGGAAGGGGTGCCCATTGTCACCTCTGTTATTTGTGATTGCAATGGAGCCTCTGGCAGCACGCATAAGACAGCATCATACTGCGTGGGGTATTGGTTTCAATACTCGTAGTTTGCTTATCTCCCTGTACGCAGATGATGTCACTCTCTATATTGTAAACCCCGAGGAGAATCTAGATCCCTTGTTGAGGGAGTTTATCCACTTTGGTTGGCTTTCTGGTGTGTTTATCAATTGGGCCAAATCAGTGATCTTCCCGCTCACGGATGGCACTCCCCAGGTAATATCGGAATTCCCCTAGTGGTGGAGCCCGATGAGGTTAAGTACTTGGGCGCCTGGATTAGCCCAGACACGCAGGAGGTGTTGAGGATGAATTATGGCAGGACCATGATGTGGCTGGAGGAGAAGGTAGCAACCTGGGCCAGACTGCCCCTGTCGCAGGCTGGCAAGATGGCCCTGGCTAAAATATTTATTTTGCCAAAATTCCTATACTTGTTTGTCAATATTCCACTCCCACTTACCCGGCACTTTTTCAATACTCTTAAGTCACACCAGCTCACTTTGGCGTGGGCGTGGGGACAGGTCAGAGCTTCTTGGGACCTACAGACACTCCCGCTACGGCAGGGCGGTCTAGGTGCTCCCGATATGCAGCTATATGCGCTGTGCACCCAAGCACAATTTCTACATTTTTAGACACACCCGACTCCTTTCCAGCCGCATGTGGCGGTAGAGACAGATGTGATGGCCCCAATCCCACTAAAGGTTGCGCTTTACTAAAAGGCGCGCCATCCTCGCGGAGACATAGATTCTGCTGGAACGCTGTGCTGGGCATGGGAGGAGTTGCGAAAAAGAGCTGGGATCCCGTTGCTATATGCTCCCTCCATTCCACTGCTGCAAAATCCAATGCTGCCTTGCATACAGGATAGTATGAGTAAAAAGTTGGCCCTAAAGATGAACCTCCAGACCTTTGCAGACCTGTACCCAGACGAAGAGTTTAGACCCCCCCGAAGCACCTGAGGGGCAGGCAGTGCCGTTCACTGAGGTTTTTCTATAGCACAGGATCCGCAAAGCATGTAGGGCCCTCTGGGGGGAATTCCCGAGAGAGCCGCCACCCTTGCCTGCATTGGATAACTTGCTAAAGTCTCCATCTCCCCGTAATCGTATTACACACCTATACACCCACATGCAAAACACTACCCCAGTGGTAACACTGAATTCATTCAGGCACTGGAATGACGAATTGGAGGGCTCGTTAACTGAAGCTCAATGGGAATATTGTTGTGGACAGCTCACCAAACTTTTCAAGAATTACAAATTGAGGCTGATACATTTCAAATACCTACATAGATATTACAGGACCCCAGTGAGCCTCCACCATATGGGTATCCGTGACAATGATAAATGCTGGCGCTGTGGTTATACCCAAGCCACATTCCTACATGTTGCATGGGACTGTCCTGGGATAGCTGACTTTTGGGTTTTGGTTTTCGAGACAGTGAACAGCATCACAGGACTGACACTGGCCCCATCTCCTGTTCTTGGTTTGCTGGGCTATGTTAGAGACATGCCCCCTAAGTTGCGTAAGTTACATGCCCTTCTCCTATTGTTTGCAAAGAGACAGGTTGCACTCCATTGGGGCAGGCGGCGGATGCCCTCCGTAAAAGAGTGGGTTAGAGATGTTACTTATGGGCACACGCAGTTAAGTAGATTTTAGGAACTAATGCCTCCCTCTTCTAGACCCCAAAATATATGGGAGCCGTTCTTAACCTGGATTCAAGTATCACAGCCTCTGACTGGGGAGACGGATGGGGCAGACACTCAGACTGTACCCGGGACGTGATGGATGCATTAATGCCCAGCTCTTGTCCAATGTACCTATTCACTTGGTATGATATACTTGTAATGTGACTGCTTAAAAGAAGATCAAGGAGGATGTAAGTGGGTTGCACAAACGTACTTGATGCCTTCTAAAGGTGGGGATATGTGCAGCACTGTTATTCTTGTTTTATGCCCTGTGACTCATGCGATTATATGGATGATTACTATATGTTTACCCCTTTGCTCATAGAGGGCATATATGATGAGGATTAACATGTACGATATATATTTTGATATTGTGTTTGGATGGACTCAATATAGATTCCTATTCCACTGGCCTGTTGTAATGTTATGTTACTATTTGCTTAAAAATGCTCAATACATTTTTTTTTTAAATGTTTAAAAAAAAATGGTAACAATACACACTATTCTTCAGTTGGTGAATCAATGAGACTTTCTTTCAGTCTTGGACATGTTGGATGCGTACCTGCACATTCCTATCTTCCAGCCTCATCAACAGTTCCTCCGTTAAGCGGTCAAAGGGCATCATTACCAGTTCCATGTGCTACCTTCCAGCCTTTCCTCATATCCCTCGAGTTTTTGCCGAACTCTTGGCTTCCATGGTGGGTATTTTACATTCCAAACGTCTTCAAGCCTACCCATATCTTTATGACTGGTTAATTGGTCGTTCCTCACTTGCCAAGGCAAAAAATTATGTTCAACAAGTCTGTAACCTTTGGATAAGGCATGCATGGGTTCCTTCTCAACTACAGGATGTGCCACCTTTACCCTTCTCAATCTCTTCAGTTCAGTGGAATGCTGTTTCAACCACATCAGAGAAGAGTTTTCCTGACCAATGAGAGAAAGACTAACCCAATGTCTCAACTTGCCTTTCTATTGTCAAGACTTCAGGCATCAGCACAACTCTGGTTGAAGAGACGGGGCGAAATGGCCTCAAAGCTGGCTGTCCTTCTCTTGGGCCATCTATGTTTGTAAGGATTAGTCCTGAGTAATTGGAACCACCTTTCTCAGGATTACAAAGCTTTGGTTTCTGTCACAACGGGTATGTCTTGAGACCTTCAATGGTGGTTGTCAGCAACAAATTGTATTGGAGATCAATCTTTGAGCCCTCCTCCTGCCACAATCCTCACCACACAAGACAGTAGAGTGGTATAGGGGGCAGTTTTGGAGGGGTTCCATGTCCTAGGAAAGTGAAAAGCTCTGGAAAGTGTGCAATCTTTCAACTAATAGGAACTATCAGCCATATGCAAAGCTATCGTTTGGTTCTCAACCTTCCTTCAATTTCGCGCAGTTTGACTCCAGACAGACAATCATGTGGTAAGGACAAATGTCAGCCGACAAGGGAGAATGTATCTATAACTGTATATGCTTTCTCCACTTTGGGCCAAGGAGAATCTTCTATCTCTGTCAGCAGTTTATCAGCTGGGGAAGAAGACTGGGCCTGCCGACTGCCTGAGTCAGAAAACTACAAATTCAATATTCCTCTGTTTAGCACCCCTGTTACTCCAACAGATTGCACAGAGGTTTTGCCGGCCATGGTTGGACCTATTTGCCATGGAGAACAGCTCCCATTACCTCAATTTTGCACTCTAACTCAATCAGAAAAAGCTTGGGCTATAGATGACATCCATTACCTGGCCTTGTGGTCTTCTTTACGCTTTTCTGCCACAATAGGATTAGTGGTGAATTAGTCTAGGGAAATATGAAATTAATTTCAGCAGTGAACAGGTTAGTCTGTGATTCGGATTGAAAAGGATGGTGGAGGGATGGAAGAAGGAAGGTTTGCATTTATATAGTGCTTGCTACCCCCCCCCGATGAGGTGTTGAAGTGCTTTTTGGCAGGTAGCACGCTACTCCGGAACAGTGAGCAAAATAACTATGGATTTAACTCAGAAGTCTTGAATGGGGGTAAATGTTTGATTCGTTCAGCATTCCGTTGATCATTTGTTGCCATAGAGCACTAAGCGAGGCAAGTACTATAACAGAGAAAGCCTATTTGAAGGCAGACAAAGAAGTATAAAGGCTAACAAGAGAATTGTCTGTGTAACTAATTTATCTAACCTGAGTAATAAGGTAACATTTCTAGTTAATAGGAGTAGGGCACTACTGAATACAGTAGGTGGTGAACAGTTACAGAAACCAATGTTCACATATAGGTGGAATAAAACGATCGGAAACCATGTAGTAAAGGCATACAGAGAGGTGAAAGGGGCACATCAAATGAGTATCAGAGATTGATCTAAACTGATTTGACTTTCCCCTGTGGCACATGCTCTTAGTATTCAAGTGGAAGTTTCAGTGGCACAGAATTGGAGCAGCGCTAAAAGAGCAGCATCAGGTTGTTCGAGGAGAGCAGAGCAGAGCGAGTGAGCGATCGAGGAGAGCAGAGCAGAGCGGAGCGAGGTGAGGCAGAGCACACGGAGCAGCAGCGGCGGTGGCGAGAAAGCCGGCGTTGGCGGCCTTGGTGTTGGTGACGGAGGCAGCGACGGCGACAGTGACAGCCAGCCTGCTCTTCACTGTCCATCACTGCAACATTGCGGCTTGTAGCTTCGCCGCCGTCTCCTGCCGCCTCAGGCATCTCGCGGTGGCCGCAGCCTTTTTACCACTTTCACCGCCTTCTTGACCAGACAACAAGAGGGAGAGCGAGGAAACAGACGGCAACGGTGAGCACCAGTAAAAAAACTAAAAAAACCAAAAGAACCGCCAACATGCCGCTGCGGGATCCTCTGATCCTCTAACCCTCTGTGCTCCTTAATCCCGTGTCCCAAGCCCGTCCCCTTGACATCTGCACCTCCGCGTCCGTGCCCTAGGTGCCCCAGGTACCCTAGATGCAAGAAGGCGAGAAGACTCAGGTGCACACCCTCAGCACAGGGGGGCACAGGGGAGCTGGGGGGCACAGGGGCTGAGGCAGAATTCCACCGGGGGAACTCGTGACACCACCCCACCCGAGAGCTGTAACCCCCCAGCTGCCACCTGCCGCCTGCCAAGCACACTCCCAGGCACCGCCAGGCACCCCCAGGTGGCTCAACTCCGCTAACCTCCGCGCCACATAAACACATAAACAGAGCGATTAGAGCAGGCTGTAGAGGGGGTAGCAGGTAGGAGCTGGAGCAGGTGCATGGAGGTGGTGGTCTGTGACCCTTGAGAGAGTGTGCCGGCAGGCAGAACCAAGTCAAGGAAGGGCAAACCTGGCCCCTCTACAACCAGGCATTAAAGAAAGGGCAGTGAAAGGCCCAACAAGCTCAACAAGCTGCCCAAGGGGGGCGAACAACATAGCAAACAATACAGCAAACGGCACAGCGGCACAGCAAAAGCAGCAAAACAGACCCACAGTAATATAACCCACACTGGAACACCAGGAAAACTCCAGGAAGACAAAGAAACAAGAAAAAATTTCAGATCAGCACACCTGCTAACCGGGAGCGCGATCAAGTAGATAAACAGGAAGCAATCACTTGAGGGGCACTAACCTCATCTGCAAACCAGCAAACCTCTGACAGTGGGATGAGGTCTGGAATAATCAGGAAAGCAAACAACAACGCCTAGACAAGAAGGCGCGGGAACAGCAAGTCCAAGCCACCGGACGAAATAATACACTTGCAGGAGCAGGAGCTAGTAACACCAGAAAATCAGACGCGCGAGGAGGACAAGACAAATACACTGAGCAACCCAGCTCATAAGGGACACCAACCAAAAATGTACTCAATCTTCTCATTCCTGAAAGATCCTGGGTCGTTCTTAAGTACTTCAATAGGCGATCTCAAGGGCCTCCCCTCCCCACTGGAACCTGTGGGATCTACTCAAATAACTGCCATTGTCCCAGGAGGTGAAAAAAGTGAGAACATAAGACAAGAAAAACTGAGGACTGAGAGAGACACCGGGGTCGGCTGGGAGGAAGATCAAGAAAGGAAGAGGGAGAGTAATGCTGAGGGCGAACGAGGAACACACTCACTCAAGGAAAGCCCAATCCAAGCAGATCAGACCGGCACAGGCAAGGGCGGACACAGCGAAATCTACAACGCCCACAACAGAATCAAGGAGGAAAGGGGCTACCCCCTTGAACCAAGGATAGCAATCCTGCCAACGTCACAACCACTAATAACTGCCATAGAGAAGGGGGAAATAATCAAGAGCCCACAAACAATTGAAAACAAACCACACCCAGAAAATCGGAGCCACAACTTTCAACAAAGCCAACAAATAAGGACTACAAAACACAGGATCAGTCAAAAGCAAACACAGGACCCAACACTAGTAAAAAAGCGACAGACATTCCCACCAACCAGGCCCATGTTCTCCCACAATAACGAGAACACTCACAAGAGGATGTCGGAAGAGAGCAAGGAATTTCACCAAAAAACGAGGAAAAAGAAGTACCGGAAGAGACAGAAAAAACAGAGTCCGACCAAACGGACATCTTCAAACTAGAGAACACCGGCCAGCTCACAGCAGAGGAGTGGGAGAGGTTAGTAGCATCTTACTCCCCAGTTATCCCACAGGCGGAAGACAGTCAACAAGTTCCTGTTAAAATCCCAATCACAGAAAAGCCTTCTAATGGACCGGAAATACTATGGTCTTCCTTGCTAAACACCCTACAGCTATCAATAAAGGCCATGCAGTATCACTCGGACAAAATGGATATGCAACTTTCTCTCCTAAATTTTCTAGCGATACATGTAGCAAATATTGACAACAAGCTTGCAGACATGAACGACATGATCAAAAGAGTACAAGCTGAAACAAAAATAGCGCAGCCAAGCTGCGCCTGCTACACAATAATGGACAAACTTTCATTGATTCCACATCCACTGGGGGGCATCCAGAACGACTCAAAAAAGACAACTGACAATCCACCAAATGGAGGAATCCAGGACACAGTAAACACACCACCAAGCCCAAATCACCAACAGCCAAGCGAACAGCTTATGACCTCTGAAGACAGATACGGCACAGGGTGGCACAAAAAAGAGACGAGGAGCCCACACAACTCACATAATCCCAGAACCAAGCACGGGCAGAGGGCACAAAACTCGAGCAGGGATGGGCCAACATGCAGAATACCTCCAGGAAAAACAAAGTTGAAGCCTATGCCGAGCGGTGGCATGGAAAGTAACACAAACAACTGCAGAATCACAACGAAAGGTTAGCTTGGAACAAAAGAACACACAGCTTATTGATGCGCAGGGACAACAGGGGAAGGCTCCAGAAACCACTAACCATGACAGCCCTCGAAACAAGAGCTCGGGGACAGAAAGCCCAGAAAAACTCAGGGAATTAAACAAACGAGGTCAAAAACAGAAAGGAAAAGGGAGAAAAAAGACAAGCAACATAAAAGCTTTTTTTAAAGTGGCAAACCTAACATCGGAAAGGGATGAGGAAGTAGATACAGACAGGCAAACAGCGACCATAACAACCTCACCGGCTAAAGAAAGCAAACAAACCTCACTAAGTCAGAACTCTAACCACAAAGGCAGAAACACGACCAATAAGCGTCAAACAGAATTCAGTTGAGAAAAAAGCAAGCCCACCAATGGAACAGGGAGAACAAACATCACAGCAAGGTCTGGAGCATCACTAACAGACACTAAGGGAACCTCCGTGGGACAGGGCTCAATGCAGGAAGAAGACAAGGAGGCAACAGAAGCCCGAGCTGAAGAGCAACCACCTACAAAAAGAGCAGAGAGGACACTGGTTAAACCAGACATTAAAGAACACATACAACGGGACCATAAGCAGAAGGCAGTTGAAAAAGGCACAATCCTACTTATTCCGGAGTACAGGTCAAGAGGCAAAGGGGATATACTCAACCGAGGCAACATACTACACTTATTGTCCACCATCAGCAACCTGGAGGACATAAAAACAAACGACCTTGTATCTGTGAAGTTTGTACATCATAGTCACCTGTCTGACCAAGGGGTAACCAAAACCACATGGGCCACACAGGAAATAACTGAAAGAATCATGGAGTTTCAACGACTCTTTAAAGCATGGGGGACTCGCCTAAAAATACAGGAAAAAACATGATATCCAGAACCACTATGTCAAGCACAAAAAGAGAGACTTGACTGCTTCGAAACAAACAAAATCCAGAAAAAAGGACAAGTGTCCTGAAAGGGGCCAGAAGCATTTCAGTCTCACAGACAGACATATATCCATTGAGCTCAAGGCAAGCCCAAGGACCAATCAGAGATAAGGATTGGAATTGGGTAGCAAGGACCATCAACACAAGGCCTGAGAAGAAATGACAAAGCACGCAACAAAACACTCCAAAAAACCATCAACTAAGAATTTGTTCCTGGAACATAAACGGCTTAGGAAATAAAGCAGACGACACTCAGCTTCTACTTTACCTCCAGAAATTTGACATAATTGCCCTTCAAGAGACCTGGTCGGATCAGCCGTACCAAATACAGGACTTCAAAGCATACCGCATACCACATACCAGCTACAAGAAATGCCAAATATGGCCATTCAAAAGGTGGCCAAACAACATACACCTCAATAAAGAGCATAAATGAAATAAAGAGCAAAGACGCTACACAGTCAGGTAACAACAGCATAAAAACAATAGAGCTGGAATTAGGGGGAAAAGATCAAAACCAAAAGCTAACATTGCTAAACGTATATGTTCACCCCCGGGGAAAAAAAGCCGGGATGAAACTACTGACTGCAGAAGTAACAAAGATACTGTCAGAGGAGTCAACAACCAACCTCTTAGTAACAGGGGACTTTAACATGTACTTAGGCGGGTCCCAGCCAAGGGACTCACTCCTAGAAGAACATTTTAACATATGGGGAATCCCCCAACAGGTGGCCAGCAAATGGGGAAAACAAAACAGAATGTCAAGAGACAGCTTGAAAGATTTGGAACATCTCAACCTTGTAGCTCTAAACGGCCGTTTCATAAACGACATCCCATCGGGAGCCACTTTTCATAACGCAACGGCAAGCTCCACAATAGACTTCACATTCTCATCTCTACAACTGTTTAGCAAAATTCTGGACTTCCGAATAGGAACAACCGCAGCCAGCGACCACCTACCGCAAGAGATCACTCTTGATACCTATGGGGCTGCAGCCACCTTACCAGTAGCTAATGAAGGATCATCATACTCGGTTATACAAAAAAGGATAAAATGCAAAACGCATAACGTGGAAGGTTTTGAAAAAGAAGCTAAAAAACTGTGGGAAAAAAGCATGGAGCCCCGGACAGATAATCTAAGCCGATGGGAATTATTTACCAGCAGCCTTGGAACTGCCTAAACAAGCTCAAAAACGGTCCTCAAAAACTTGGAATATCAAAACCAACCAAGCTCCAAAAAGAGTGCTCATAACAAGGAAGAGGAAGACAAGAAAATAAAACAGAACATAAACTTAAAGATCCATAAGAGAAACATCAATAAACTATTGCGGCAACTATACCGAGAAGGTCCGGACAAAGACGTCCAAAAGGAACTGCAAAAACAAAAATCCATCAAGAAGAAACTAATCTGGAACCTGAAAAGGGAGGCAGAGGAAGACCTATGGGCTAAGCTGCTCCATGACGCAAAAGGAAACAACACCAGTGGAAGATTCTGGAAGACAGTGAACGACCTCCAGGACTCAAGAATACCCAGCATAAACTCACATATCACCGCAGCAGCCTGGTCTGAATATTTACGGCTCCACTTCAATATATCAACAAATAACTCTGCCAAGAAGCCTTCAGAATTCAATAGAAAAACCTTAGACAGCATACAACCAACAGACCCAACTTCAATGAGCTTTTCAGAAAAACAAATCATAAGCAGGATAGCAAAAGGAAAGACAGAGGAGGTGCCAGGCCCCAATGGATTTCCTCCCAACTTGTACAAACGAAATCCGGAATACTGGGCAGCAGCCCTATTGCCACTATTCAAACAGATTTCTGAAACAGGATCAATTCCTGACTCATGGAAAGGCTCAATAATAGCTCCAATTCACAAGAAAGGCAGCAAAAACGATCCAAAAAATTATAGACTTGTTGCCTTAATCGACAACGAGGCCAAGTACTATGCTGGTCTATTACTAGAGGAGCTCACGGAATGGGTAAATGAAAATGCTGTAATCCCCATCACCCAGACAGGCTTTCGGAAAAAATTAGGAACAACGACAAATATTCTGGCCCTAACTCTCCTAATAGAATCCGCTGAACTCGCCAGTCTACCCCTCTACGTATGCTTCATTGACTTCACTTCAGCATTCGACAACATCAACAGAAACTTACTATGGGAAAAGCTGGCCAACAGGAAAATGCCGACAACTTTACTATCACAACTGATGCTATTACATACGGACACATGGGTACAAATCAAGCTGGGCTCAGGAGACTGCCTGTCAAGAAAAGTACAGACGACCAGGGGCCTCAAACAAGGGTGCGTCCTAGCCCCGACCCTTTTCAACATTTTTATGTTGGATCTTCTCCAATGCTAGACGAATGCAACCCTCACGCCCCAAAACTAGGAGGACTTATTGTCTCAAACTTGAGCAATCAATCAATCAATCATGCCATTTGTATAGCGCACTACTCACCCGGGATGGTCTCAAGGCGCTTGGGGGGAGGGGTATGCTACTGCTCGAACAGCCAGGTCTTGAGTTGTTTCCTGAAGGCGAGATGGTCCTGGGTCAGCCGAAGGTGGATGGGGAGGGAGTTCCAAGTCTTGGCAGCCAGGTAAGAGAAGGATCTTCCTCTGGCGGTGGCTCTTCGTATGCGTGGTACGGCTGCGAGGGCGAGGCTGGTGGACCGTAGCTGGCGGGTGGGCGTGTAGAAGGTCAGGCGGTCGTTGAGGTACTTGGGGCCCAGGTCGTGGAGAGACTTGTGGGTGAGGAGCCGGAACGTGATCCTCTTGTCGACGGGGAGCCAGTGCAGGTTCCTCAGGTGGCTGGAAATGTGGCTGCGTCGGGGGACATCCAGGATGAGTCGGGCGGAGGCGTTCTGGAAGCGCTGGAGTCTTTTCTGTAGCTTGGCTGTGGTTCCGGCGTAGAGGGCGTTTCCGTAGTCCAGTCGGCTGGTGACGAGTGCCTGGGTGACAGTCTTCCTGGTCTCGGTCGGGATCCAGCGGAAGATCTTGCGAAGCATACGCAGGGTGTTGAAGCACGATGAGGAGACGTCGTTGACTTGTCTGGTCATCGAGAGGGAGGGGTCCAGGATGAAGCCCAGGTTGCGTGCGTGGTCGGTTGGCTTGGGTGCGGTGCCCAGGGCTGGGGGCCATCAGGAGTCGTCCCAGGCGGAGGGGGAAGATCCCAGGATGAGGACTTCCGTCTTGTCCGAGTTCAGTTTCAGGCGGCTGTCCTTCATCCACTCGGCAACGTCTTTCATCCCTTCGTGTAGGCAGGTTCTGGCGGTGTCGGGGTCTCTGGTGAGGGAGAGGATCAGCTGGGTGTCGTCGGCGTAAGAGATGATGTTGAGGTTGTGCTGGCGTGCGATGGCTGCGAGAGGTTTCATGTAGATGTTGAAGAGGGTGGGGCTGAGTGAAGATCCTTGCGGGACGCCGCAGATGACTTCGGTGGCCTCGGAGCGAAACGGGGGGAGGCGGACTCTTTGTGTTCTTCCGGCGAGGAACGAGATGATCCACTCCAGTGCCTTCTCTTGGATACCGATGTTGCTGAGGCGCTGGACTAGGGTGCGGTGGCAGACCGTGTCGAACGCAGCGGAGAGGTCCAGGAGGATGAGGGCCACTGTTTCCCCCTTGTCGAGCAGGGTCCGGATGTCATCGGTGGCTGCGATAAGGGCGGTCTCGGTGCTGTGGTTGGCTCTGAAGCCGGACTGCGAGGGGTCGAGGGATCCGTTCGTCTCGAGGAAGGCGGTCAGCTGTCTGTTGACGATCTTCTCGATGGTTTTAGCAGGAAAAGGGAGGAGCGAGATGGGGCGGAAGTTTTTGAGATCGGTGGGGTCCGCTGTAGGTTTCTTCAGGAGGGCGCTGATCTCGGTGTGCTTCCAGCTCTCCGGGAAGGTGGCGGTGTTGAAGGAGGCGTTGATGATGTTCCGGAGTTGGGGTGCGATGGTGGAGTCGGCCTTGTTGAAGACGTGGTGTGGGCAGGGGTCAGTCGGTGATCCGGAGTGGATGGTGTTCATCGTGCGGGCTGTGTCTTCGGTGGTCACCGTGGTCCAGGTGCGAAGGGTGGCGGTGGGGGGCGTTGGTTCGACGGTTGGGTGTGTGGGTGGGGCGCCGAAGCTGTTGTGGATGTCGGTGATCTTGCGGTGGAAGAACGAGGCGAGGGAGTCGCAGAGGTCTTGTGACGGAGTGATGTCGTTGGTGCCGGTGCTGGGGTTGGAGAACTCCTTGACGATAGTGAAGAGCTCTTTGCTGTCGTGGGCGTTGTTGTCCAGTCGTTCCTTCAGGGATTTCTTCTTGGTGGTGCGGATGAGCTGGTGGTGCTTGCGGGTAGCGTGTTTGAGGGCGGTCATGTTGTCGGTGGTCCGGTCGAGGAGCCAGGCTTTCTCGAGGGTGCTGCAGGTCTTCTTGGAGTCCTTGAGGTCGACAGTGAACCAGGATGCCTTCTTGCTTCTGGGTCTGCTGGGAGGGTTCTTTAGTGGCGCGAGGTCGTCGGCGCAGGCGGTCAGCCACTGTGTGAAGTTGCGGGCTGCTTCGTTGGGGTCCGTTGTGTTGGCGGGTGGGCTCTGGCTGAGGGAGGTGGTGAGCTGGTCTGCGGTGATCTTGCTCCAATTCCTGTGAGGTACCTGTTGCGGGTGGTGGTGGGTCGTGGATCTTTTGAAGCTGAAGTGGACGCAGCTGTGGTCGGTCCAGTGGAGTCCGGTGGCGTGGCTGAAGGTGATGTACTTGCTGGAAGAGAAGACGGGATCAAGCGTGTGGCCGGCGTAGTGGGTGGGGGTGTTGACCAGTTGCTTGAGTCCGAGGTTGGCGAGGTTTTCCAGCAGGGCGGTGGTGTTGCGGTCCTTGTTGTTCTCCAGGTGGAAGTTGAGGTCCCCGAGGAGGATGTAGTCGGTGGAGGGGAGGGCGTGCGGGCTGATGAAGTCTGTGATGTCTTCGCTGAATTGTGTGCGTGGTCCCGGGGGTCTGTAGACGAGGGTGCCTCTGAGGGTCGTCTTAGGGTCGGTGTGAATCTGGAAGTGGAGATGTTCGGCTGCGGCGAAGGAGTCGTTGGCGTCGGTCGTGATGCGGATGGTGTTCCTGTAGACGATGGCGATGCCACCTCCGGTCTGGTTGATGCGGTCCCTCCTGATGATCTTGTACCCGTCCGGGATGGCGATGGCGATGTCGGGTGCAGAGGAGGCGTTCATCCAGGTTTCCGTGAGGAAGGCGACGTCCGGTGATGTAGCGTCGAGGAGGTTCCAGAGTTCCATGGCGTGTCTGTGGACGGAGCGGGTGTTGATCAGGATGCACTTGAGGTGGTTGCTGCTGGTGTTTGTCTTGGCGGGTGCGGGGCAGGTTCGGAGGCAGGTGAACTTGCAGGTGCAGCAGGTGAAGGGTCCGTGGGTGCATCTCGGGGTAGCTCGGCAGCAGGCGTGGGTCCGTCCGGCATTGAGTGCGTTGAGAGTGGCGGCGTCGTAGGTCAGTCGGGTCGTCTTGCCTCGGCGGGGAGGGCCAGGGGTCCTGGCGCTGGGCGCGGGCCAGGCGCTGCGCGGTCGCTCTGGGGGCGTCATAAGTAAGGAGCCGGGAGGGAGGAGCAGCTGGGTGGCGGGAGCGGGGCGGCGAATGGAATCACAGGGGAGTGGGGCCGCAGGGAGGCAGCGGCGGGAAATTCCAAGAAGCAGCGGGCAGCGGGAAATTCCCAGGAGCAGCGGGAAATTCCCAGGAGCAGCGGGAAATTCCCATGAGCAGCGGGCAGCGAGCGAAGGAATCTGCAGGCAGGAGGCGGCAAAGGCAGGCAGGAGCGGCAGCAGTGAGTGGGGCGACCACTCACTGATGTACGCCGATGACATTGTGCTTATTAGCCGGACGCCGATAGGGCTACAACACCTAATCAACACAACATACACCCATGCAGCTACTAATGGCCTCAGCATAAACCTCTCCAAAACAAAAGCCATGAGAATAAATGTGAAGACGGCCACATCCAAATTTCTCTGGCAAATGGGAGGCCTAACAGTGGAAACCATGGACGAGTACAAATATCTGGGTGTAATTGTTGACAGAAAGAGGACATTCCTCCCTCAGAAGGAAGCAATATCAAGGAGAGGTACCACAATATCTGCTGCACTGAGAAATCTCAAAAAGAAAGTATCGGGCCGCAGTTTCACTCCACTCCTACAAATAATTCAAGCAATACTAACACCGGTCATCACCTACGGAAGTGAATGCCTCCGAGGAAGGGAGGCACAGACACTGAACAATACAACAGCCAGGGCAATGCGAATGTTATTCAATCTGCCTACATACACCTTCCCAGCACAAATAAGACTTGAATTTGGCCTGAGGAACCAAGAAATAGAAAGAATGGGTGCCTATTCCAAAAGTTGGCATAAAATACGAGGAGCCGATGCCTCATCCATGGACTACCATCTCTGGAATGAGCTATCAGGGAGAAACATGAGTGCTGCCACAACCTATCTAAAGCATTCCATAGAAACTTTGGAGCTACAAGACGCTTGGAAGAGCAATATCTCACATAACTTGTTCAAACAACTAGCAAATAAATCTGTAAGGATCATGTCGCTAATAGAGGACAAAGCTGCATTAACAAAAAGGGCACACGGTTGGACTGTCATCCAATACTACACCAGTAGCCCATGCCAACGCTACTTAGGAGCCGTTCTCACACGGTCTACAAAGGGGAAATTCATACAACTAAGGCTGGGCATCCTCCCATCACAAATTCATCTTCCCCCGTGGAAATGGCCACAAACGCCATCAAACTGCAGATTATGTGGGGATACAAAAGAGGACATCCCTGACTTAATATGCATCTGCAAAGGCCTGGACAAGGAGCACCGACAACATCTAAAGCCAACCCTAAAGAAACTGGGAATAAGGACATGCCGGCAGGCAGTCAAAGCATGCTTCGATGGAAAAAACATCCAATTAGCAAGTCATCTGGTAAAATTCCTGGAAAAAGCTGAAAAGAAGCAGAATGAAAGAAGGGAGAGCCCCGAAGAAACTAACCCACACAACATTTAACTCAGAATACCGCCCCAGTAAGCCTCTACCACAAACTCAAGCCACGATCACCACGGACGGATCACAAACTCCTAAGAATCTGTAAAGGCTGCAGGGAGTCTATGGGCTTGCTTTTTATTTTTTCACATCCCTTAGAAGGTCCTGCGCATAACTGCTCCAAGAGCCCATTGCGGTACGGATAAGAATAAAGACTTTTCCTGTCTACACAATGACTTAGTATTTAGATAAGCGAAAGCCTAACGTCTTGCAACATATATTTTTTTAGCTTCAAGTAGTTCTCAGAACATTTTTAAGTTCATTTTACCGAAATGTTTGATAGCAACGTTTTATTAGACAAAAATTTTACTTTAAGTTCACCTACATGTAAATATGCTGATTGCAATGGTTTTAATTAACTGAGCAATAATGAATTACTTACTTACTTACTGTGGCACATGCACCGTTTGGTTATTAGGAGCAATTAGGTTGAACTGCAGGGGGTTTCACATGTGATAAACAAGGTCAACTGTTGAACTAAGAATGTGGTTTACTTAACCATTTGTCCGTGTTCTAAATGATACGTGGGCGAAACAGGCAGAGAGAGGAGTAATGGATTGAATGAACACAGGTCAGTGATTAGAACAGGGAGAAGAAATGCACCCCTTGAGGAACACTGGCTAACATGTAAACATAAAGAGGATGAACTAAAGTGGTTTATTACGGAAAACGTAAAGGTAACAATACATGGGGGTAATCTGGATAAACAGACTAAGCAAAGAGAACAGTTCTCTATGTTAAATTTCAGTACCTACAACTATGGCCTCAATAATAGAGAGAAGTGGGAGAGAATAATATCCTGATCCCCATATAGGATAGAGTATGTAATGAACACTCTGATAACCATCTGGTGAGTCCTTTTAGGTGCAATGAGGGGGGGGGAATAGAAAAGGTCAGTTTAAACTGGTCCACTGTGCAATGAGGAATGAGGAAATGGTCAACATAAACTTGGCCTAACCTTAAGCTGGCCGAAACAGAATTAAACGCCAGGACCTTGACTGTACTCTGAGCAGGTTTTATCGAAGTTAAGCCCTGCAATAAGGATTTGACAACATGAGAGTTCTTGAAGTTAATAACTACACAATCCCCAGGAGATTCATTTGGGTGAATGCCTAACCAGTGTGTCCTTCTAACAGAGAGGAGTTCCTTCGATAAGTCAAGGTACCATCCTGAATTAAAAATCAACTAAAACACTGTTTTGTTCTCCAAGACCATATGATCTTCCCCTCTGTGAGATGATGACACTGGGACTGTGTTAGAAGGTGGTTCTGACACTATGGGCCGCCCAGATTTTTCTCTTTTTGAGCACCTAATTGTTGAGCTTTTACTGTGGGGGAGCCTCATAAGTTGGGACTCACCCACAGTAAACTCATAATGAAAGCGACTGCATGGGGATTTTACTGGTGTCCCCCTGGCTTGACCAGGCTACTGCTCAGCAGCTGGAGTAAGGGACACCGGGCTGGTTACATGCAGACACAGGCGTACATGCGTGTGCACACATGTAATGGCTGTGCAGGGGAGATTCCTACTGTGCGCAGACCAGGAGCAGCAACAAAGTGAATGGTGTGGCAGGACTTATGAAGAATGGGGTGGTGACATGGAATAGGATTTTTACACTGGGAAGGCCCATGCCAGGGAAAGTCAGTGTGTTTGACTGTTTTTCACTTTATTTTTCCCCTATGGGGGTGTGGAGCCCATGGGCTAAAGTAACTTTCATAAGGCCAACAGATTCCAGACACGTACTAAAGTCCACTGTAACGGGTTTGAAAAGGAATATTCTGCAGAGTCCAAAGTCATATTTGTACTGCTTTTGGGTCATCTAGAAATATCACATTTCTCTGAGTCAGCCATAACCAGGTCCTGGCTGAGGGATGACCTCAGCAGGATGGATTGATAACCTTTCTTCCACAAGCTAAGGCCTCCTCTCCACGAAGAGAAGATGGGTGGGGCTAAAGGCTCATCCATCAGCAGCTATCACTGGGTGCCAGGCACCAGGCTGCACCAAGGAGGGAAGGCAGTGGCGGGGGAGGGGCTTTTTCAGAGACCATGTGGCAAGAGACCCTGGACAATGCCATTTTGAACAAACCCAGAGGCTGGGCAGGAAGGAGGGAGCAGGGGCAGTGTAGTGATGTGTCTCTGTTTGATAGGACAAACAGAGACTTCCTGCCAGCCCCCAACTCAACTTTAAAAAAGTGCTTGCACAGGAAGAGAAGCTCTCTCTGGGGTGTGGTCGGCTGAGGCAGATGGTGCTGGAGCCTGGTGCAATGTGCCGTTGGAAGAAGGAACCCCCTGACTGACCCCAGGATCCTGAACCACGCCAGGAGAAGAGACCAGGACCAGTGCGCAGAAGCAGGGGCCTCTGCGCAGGGAGAAGAGAGGCCCAGGAGGACAGCAGGCGAAAGGCTGGCACAGGTAGCCAGTGAAGACAGCTCCCTGCTGAATCCCCCCTCCCAGAGGATGAAGGAGAATGCTCCCAGTGGCTGGAGAGCACCACCAGGAGCAAGAATAGGCCAAGATCATGAAGATTGAACCTCTAGGGGCTGAGAAATGGTCCCCAGAAGGTAGGCAACCTTTGACCTCTGGCAGACCGACGACGAAGCACGTGGGGCTCCGCCGCTGGTCTTGGATATGCCCCCGGAGTGGGTCAGGTCCCGGGAGCTGCCCCCAACAAGAAGGGAAAGCCGGGGAGCGCTGTCGCGCTCCTCATGAAAATGACCCACGCGGGTTGCCAGGAGCCCACCCTGGCCCTCACGGATTGTGCATGGAGGGGAGCGCCATCATGCCCCCCTTTGATGAGGTTTGGGGGCCTGGGACCCCATCCCCAGGCCGGAAGCAAAATCGGGGAGAGTCGTCGCGCTCCCCGTGAAGTTATTCCCCACGGGGGGCCAGGAGCCCACCCTGGCCCCCACCCATGAAGAGCAGCCGGGGAGCGCCATCCTGCGGAAGAGGAGGGGCCCGGGATCCCAACTCCGGGCCCCAGCAGAGAAGACAGCAAGTCGGGGAGCGACGTCGCGCTCTCCGTGAAGAAATGCCCTCGGGCCCCGGACCCTATCCCCGGGCCCCCGAAGTGAGGAGGGAGGACGGGGGAGTGCTGTTGCACTCCCTCATGGCTGCCAGGAGGAGGCGGGAGTGCCATCGCACTCCCCCTAGGGCAGCGGGACCGGTGCAAGCCTCCGGGTCTGCCCGCCGGAGCGGGCAGACCAGAAGTGTGATGCCGGCTCCAGCTGCAGCACGCAAGGGTGCTGGCAGGGCGGGGAGCTGCCGGGAGCCACCGGGGTGGGCTCGCCAGGTGGCTCCCCATCGAGGTGACACTGCGTAGGCCTGGGTAGGACCGGACCTCGTGAGAGGAAGCGTGGCCGGGGGTGGGCTACCCGGGCCGCAAGAAGAACTCACCGCAAGAGGAGCAGCCGGGGGTGGGTTCCCTGAGCTGCGAAGTATCCCCAGGTGTCCAGGTGGGACCGGGCCCCTCACCGAAGAGCGGAATGTGGTGAAGCCACCAGCCAGAGGATCGCGGCTCTGCCCAATGCAGCGGGGGAGCCGCTTCTCGAATATGCAAGGGTTCTCATAATGCCTTGCAGGCCAGGACCGGCCTGCAAGGTCAAACTGCTTTTTCTCTGTGTGTGGTGGCCCCAGGACAACGGGGTCACCACCAAGTGTATGACAAGGTGCCGGGGAGCTGCTGGAGAAGTGCAGTCTCCACCCAGCACGAAGAGGAAAGCCCCCCCCCCCCTAAGTCTCTTGGGGGAATGGAGGAAATAACTCCTCAAGGGCTCAACTAGCATTTTAACTCCTCTTGGGCTGGAACTTTCGTTCCTCAGCTGGAGGAGGGTGGAGAAGTGCATCAAGGAGTGAAAGGCTGAGTTGGGGGAAGTCTGGAGAAGGGCATCCCCTGGAGGTGAAGAGGTGTAATTTCATCCGTAGTGCATTTGCTAATGTTATTTCTTTTAGAGGGACTGAAGGTCACATGTGTAAGGTGATGTCATAAGCAAAGTGGGGTTATGTTGTCAAACATTCCTGCTAGGGTGTCTGGCTCTATATACGTATTCCTGTGATTTCATATGTGATGCCTTTAGGGGCTGTAATTGCAATGCATTCTAATGATACACAAATGTGATGAGTACTGTCATTCTAAAGTGATGCTTATACACATATTCTTGCTGCTGCGCTTAGGTGAAGAACCCAGATTGCTAGCCCTTAAGATGTAGAGGTGTACACGTCATGGTCAGTAGGAAATGCTCAGTCAGGGTTGTGTGTCACCAAGTCAGGGTTGCCTATTTTAAACGCTGGTTGAGTTAATGGGGGGAGGGTCGCCACTGGGATGGTGCCAATGTGCAGGGCCCTCGCTCCAGGTTATGTTCAACTAATTGCATTGGGGGCAAGATGATGTGCATACATGGGAGTGGTGGTACTAGACCCCACCTCCCCCTGCGGGAGGGGTGGAGATGTTATGCAAAGTCACAAAGTAATTCCAACAGCTTATGTATATTTGTAAATTGGTGCATAGTATTGAGTAGTGTGTGTTTAATAAATGTACTATTACTTTTATAAAGCAAAGTACAGACTGGACAATCAATTATTGAGTGTCATTTTTGCGCACCTGCAAATGACGATTACTAGCTCACACCACCTCCCTTGAGTAAGCCTCAGACTGCTCTGCAACGCTACCCTATGAGAGTCAGGCGCTACAATTGGGTGTTTGGTTCCCAGTGAAGGACAAATGTAGTCATGTTATTTGTGCAGGCCACACAGATGCTGCCTCATTTGCCAACAGACATCCTTTAGAATGATTAACTAGGGTTTGCACTCTGGGCGAAGCTGTAGATCATTTATGGTTAGCTTGCTAGGCCTACAAGGCCTGCTAATACAGAAGTCAACTTATTATTATTATTATTATTATTATTATTATTATTATTATTATTATTATTTATTTTGTAGAGCGCATAGTCACCCAGAGGTATCCCAGCGCTAGGAACCCTAACTCTGCATTTCAGCGGGCCATGGAAGAGACAGAAAGTGAAAAGGGGGGGAGGGGTGGGGGGGGGGGGTGGGGAAAGAAACTCGGAAAAGTGGGAGGGCAAGAGTGCTAGGGAAAGAGATGCGTCTTTAGCTGCTTCCTGAAGCGCAGATATTGTGATTCACGTCGTAGGTCGCGGGGAAGCGAGTTCCACAGGCGTGCAGCTTGGACCGAGAAACGTCTTCCTCCTGATCGAACTTTCTTGAATCTGGGGGTGTTAATAAAGTTTTCTGTGTCTGAACGGAGGGATCTTGTAGCTTTATAGGGGATGATGAATTTACTAAGAATTGGGGGGCTTTGATTTTGCAATGATTTATGGACTAGGCATAAGGCCTTGAATTTGACTCTCTCCTTTATGGGGAGCCAATGGAGGAGTTTGAGAGCAGGTTTAGCAGAGGTTCTGGCAGGGGTATTTGTGATAATCCGGGCCGCGGTGTTCTGAATTCTCTGAAGCTTGTTAAAAGTCGCTTCAGGAGCGCCTAGATAAATCACATTACTGTAATCAAGCCTCGATATTATTAGGCCTTGGATTAACAGTTTTTGTGAGTTGAAGGGTAGGAGGGGGAGGACTTTCCTAAGGGATTTCAGGAGTCCAAAGCAAGTCCCGGCTACCTTCTTTGCCTGTATAATAAATGAGAGATCCGTGTCGATCCACACCCCCAAACTTTTTACCTCTGCTTTTGGGTCAGGGGGAGGACCTAGACAGGCTGGCCAGATGTTCGGGGAGAGTGAAATGCCTTTCGGGCCAAGAAGAAGGACCTCAGTTTTCGTCCCATTTAGCTTTAGGGCTGACCTATTCATCCAGCAATGAACCTGCGTGAGGCAGTTATATAGGTCAGCTGTATGTTGTTTGGGGTGGGACAAGGACACCACTAGTTGTGTGTCGTCGGCGTAGCTGACGACGCTCACTCCGAATGGGGTGATGACCTCCTCCAATGTGGACATATAGATATTAAATAATGTGGGGCTCAGGGAGGAGCCCTGAGGCACACCACATTGGAGGGGCATTTCGGAGGAGCGGGCGTTCTTTTCCCAGATCTGGTAGGTCCGTTGGGCTAAAAAGGATGAAAGCCAGGAAAGGGCTGGGCCTTCCACACCAACTCTTTTGAGTCTTTCGATGAGGAGTTGGTGGTTAACGGTATCGAATGCTGCACTTAGGTCGAGGAGGATCACTGCCACTGATCCTCCCCCATCCAATAGTGTTCTGGCCTCCTCTACCGCTGCCAGGAGGGCGATGTTGGTGCCCTGTCCTGGTCGGAAGCCCGTCTGGGAACATTTTAGTTTATTGTTGACCTCCAGAAACTGCGAGAGCTTCCTGTTGACCAATTTTTCAGCAATTTTGCTGACTCCTGGGAGTAGGGAGATGGGCCTGTAATTAGCTAGATTATCAGGGTCAAGGGAAGGTTTCTTTAATAAAGCTTTTACAACGGCCATCTTCCAACTCGGGGGTACAGCTCCTTGTTGGAGTGAGGCATTAATCAGGTGAGTAAGGGAGGGGATGATCGTGGGGGCTACCTCCTTGAGGATCCGGAGTGGGACGGGGTCTCTGGGAGATCCGCTCTTCATGGATTTAAGCGTGTTTCCTACTTCTTCTGTTGAGAGTTGACCCCACGAAGAGAGACAGGTGGGTGAAGTAGGGCACGAGAGAGTGGTTTCTTCACACGGACTCGAGGGGGGAATTGAGTCCAGAATAGTTTTAATTTTGTCATGAAAGAAATTAGCCAAAAGTTGACATTTCTCCTGATCGACTTTGGGATCGGAAGGGTGTCCCGGTCCCTGTTCTGGAGTTTTTAAAAGCTCTTTAAGGATGACATATGATTCCTTGCTGGAACATCTCGCTTTCTCTATTCTCTCCTGGAAGAACACGCTTTTGGTTTTTCGGATGGCAATTTTATAGGCTAGAAGAGACATAGAGTAGATGTTTTTGTTAATTTCCGATTTGTCTCTTCTCCAGGAGCGTTCCGTTTTCTTACACTCCTGGCGGATAGCTTTTAGCTCTGGGGTATACCATAAAGCAGAAGATAGTCTTTTAGGATGTTTGAAGGTCGCAGTTTTTGGGAGCAGTGTGTCTAGGGATGAGGTGATCCATTCATTAAACTGCTTGTCCGCCATAGTAGGGTCGGAGGAGAGCTCGGGGATGGAGTCTGTAAGGGCGGCGGCCCAATCTTCAGGTACCAGTTTTCGCCATCGTCGGTCCATTACCTGAATTTTAGAGGTTAGAGGGGTCGTATTGGGAATTTCCCAGGAGATTGGGACCAAGAAATGGTCCGTCCATGGGAGGGTCACAGGTGGTCTGGTGGTCATGGTTACTATATTGGTGAAGATGGGGTCCAATAGGTGTCCCTTCTCATGGGTGGGCTCGTTGTTCACCAGATGGATATTTAGTGTTGTTAGGTCTTGCTGGAGGTCGGAAGCTAGCCGATCCGTAGGGTCTGTGAAATGGAGGTTTATGTCACCTAGCATAAGAAAGTTGGAGGTGGACGAAGCTAGTTGTGACACTGATTCAATGACGGCGTTAATAAAATTCCCAGGAACACCTGGGGGGCGATAGATCAGTAGCCCTGCCAGAGAGTGAGCCGGGGAGGTTTGGATAGAGAATTGACAGCTCTCACAATCCTCGATAAAGGCGTTGGAAATTCTGCAGGTGAATTGTTCCCTGAAAATTATGGCTATCCCCCCTCCACTCCCTTTGGGTCTGTGTAGAGCTTGGCAAAGATACCCTATGGGAAGGGCCATAACGATGTCCGAGTCGGTGCTATCTGATAGCCATGTTTCCGTTAAAAACAGTAGGTCGAGATCCTGATCTAGTATTAATAGATTAATTTCGGTCGCATGTTTAGGGAGGGAGCGGCAATTTAGAAGTCCCATCTTCAGTGCGGGTTTTGTCGAGTTCAGGGGGGTCGAATTGCAGCGTAAACAATTCGTAAAGGTGTTACCTTCAGTATGCGTGTGATGGCAGGCCAGAATTTCCTTAGGTTGTAGGGCGCGCAAAGCATCGCCCGTATACATCACTCGACCCTGAAGGCCACCAGGCAGAGTCCCTAGGCCTGGGGCCGGCTGGGCCCGAACGGGCCCAGACGGGCTTGCCTTTGGCGCGCCTTCGGCGCGCTGACGGCGCGCCCGCTGCGCCCGTCCGCTGCGCTCCCTGAACTGACACATAATTTAAGGACGGAAAAAGAGAAAAAAATTGCTCGGAGGTGGGCGTGGCCACCCGAAGGGGGCGTGTCCTCGTTTCCGCGCTGCCGGTAATGGCGGGGTGCGCGTGAGTCCTGGGTTCCACAGCGCTAAGATCGGCTGTTTCCCAGTGACAAGTGAGTGGAGGGGCAGAAATACAAAGTGATTTTAAAAAACACACAGATTCTACAATTTTTAAAACAGGATTAATCAGAATGTATTCTTAGCGACGCTCCCGGCTTCCGCCTCAGGAGAATTAGGGTCAAAAGTGCGACTCTCGTAGTCAGGGCGCTCTTTTATTAGCTTTGCTCGGAGGTGGGCGTGGCCACCTGAAGGGGGCGTGTCCTCGTTTCCGCGCTGCCGGTAATGGCGGGGTGCGCGTGAGTCCTGGGTTCCACAGCGCTAAGATCGGCTGTTTCCCAGTGACAGGTGAGTGGAGGGGCAGAAGTACAAAGTGATTTTAAAAACACACAGATTCTACAATTTTTAAAACAGGATTAATCAGAATGTATTCTTAACGACGCTCCCGGCTTCCGCCTCAGGAGAATTAGGGTCAAAAGTGCGACTCTCGTAGTCAGGGCGCTCTTTTATTAGCTTTGTTCGGAGGTGGGCGTGGCCACCCGAAGGGGGCGTGTCCTCGTTTCCGCGCTGCCGGTAATGGCGGGGTGCGCGTGAGTCCTGGGTTCCACAGCGCTAAGATCGGCTGTTTCCCAGTGACAAGTGAGTGGAGGGGCAGAAATACAAAGTGATTTTAAAAAACACACAGATTCTACAATTTTTAAAACAGGATTAATCAGAATGTATTCTTAGCGACGCTCCCGGCTTCCGCCTCAGGAGAATTAGGGTCAAAAGTGCGACTCTCGTAGTCAGGGCGCTCTTTTATTAGCTTTGCTCGGAGGTGGGCGTGGCCACCTGAAGGGGGCGTGTCCTCGTTTCCGCGCTGCCGGTAATGGCGGGGTGCGCGTGAGTCCTGGGTTCCACAGCGCTAAGATCGGCTGTTTCCCAGTGACAGGTGAGTGGAGGGGCAGAAGTACAAAGTGATTTTAAAAACACACAGATTCTACAATTTTTAAAACAGGATTAACCAGAATGTATTCTTAACGACGCTCCCGGCTTCCGCCTCAGGAGAATTAGGGTCAAAAGTGCGACTCTCGTAGTCAGGGCGCTCTTTTATTAGCTTTGCTTGGAGGTGGGCGTGGCCACCCGAAGGGGGCGTGTCCTCGTTTCCGCGCTGCCGGTAATGGCGGGGTGCGCGTGAGTCCTGGGTTCCACAGCGCTAAGATCGGCTGTTTCCCAGTGACAAGTGAGTGGAGGGGCAGAAATACAAAGTGATTTTAAAAAACACACAGATTCTACAATTTTTAAAACAGGATTAATCAGAATGTATTCTTAGCGACGCTCCCGGCTTCCGCCTCAGGAGAATTAGGGTCAAAAGTGCGACTCTCGTAGTCAGGGCGCTCTTTTATTAGCTTTGCTCGGAGGTGGGCGTGTCCTCGTTTCCGCGCTGCCGGTAATGGCGGGGTGCGCGTGAGTCCTGGGTTCCACAGCGCTAAGATCGGCTGTTTCCCAGTGACAGGTGAGTGGAGGGGCAGAAGTACAAAGTGATTTTAAAAACACACAGATTCTACAATTTTTAAAACAGGATTAATCAGAATGTATTCTTAACGACGCTCCCGGCTTCCGCCTCAGGAGAATTAGGGTCAAAACTTCCAGGCTAACTTTTGTCACGTATGCCACATTTGGCTGTTAGACTAGCAGATTTGTACTGCCCCAGGGGAGTCGAGTAGTAGGCTCATGGGGCATAATTTTCAAAGGTTGGGCAGTTATTGGTTCTTCTAATCCCACTTCTTGAGGGGATTAGAAGTGGCAGTGCGGTATGCTGAAGCGTCATCCTGCGCCGCAGGGAGGAGCAGCTGGTAAAAAGTGTGCGCTGAGTTTAACAGGCTCCTCCCTGCCTCAAGTGTTGCTGAGCTTTGTGGTCCCTAGGGCTCTTCTCTCCTCGCACCCTGCAGCGACAATGTGTACATTTTGAATCTTTATTGAAATTGGAGGACTTTGTCCTAAGCAATTTTGATGATATGAAAAGCAAAACAATTCACAAAAATACAGAACCATGTGTTAATCAACCAAACACACATTTAAATACTTTATTCACAAACAAATAGAATTCAAAAAAAGTATAATTTAATGAGATTAGAACTTTTCTAAATTCAATTGAAGCCATCCATCGTCCATATTATAGTCTGTGGATGCACTTGCACTGCTCCCACAAATAAATCAGAGTCACAAAGTAACATGTTAGTCTCCAATTTCAAATCCTTTCACATTTACAGAACGTTTTAAAATGTTCAGTTTTATATTTTGCTCCTTTATTTAGAAGCACTTTATTAATCTGTGTTATTTAATTCTCTAAGCTTTTGCGGACTCCCTTGGTAGGCGTCACGGACCTCTGTGAGTCCCCGCACCACAGGTTAAGAATTACTGGTGAAGCATTTAAGGCTGAATTCAAGGCATCAAGAAAATATGTCTTATGGGATCAGTCTGGAATAATAGAGGAGAGGTGAAAATAAAGTCTTCAATTCTTTGAAAAACAGATGACACTTTAAAAGGCACATTTTTCTATGAGATGAGTCAAGCGAGAGACATCAGCAGAAGAATGAGCTATGAAACGTCTCTACAAATGAGCAAAACCAAGATTTTTTGCTTCATGGCATAGTGGTGGCCGCTCTAACAAAGCTGATTCCTTTTAAGGTTGAGCCTGAGCAGCGCATGCGCTGCTCTGCAAGGCATGCTGTATTCGAGTATGGTCTTGAAGCTCTGCCCATATTTTTCATTGGTTTGTGTCATTGTCCTTTGTAAATGCTCGATACTGATTTGTTAATAGGCTTGTTAGTCCCTCCTTAGGACCGCCTTGTCTTCATTTGTACCCTACCATGAGGACTTGCCCTTTTACTTCTTTTGTTACACGGTATGCCTTATTTAGTCTGTAAGCACTATTTTCTTTCATCAGTTTCTCCTAATTCAGGCCCCAGGGGAGTCCCTCTCCTGTAACATTAAGCATGCCATGCGAGCTTTCATTTTCCAAGCAGCCCGGGCAGCTGCTTCTTTGAAATTAAATAGGACTCGTATTTACAAGAGTTCGAGGTATTGGCCTTATAAATGACAATGCCTTGTATTTATGTGGTAATTATCACAACAGATAAGTAAATGGCATTGTCATTTACAATGCCAAAAGCTTACACTCTCGCAAATGTTAGACCTATTGCATTGGAAATGATTGTTGAAGCATTGCAACTAGTTCAGGTGACAGGAGGCTTTCCCAGGACTTCTACATTATCGGTGAGATAAGAACACCTGGATCCCTTGGCATAACAGTAAAGTTGAATGTGTTCCAGAAGTGTATGGACTACAAGTGTGGAACATTCCTGCTTTTTTCACTGAAGATGCAACATATAAAAAAGGCTACAGATGTATCGGCACAAAATGCAGTGGGGACCTAATGGCACTTACAACAGAAACAGTGCAAAGATTGTCACAACAGCAACTCTTGGACATTTCAGCTCTTGAACAAGAGATAAAAGACAATCAATCAATATCAGATGCAAATACGTCATTAGCAAAGATTGACAAAGAAATATCAGAATTTAAGGACTTAAGGATTAATCAAAAAAGTTTCAAATTTGAGAAGGATATAAAGAAATTCTCTTTAGAAACGGCATATCCGTATATACAACCAGATTTTTATTCATGGACAGAGTCTAAAAGGTTTTTACCCGACTATTATGCCAGGACAAGGAATAAATGTGTTTCTTTTTCAGACTCTACTTCCTCTTCTGCAGGAGAATCAGATACTGGTGAAGGCAGTGGGAACTCCAACAGGCAGGGAAAGAACCAAAAACAACAACAACAACCTTTGTCTAGGAAGAGGCGAGCAACAACCCCGGGGGAGGACCAGATACAAAAACCAACAATGGGAAATTACAACGAGGCGGCAGTACTACTAAACCTAGCAATCTCCCCAATCTTCAACCTATCCAACAGGTCATTAACTAAAGTAGACAATCGTTTTAGAGAAAGGACTTTCCTATGTACCAACTAAAAGGACTGATTTTGTAAGGATGAAAAGAGAAGTTAATGAGTTTTTTCGAAAAATACGACTCAAGGCTTTCTTTTTACAAAATGACGTTCCGCAAAACTATGAAAGTACAGGATTACGAAATAAACCATCATTCTGTCCCCCATCTCACAAAATACCGAAAGAGATTCTCTCATTTAAATACACTGTACTCTCAGCCATCTCCGACACGGAAAAGAAAAATAACTTTGTTAAACACAATATCTCAAAAGCACACAGATGCTTTAGCAAATTTACGAAATGATTCTAAAATCGTGAATAAACCAGCGGACTAAGGTGGTGCCATGGTGGTCTGGGCAACTGCTGATTATCACCAAGAAGGCACAAGACACATTGGAGACCCTGAATTTTACAGAAGAGTTCAAGGCGATCCTACTGGAGAAATTCAAGGAGAGAAATATTAAAACACAATGCACTTCATCAATAAAATTGAAAGGAAAGAGTTTTTGGAAGTGAATCAGAGACTCGTGACATTTGATATAGTGTCATTATATACACAAATACCACTGGGCTAGCGGCATTCAAATCGTTTCTTATGACTAGACCGAAGCCTGAACAAGTTCCAACAGAATTTATTATGAATCTGGCTAGTTTTGGTCTAAAGAAAAATTATGTCAGATTTGGCAATAACTTCTACATTCAAGTGAAGGGGACTGCCATTGGTTGTCCATTCGCGCCGGAATCAGCTATACTTTCCATGGCAAGATTTGAAGAAAAAGATATCTTCAATAACAAACCTTTTGTACATCAAATTTCTAATTAGGTACGGTATATCAACAATATATTTTTTATTTGGACTGGATAGGAAGATGCACTTGAAAAGTTCCATTGTTGGCTTAATAATCGAACACCAGATATTAAGATCAGTGGCCATAATAATCCATCACATATCACGTTTTTAGCTGTGGAGGTATATGCATCAGATGGAAGGTTGGGGACCACACTTCATACAAAACCCACTGACAGAAACAAAGCGCAACACAACACCAGCCATCATCCTCAGAAAAAATGGACTATCAATTCCATGCAAACAATCTAATAGATAAACTCAAGGAACGTGGATACCCCAAAAAATGTGAAACGTTAGATGAAAAGAGCGTGGTGGGCACCACGTGAAGAACTATTATGCAAAAAGGAAAATATGAAGCCACAGTATTTTGTTTGAGTAACCACATTTTGTACAAAGTCCAATCAGTTGAAAAAGATTATCAATCAGAACTGGCACCTGATTTCAAATTTGGGTGAATCATTTACAGAACCGTTATTCACTTTCGAAAAAGAAAGAAGCATTGCCAATCAAATTGTTCGGGCAGCTCTTCCCACACCCTCGATAAAAAAAAAACTGTAAGACAATTTCTGAATTTACCTCCAATTCAAGGACATCATAAATGTGGCACTTTCATGTGATACAGCCAAACAATTGAGGTATGCCTGTTCTCACATAAGAACGTGTCTTGGAAACACATTTCGAACTGTTAAACCAAAAATGTGGTATACGGCATAATTTGCCCATGTAATATGTTGTACATTGGTAAAACAAATCAGGAAGTATGCCAATGAATTACCCAGCATGAATCTATAATTCGAAAGAGGGTACTATCTGCTCCATTGGTTAAACATTTGATAAAGGAGAACACGTAGAAAACAACCTTCGATGGACTGTAATATCACCAGTTGAACAAGACATCAGAGGGGGAGTCATAGAAAGACAACTGAACCAGAGAGAAGACTTTTTAATAGTGAACTTCAACACAGCATTGGATGGACTAAATGAGATGACAGAACTTCATAACTTGTAAATTCTCCATTTTTCGAATGTTGCGTAATTTTTTAAGGGATTGGGACTTAACAAATTCCCTTGTGAGAATCACACTCTGACTTTATAAACCGTCTTTTGTAAGTGATTACGGTTGTTTCATTGCAATTGGTCTTTATCTTAACATAGTCAAAAAAGCAGAAATTCCTCTTTTGAGTGAAGTCCAGCAGTTTCTCTTTAATCTCATGCAAGCCCCCCTTTTTTTGACTATTGGACTAAAAAGCAACACTGTCGTCCTTTTCATGATTTACATATGGCTTTTGTGCGAAGAAGCAAAAAACGAATTTAAAAATTGACATTGATTTCCATAAGCCCTCGTTCCAGCTTTGAGCATCATTTCTATAAAACTTTTCTGGTTGGAAGCCAGGACATAAGTATTTTTCATACCTCTGGTTTGTTCAACAGTACATTACCACGATAAATAAAACATTAAAAAAGAAGACAACATTGCGCCAAGACTACAAGGGACCTGCAACCCTGAACTAGCTGTTTTGGACTAATGGAAACCGGAAGCTTTGGAAGCGACTCACTCGATTTCGAGACCGCAATTGAAGAACGCAGCCCGGCCGGTGCCAAAGAAACAAAGTATCAAACGGTATGTTTGCAACAGCCCGTATTGCTTTTGCGGTTTACAATAATGCTTTAATAACACCAACTAAAAAACAGAGTCGATACAGCTGATTGATTAGGAAGTTGCATAGTAACAAGAGTGTGCAAAGGCTGACTTTTTCAATATATTTGGGAGCATTTAGTGATTGTTTTTTTCATATACTGACATCCGAAACCCAAATGGTTCACGAAGGTCACTGACGGTACAATGCATGCAGCGCCCTATGAGAACTAAGCGATGTCCTTGGACAGGGAAGCGAAACATGTAAATAATCTGTGAACTAACCGAACAAGACAGTTGATAGGACTCTAAGCTATCCTTTTTGGAAAATGAATTCTGCATGATTTATAGATAAAAACTACCTTAATGAACATTACACTGTCAGCGACTCATTAACATTTCACAGATTTGCAAATCAAGCCCTCAGGATAAAAATGGCATATATCCATTTTCAGAACACCAGGTCGGAAGTATGTTTCGTTTTTTTGTGCTTCTCCAAAATGAACACTGTGGTTAGTCCAACAAGACCAACACCGGGTCCTTTTGTATACTGTTTCTCTAGATTACGGCATATTATAGGAGACTTCTACTTGGATTTATTAGCTGTGGATAAGAAAAAGAGGTAACTTGGGGCGTTGTGAGAATGGGTTGAATGTCAGGTTTGTGAAAATGTCTGGATTAGCATTCTTGCTAACAAGAGTGTGTTTCTGTTGATTTCCAGCTCTTTTGTGTTCTAGGTCTTGAAGAGAACCTTAAAAGAAACTTGCCGGGGTTCGAAACCCATCAACAGTTTTTCTTTCAGCCAAACAAGTGTTTTGAATATGTAATACCGCTGTTACTCATATGTACTTAAGTTAGAATTTCTCAAAGGTTGTTTATGAGCCAAGCAGCGTCACTGTTTGGCGTTTGCCTTTGTTAAAACACAAGTTAAATGTCCTTTGGATGCTGGTTATCAAGGGCTTGTTTGAATTATCATACTTTAACTTGTACAGAACCTGACAGAAGACATATTTCTGTGTATAACAAAGTTATATGTGATGTAAAAATTGTCTGTGTGATGTATTCAATGTTGTGCATTTTGTAATTGGTATGTCCCTGTGTATTGTTATGTTTAGGATTTGAGGTAATTTGAAAAATTGTTAATTCTTTTTCTCTTCAAAAAGATATTTTAGAACAAAAATTAAACAAAAAAAATTTTTTCTGTAAAAAAATGAGTTTTGACTAACTTCAAGTGATCATGTCAATTAAGGTGAGTGGTTGGATGAATGTACATCAGTATTGACATTTGTTTGTTGATTTAGTATATTATGGCTTAGCCTTACTGATTCAGGGCCGAACCCTACAGAGGTTAGTAGTATTTGAGAGCATAAAACCGCGCCTTGGCTGTTTTTGGCCACCTTTGAGTCCCCAGCGCGGAAATTCTTCTAGTTGTAGAATTGTGCCATACAATCTTTTGTTCTGCTTGTTGTGCTTTTATGTGATTTCCACCACTGCATTCTACTACCTTTAGGTTACCTGAACTTTTGCACAACCTGCCACTTATTCTCAAGCGCACCTGCTCACCGTCCAAAATTTAACAGTTCCGAGTTGGCACCCTGCACCTCACTTTGTGACAAAGTTTGCCATGCTCCCACAGGCAATATTAGTATAAATGATGAAACTATTGTGCTGTACATCAAATTATGCTTCTTAGCGCATGAAGTGTGTCGTGTCTACTGCTATTCAGTATCTTGTCCTCTGGGAAAGAGACTTGGGTCAGCCCTTCTCACAGTACTCACCTTGTGGTGCTATAAATGGTTTCGATTTCATTGGCTAGAATCTCCTTCCCTCTCCTGTAGGAACCCTATACCTCTGAGACATGGTTGAAAAAGACGATTAACAATGACAGAAATCGCTTCATGATCCTTTGGCTCTTCCAGGATTATCGAGCCACTGTAAATGAGCATTAAATGGAGCAATCTTTGCAAGTTGGGAAAAGTTTTGAATATGTGACTTGAGAAGAACTAGCAACTTCCAAACCCACAGCCTGTCTGTACAATGTTTTACTTTAATTGATTAAAATATCTTCTCTCCTCTTCCAAATACCTTTATTGTGCTAAAGAACTTCTCTCAAATTCCTCTTCTAGCAGCTCCTCCAAGATTGTTATAGTTTGGCTGCGCTTGTGAAATCTATTGTATTTAATATATATTAAAAGGGGCTTACATCCAGCCCTTACTTTTCATTTGCTGCTGTTCTTGCCACTTACTTTTCCTCCATTTCTTTTGGTTTTTGCATACCATTTCCTGTTCTTTCCTTGTGTATTTCTCTTATCAGTTTCCTATGACCCAAGTACTTCTTTTATCCACTTTGGTGGGTGAAACTTCTTTTATTAGGTTTGCCTGCACAGCGTTTACTGTTTATCTTTTCCTAATTTTTTTTGTTTGTCCGATGTGTTTTATTTAATGTCCTCATGTCAGCACGCATTTCAAGTGTGCTTGTAAGCTACATTTTTTTGGGGTCTTTTTGATATTTTTTGTCCAGCGTATTTTATTGAATGTCCTTGTGTCAGCACACATTTCAAGTGTGCTTGTTTATTTGAGGCTTTCAAGATGACTAAAGCTGTTTCCCAGTTATTCTTGGAGGTGTGACCGTTCCATGAACACATTCCACTGCTTGAAGTCACCTGGCCTGAGCTTGCGTCATGGTCGCATCACCTCCTGAGGCACTCCCTCCCTCCTGTTGCTCCCGAGCACTGCTGCTCCCCACCAGGTGCCGCCACAAACAGCCCCTTGTGTGCGCAGGGCTCAGGACGACCTTTGCATCTTTTGCTGACCATCATGCACTCCTTCACCATGCAACATGCCCTTAGAAATTGTGATCTTGCTCTCGTATACAGTGCATTCTTTTTGACAAGTGAAACCCTGTCTTCAATGGTGAGACCTTAGATGCAAAGTTGTCTGGATTGCATCTTCCAGTTGCAACCGTATAACCTGGTACGAAAGTTTAAGTATTATATATAAACGCACCCAATGCTTGTTTTTGCAGCCGCAGTTCGGCGTACCTAAAAAAGAAATCATGCGACTTGGCCTCCAAAAGTTTAGCTGACGATGAACCTGAGTTTACTATTGCAAGGCCCACCACATTAACCACCACCATCATCAAACCTTCATTAGTGCTCTAAAGAAAAGTGGGTTTCATAGTGTTACAGTCTTGTTAATTTGTTATAGCAAACAAAAAGCTATTGACTTGTAGTCAGCGATCTATCTGATTGAAATAAAACCAAACAAAGCATTGCGAAAAGTGCTTTTGTTGTCTTTAAAGTGCATGCATGTTTCAATCATCCCTGATCTGTACAGAGAGCCCCTTTGTTCCGGTTGTGTGCAGAAAGTTCCCAGGCTTTTTAATCTGAACATTGACTTCCAGGACACCATTCTGCCCAAAGACAACTTTCTGCCTTGTGCACAGAAAATATCAAGGTCTCCGATCTATGTGCTGAAGCACATATTTGGATTTGTACACAAAATCCATACATAACGAATATGTACACAGAATCCAATAAATTCATATGGGTGTACAAAATCTTAGGCCTTCTTAGCTGCCAGAAAAATGGGGTGCTTATGAACAATTCCACCTGAATGAAGGTAAAGTACCCTGCAAATTGTCCTGGCACAAAGAGTACTCCCACTTCATTCCTGCTATTACGAATTGGGTGATTCATACATTGCTATCAGGAGTGTAATCTAATCAAACATAACTAAGGGCCTGATTACGATGGCAGACGGGGGGATGGGGACCGTCCGCCTAGAAGGCGGCGGTCCCACGCATGTAATTACGCGGCAGTCGCATCTGCTATATTTAACATTGTGGCGGGTGGTAATGCTAAAAATGCACCTTTGAAATTTTCCTGCGGTGCCTGCCACATGGTGCGGTAATGTAGGAGGGCACCATAGGTGCCCCCAGTGCTCTAGCCCCAGGCACAGGGATTAGGGGGGCCCACTATGTGCCCCCAAATCAACATCTGCCTGTGTTTTGGGGCGAGGGTGACCGCCGCAAAACAACCGGCTGAAAATTGATAACATAACCATAATCCCGACAGGGGGGCTGCCATGCTGTGCAAAGTGGCTTCTCCAACAGGTGGTCCAAAAATGACCGCCTTTTAGAACAGTGGTGGTCGGTCTTTCCGACTGCCATGTTTTCGCCTGCCATAGTAATCTGGCAGGTGGAAAACCGCAGTTCGGTGGAGGACGGCCCGCCACTGACAGGCTGCCGGTGGCGGGCATTCGGCCATCGTTATCAGGCCCCAAGTATTTATTCATAATGAACTTTGTTGCTAATATACGTTCCTGCATGCTAAGCATTTCATTACCATATTCTACTGAGGCTAACAGCACCTAAGCTCTGTTCCATTGATTATTTTATCATCCGCCTTCTTTGTAAATAAAATGACTTGATGAGAAGATATTCTTGATGCTTCGAGATCTTGCAAAAACTTCTGCTGTAAAACTTGTGTATGAAAATCCTTGCTTTCGCTACTAACATGTACCCATGTTTCTGAAAACATTAACCTTACTTCTGTAACTTACTTTGGAATTCATCAAAAGGCATCAGTCTCCCCTCATAAAATGCTTGTGTCTTAGTCAAAGATAGACTTCAAAATAATTTGCAACCATTTTTAGGTTTCGCTCACACAATGTCTTTATTATCTCTTCAAAACCTTTTTTTATACATACGGTAGGCTTACAGTCCACCAATAGATTATCATTGATTACCTTCAGGGTTGCTCTAATTTGCTTTGTTCCCGTTTGTCATGGCATGCCTGCATCATATCCTCTTTTTGTGATTGACTCTACCTCGAGGCATCAACCAAATACTTTTGGCCTCCCAGTACTCCCGTTTTAGAAGCTACTTTTTGCCATTCAAGCACTCCATAAGAGTGTTTGTCTTTTCAAGCCATCTCTCATATCAGTTTCTTAAGCATGTGCTTCTTCAGTGTTGCTTCTTGTATCTTTACTTCTATTCCCACCACCTATGTTGCTTCTTCTATCTCTCCCCTGCCCAAGTTGCTTCTTTTCCCACCCACTGCTTCTTTTCCCTCCCCGTCCATGCTATTTCTTTCCCCACCCGCCAACCCCATCCATGTTATTTCTTCCCCCAACCCGTCCACACCATCCATGTTCTTTCTTTTGCCACCCACACATGTACTTTCTTTCGCCACCCATCCATCTAGTTTATTTTCCCAAGTCCATGTTGTTTCTTTTCCTACCTGCTCACCTCCAGGCCATGTAATTTATTTTGCCACCTACCCCTAGTCCATATTGTTTCCTAACTTACCCGCACACGCCATTGTAAGAAAGTGGCTCTGTATATACTCAACCAAAGTAAGGTACAGTGTGCACAGAGTCCACAGTCCCCAGAGGTTTGGCAGAGGCTAAAGTTAGATAACCTTACTCTCTAAAGTGGTAGCTTGGTCGAGCAGTAAGGCAGTATCAGAGGACAATGTAAAGCATGTGTTGTACAAACTCAGTCAGCACATGGTCTCACACACTCAAGAACTAAACTCTAGGCCAATTGTTTGTATAAAAAATATATTGTTTTATTTTAGAACCAACAAGGTATCAAAATATACTTTCTCGAAATGAGTTACTTTAGTTAAGTACTTTTCAAATAGGCAATAGACTTTTGAATACAATAGTTACAGTTGTTGCAATAGGCAACACAAATTCAAACACGTTACATTGAGCTCAATGGGAATTTCTAGTTAAATGCAATTAGTTACTTTATGGATTACTTTTCTAACCACAGGACTGGATCCTAGAATCAGTCCTGGGAGGACATCTCATGTAAACAGCTAAGTAAAAGTGTTTTGATTGCAGTAGTGATTTTTAAGGAATATTATTGTATTTTAAAAGCTGAGACAAAAACTTTTTCACATAGAATCACCAATGTTATCCTATGGGAGGAAATTCACTTAGCAGGTACATTGTGTGTTCGTTACTTTTTCTTACTCGGGGTTGGATCCTGGATCCAGCACTGGTGCATCTCCTGTAAACAATTGTAAGAATTTGTTTATGTCATACAGGCTATTTTAAACTAATATTTGTAAGATTCAAAAATGGAGTTTGCAAGCAAAAAGCAGGCAATGTTATCCTATGGAAGGAAATTCAAGTTACTGGTAAGTACGGTTAGAATTACTTTTCAGGGTCAGTGTTGGGCACCAAGATCCAGCACTGAGTAAATCGGAATTTGTTATACGGCTGATTTTAGATGAATATTTAAAAGTTTCAAAACTCTACACTTAGAAGAATTTCCAAGTGAAACCAGTCAATGTTACCCTATGGAAGAAAAGTGAGTTATCAGCTTTTGGGTAAGTACTTGACTGGCAGAGTTAAGGTTCTGAGCATAGGCTCGGGGGTCTCCCAGGGTCAGGTAGGTACAGTTGTTACACCCTCGGGGGCACAGGGTCAGCCGGGGGCAGAGGTAGTTAGGCCCAATGTTAGCCTATGGGCGGCAGGGGGCCTTTGGTTGGTGGCTGCTGGCAAGCAGGCCACGCGGCTGTGGGAGCTGGGCTCCTGGTCACTTGCTCAGGGCAAATGGGGAAGTAGATTAGGACAACGGTTGCACTGCCAGGGGCACTCGTGCAGTCAATGTTATTCAAGGGGAGACTTGGAAGTTGAACAAAGACTGCAGGCTCGGGGATGGAGATTCTTCAGGAGCGACCACCACTACGAGAGGTAAGTTGGGATCTTGGAGGATACGTAGGCACCCAGGAGTTGGGCACAGAGCGCCCTGGGGCGCCGGGTGCAGGGGTATCTTCAGACGTCAGGAAATCTTACCCTCAGCTGGTCGCGGATGGAGGAGTCCCGGGTTGTGAGGCTTCAGGCGTAGTCTGGGTCGTCGAGGAGGGTCCTTGGGCACTGGATTTCAGGTCATACTCTCCAGGGGGATTTCCTCAGGGTCTTTGTTCACTCAGGCACAGGCCGGGCTCGGCGGGTGCAGAGTGTGCTGGATTTGCGATTCCTGGCTGGCATCAGGGTTGTTGTTGTTTGAGCAGAACCACTGCTCATGGGAGTCCCAGTCTTTTAGTTGAGGAAGGCAGGCAGGTCCTCCGGGGTTTTCGAGGTTGCTGCCCGCAGAAGACGCCGGGGTTTAGCAGGAGAAGATTCAAGAATCAACAGGCCGGTAGGGCTGGGGCCAAGTCAGTTGGCGTTGTCCTCTTGTTAGAAGCTGCACGGCAGGTCGCCCTTCTTGATTTTAAATCGGGATCTGCTGAAGGAAGGTTCAGGGTGCCCCTAAATACTAAATTTAGGGTTGTTACAGGTAGGGTAGGGTGAGGGCAGGGAACAATAGGTCCCTGCCCTGGGGTGAGTACACCCCCTATCCTGCTCCTCTCCTGTGGGAGGGGGGCAGGAGCCTATCTCTGATTGGGCAGGGCTCCCCATCCTCAAGATCCTCAGAGTTGTGCTTCACCTCGCCTCTCCCACCTGATCGGTGGGGTTGGCAGAGGCTGGCACACCCCCTTCCCTTCCTTTGTGTTTCCCACCAGAGTGGGGGTCAGAACTGGTGAGGGCCAGTTGCTGAGTACAGCAAGTGGCCTGGAGAAGCTCACAAAGGTGGCATGCCTTTGAAGCTCCCCCTGACCATCCTGGGGGAGGAGACCTAGCACCTCGTACCAGGATGTGCATTGTTGCAGAACCAGGAGAGCGGATGGCTCTCTACCCAGGGGTCCAGCAACATGTCTGCTGTGTGGCAGCCTAGGCAGCCTCTTAGTCAGGACACTGGTAGTTGGTTAGGTTTCAGGGGGCATCTCTAAGATGCCCTCTGTAGTGCATTTTACATGAAATCCCAAACTGGCATCAGTGTGGGTTTAATGTGCTGAGAAGTTTGATACCAAACTTTTCAGTCTTCAGTGTAGCCATTATGGTGCTGTGGAGTTCGTAATGACAACCTCCCAGCACCATATGCTCTTAATGGCATCACTGCACTTACAGTGCCCAGGAATGGCCCTGGGTACTGTAGGGGCACAGGGCTCATGCACATGTGCCCACACCACTGGCATAGTGCACCCAGCTAGAGGAGTGACTGGTGTATGTCAGGGCAGTGTGTTTGTGGGCATGGCACACAGGGATGTGTAAACATATGGGGAGAGTCTCATCGACTCTCCACACCCAGACGCACTGCATTATGTGGATACCAGATCCAGTCGTTATTTCACCGTTTTACCATTGTTCAAGTTAATCCAATTTAAATCCAAACTTTTCACCAAGCTTTAGCTAGTTTTTCTCCTCCACGTTACACCAAACAATGTTTAGGAAAACTTCTCATATTCTCGTATGTCCATCCGGACCTTTTCGGAAATACGATCCCAAAACAGACAAGTGTTCAGAGCAGCATTTCTTTATTTTGAAAAACCCAATGCATTTCGGGCTTATTACGAGCCCTTCATCAGGGGTAACTGTAAGGCAACAATTTAAGAAGAATACATTATTACTAGATTTGTTGAGTACGTAGTTAAATCAATAATTCATTATGCGCGTATGACGTTATTAAAAAAACATATATATTAGAAATGACATTTTATGGCAAATATATTTAACGTAATGCAAAATCCCCGTGACCCGTGGAAAATTATTAATCGCCCCCCTTAAACATATACAGTGACAAATAGTATCGGATATTTATCGGCCTTCTTTTCATGCCCTTTCCCACCCGTTTACTTTGTCCTGTTTGATATTCAAACATGCTATGCAAACTGACCTTAAGAGACAGATGCATGTTCTATACATTTTTCCCTTAAGTGAAATACTTCAACGTTTTCAATTGCATACTTGCATTTGACCTCATATATATTTCACATGCCATTCTCAAAGGAAAACCCCACTGCACGCGTACCTGCTCGCTACTTTATCTCCTAGCAGTCAAACCGCTTTCATTTCCAGTGAACCGTAACCTTCTTTGTAACGCACATTTAAACTGCGGGAGCTCCACCCCCTACCCATTAAGAGGTGATTCATCACCTAATTCCCTGTGCAAAGTGCTGAAAAAACTTCAATCCCCATGATCCACTGTGTCACGTTTAAAAATAATTCGTACTTTCCATAAACATCACTCAAAACACAATACATATGCACGAAACGTTGCAAACTGCCATCTGTGACACAACCAAAGTCACTCTGTAAGTATCTTCTTTCATTGCCATCATCCTTGAATGTTGCTGAGAACCGAAATATGTGGAGTCTTAAAACGCTTATATGATTTGTTTAAATCTTCTTCTGCTTCACGGGTGCAAAAACCAACGGGGGGCATGAAAATTACAAAATGAATGAGGTGGTATGCACACCATATTTTTCACAATTTTTTCAATCGTTATTTCACAAACTTTACTTGTTGCGTGCGGAATGGGCTGTGCTATGCCCTGAAAGCACCAAATAAATGCAAACATATGGGGAGAGTCTCATCGACTCTCCACACCCAGACGCACTGCGTTATGTGGATACCAGATCCAGTCGTTATTTCACCGTTTTACCATTGTTCAAGTTAATCCAATTTAAATCCAAACTTTTCACCAAGCTTTAGCTAGTTTTTCTCCTCCACGTTACACCAAACAATGTTTAGGAAAACTTCTCATATTCTCGTATGTCCATCCGGACCTTTTCGGAAATACGATCCCAAAACAGACAAGTGTTCAGAGCAGCATTTCTTTATTTTGAAAAACCCAATGCATTTCGGGCTTATTACGAGCCCTTCATCAGGGGTAACTGTAAGGCAACAATTTAAGAAGAATACATTATTACTAGATTTGTTGATTACGTAGTTAAATCAATAATTCATTATGCGCGTATGACGTTATTAAAAAAACATATATATTAGAAATGACATTTTATGGCAAATATATTTAACGTAATGCAAAATCCCCGTGACCCGTGGAAAATTATTAATCGCCCCCCTTAAACATATACAGTGACAAATAGTATCGGATATTTATCGGCCTTCTTTTCATGCCCTTTCCCACCCGTTTACTTTGTCCTGTTTGATATTCAAACATGCTATGCAAACTGACCTTAAGAGACAGATGCATGTTCTATACATTTTTCCCTTAAGTGAAATACTTCAACGTTTTCAATTGCATACTTGCATTTGACCTCATATATATTTCACATGCCATTCTCAAAGGAAAACCCCACTGCACGCGTACCTGCTCGCTACTTTATCTCCTAGCGTGCAGGTACAGTAGCGAGCAGGTACGCGTGCAGTGGGATTTTCCTTTGAGAATGGCATGTGAAATATATATGAGGTCAAATGCAAGTATGCAATTGAAAACGTTGAAGTATTTCACTTAAGGGAAAAATTTATAGAACATGCATCTGTCTCTTAAGGTCAGTTTGCATAGCATGTTTGAATATCAAACAGGACAAAGTAAACAGGTGGGAAAGGGCATGAAAAGAAGGCCGATAAATATCCGATACTATTTGTCACTGTATATGTTTAAGGGGGGCGATTAATTATTTTCCACGGGTCACGGGGATTTTGCATTACGTTAAATATATTTGCCATAAAATGTCATTTCTAATATATATGTTTTTTTAATAACGTCATACGCGCATAATGAATTATTGATTTAACTACGTACTCAACAAATCTAGTAATAATGTATTCTTCTTAAATTGTTGCCTTACAGTTACCCCTGATGAAGGGCTCGTAATAAGCCCGAAATGCATTGGGTTTTTCAAAATAAAGAAATGCTGCTCTGAACACTTGTCTGTTTTGGGATCGTATTTCCGAAAAGGTCCGGATGGACATACGAGAATATGAGAAGTTTTCCTAAACATTGTTTGGTGTAACGTGGAGGAGAAAAACTAGCTAAAGCTTGGTGAAAAGTTTGGATTTAAATTGGATTAACTTGAACAATGGTAAAACGGTGAAATAACGACTGGATCTGGTATCCACATAACGCAGTGCGTCTGGGTGTGGAGAGTCGATGAGACTCTCCCCATATGTTTGCATTTATTTGGTGCTTTCAGGGCATAGCACAGCCCATTCCGCACGCAACAAGTAAAGTTTGTGAAATAACGATTGAAAAATTGTGAAAAATATGGTGTGCATACCACCTCATTCATTTTGTAATTTTCATGCCCCCTGTTGGTTTTTGCACCCGTGAAGCAGAAGAAGATTTAAACAAAGCATATACGCGTTTTAAGACTCCACATATTTCGGTTCTCAGCAACATTCAAGGATGATGGCAATGAAAGAAGATACTTACAGAGTGACTTTGGTTGTGTCACAGATGGCAGTTTGCAACGTTTCGTGCATATGTATTGTGTTTTGAGTGATGTTTATGGAAAGTACGAATTATTTTTAAACGTGACGCAGTGGATCATGGGGATTGAAGTTTTTTCAGCACTTTGCACAGGGAATTAGGTGATGAATCACCTCTTAATGGGTAGGGGGTGGAGCTCCCGCAGTTTAAATGTGCGTTACAAAGAAGGTTACGGTTCACTGGAAATGAAAGCGGTTTGACTGCTAGGAGATAAAGTAGCGAGCAGGTACGCGTGCAGTGGGGTTTTCCTTTGAGAATGGCATGTGAAATATATATGAGGTCAAATGCAAGTATGCAATTGAAAACGTTGAAGTATTTCACTTAAGGGAAAAATGTATAGAACATGCATCTGTCTCTTAAGGTCAGTTTGCATAGCATGTTTGAATATCAAACAGGACAAAGTAAACGGGTGGGAAAGGGCATGAAAAGAAGGCCGATAAATATCTGAAACTATTTGTCACTGTATATGTTTAAGGGGGGCGATTAATAATTTTCCACGGGTCACGGGGATTTTGCATTACGTTAAATATATTTGCCATAAAATGTCATTTCTAATATATATGTTTTTTTAATAAAGTCATACGCGCATAATGAATTATTGATTTAACTACGTAATCAACAAATCTAGTAATAATGTATTCTTCTTAAATTGTTGCCTTACAGTTACCCCTGATGAAGGGCTCGTAATAAGCCAGAAATGCATTGGGTTTTTCAAAATAAAGAAATGCTGCTCTGAACACTTGTCTGTTTTGGGATCGTATTTCCGAAAAGGTCCGGATGGACATACGAGAATATGAGAAGTTTTCCTAAACATTGTTTGGTGTAACGTGGAGGAGAAAAACTAGCTAAAGCTTGGTGAAAAGTTTGGATTTAAATTGGATTAACTTGAACAATGGTAAAACGGTGAAATAACGACTGGATCTGGTATTCACATAACGCAGTGCGTCTGGGTGTGGAGAGTCGATGAGACTCTCCCCATATGTTTGCATTTATTTGGTGCTTTCAGGGCATAGCACAGCCCATTCCGCACGCAACAAGTAAAGTTTGTGAAATAACGATTGAAAAAATTGTGAAAAATATGGTGTGCATACCACCTCATTCATTTTACACAGGGATGTGTGCCATGTCGACTCTCTGTTTAGGTCTGTACCAAGACACTCAACTCCGCCTGCCAAGGCAGTGTATGTGTGTCAGGGTACAGGGCACAATAAGTGCTGCCGCCCTTAGGGGTCTTCTCTGGTCATAGTGCCCTGGGGCCCTAGGGTACCATTTACCAGGGGCTTACCTGTGGCCAGGGATGCCAATTGGGTTTAGGCTTTAGTACAGTTTTTAGGGGAGGAACACAGGCCCTGGGTACCCGATTAGGAGGGACCCAGGGCACACCAAGGAAAAGGGCATCAGTTATCAGGCAAAAAGTGTGGGGGGGGACTGCAAAAGAAACCCACTTCCCTACAGCCGTCCATGTTGTTTCTTTTACAGTCCATGTACCATCAATATAAGCGTTGGCAAAGACAATGGGTTTCACCTATTTGAATTCTATTAGCAATATTTTTTATATGTTGCATGACTGTTGATCCTGTGTGTAGCATGGCTTTGGTGTAAACATTTTTTTTAACAGCACTATGATGCGGCCACTAATGATTGCGTCATAGCGTTTTTTTCATATTTGTTTTCCAAGCCATGTCGCACCGCAGCTCAATTGCTGTTATGTTAATCTATATAGAGCGCGGGGCTACTCCCAGGATTGTCCAGGAGAAAACGTAGACCACATAACATCAAACCATGCACATCCATAACTCTGAAGTTCACAGCTGGAAGAGCCACGTTTTCAGACTTCTCCTGAAAGTGAGGAGGTCAGGTCTCTGTCTGATGGTGAAAGGTAGGCTATTCCACAACCGAGAGGCCACAGCATGAAAAGTTCTGCCCCCTACCCGGGAGAATTGAACCTTTGGAACGATAATCAGAAGTTGGGAAGAAGATCTCAGAGTACGGTGGGGACGATAGGGTTGAAATCTATTCCTAAGGTAGGGTGCTCCAATCTTGTGGAAAGCTTTAAAGACCAGGACCAGGGCCTTGAAATTTATTCTTTTTTGCACTGGGAGCCAGTGCAGTGAGGACAGAAGCTGGGTGGTATGGGTTCTGGGCCCCATAAAAAAGATGGCCCTAGCCGCTGTGTTCTGAATCACTTGTAGTCGGCCCAAGAGGTAGTCTGGGAGGTCAAGATACAAGGAATTCACATAGTTCAATCTAGAGACTACCAGGGCCTGAACAACAGTTTTCCTATAAGGGAAGGAGAGCAAGGGGAGGAAATTACGCAGCATTATCAGCAGTCCAAAACAGGCCCCAGCCACAGTATGAACTTGGGCCTTCATAGAAAGGGTTGCATCCAACTTGACTCCTAGGTTTTTCACCGTGGAGACAGACAACAAAGGGGGGGGGACATATCCTGTGGCCACCATGTATGCCAGGCTTCATAAGGGCGTGCCCCAAAAAAAATAATCTCGGACTTCTTGGAGTTACATTTTAGGTGATTGTAACTTAACCAAGAGAAGACTTCAGAAAGACAGGAATTAATTAAGGTGCCATTAAAACAAGCGCCCTTCTCGCATGCAAACAACTGGGTGTCATCAGCATAAGACACTATTTTAGCCCCAAATTTTTCAGCGAGAGGGCCATATACAAATTTAATAGTGTTGGGCTCAATATAGATCCCTGGGGGACACCCACGTTCATAGGAGGGATCTCTGCAGCAAAAGGAGGAGACCAAATGGTTTGGGAGCGGTTACCCAGAAAAGATGCAAACCATCTCAATACCGTGCCGCCAATACCGCTCTCCCGGAGTCTTTGCAGTAATCAAATGTGGGGCATGGTATTGAAGGCTGCAGAGAGATCCAATAAAACCAGGACTGTATTACCACCTCTATCCAGCGTATCTTTAATTGTTTCTGCCACTTCTAGCAGAGCTGCTTCAGTGCAAAAGTTAGCTCTGAAACCTGACGGGCTAGGGTGCAACAAATGATTGGTTTCCACAAAATAATTAAAACTCTGTTAACATATTTCTCTACAACCTTAGAGAAAAAAGGCAAGAGTGAGATGGGCTGATAGTTACTGGCTACCTCAGGGTCTGCCGTAGGTTTCTTTAGTAGCAGAAGGATTTTGGCATGTTTCCACGCTTGTGGCATGGACCCTTCTCGCAAAGCAGTGTTCAAAATTGGGTTCACTATAGGGTTGATCACTTCCGCTAAAGCAGACAGGACTTTGGCTGGTCAAGGGTCAAGAAAGGAGCCTGATTTCAAAGATTTCAGAAACACCAAAGATTGCTCCTGGGAAATCACAGGAAACTCGGTAAGGGAGGCGGTAGAACGGGAACGCACGTCTAAAAGAGGTTCCCCAACATCCTCCTGGTTCAACAATGATACAGTAAAGGAATCCTGGATGATTTTCATTTTTTTGTAAAAGAAACAGGCCATACGATCAGTCCAGTCGTTTGTAGGGGCAAACGGACGACAGGTAGACGTAGGTGAGGAGAAACTTTTTAAATATATTGAAGAGGGATTTACTTATGTTGGCAGCAAAGTCAATTTTTATTACTAGAAAAAGTTTCTTTTCCTCGCGTACTTTTTTATGTTTTTTCAGAGCAAGTTTATAGAGTGATTTAACAGAGGAGCTATAGTTCCTCCGCCATTCTCTTTCAAGATGTTTACAGGTACTCTTACTGACCCTTAGAGCTTCCATGAACCAAGGAGCAGAATCACAGGTGGTTTTAGCTACCTTCAGGGAGGGGGGGGGGGCTAGTTCCAATGCCTGGCGTTGAAGCCAACCTTCTAAAGCCTGCACATCATGTTCCAAGATGCCACTTAAGGAAATCGGGTAGCGGCTTAAGGCACACTGAATAGCCTCAGGTGTTATCAGATGGAATGGCCTCAAACTATGGCTCGTCCTAGCGTTGACTGAGGCTTGGGACCTAACAAGGTCTCTGTGAATTTTAAATACGACCAAATGGTGATCGGAACAAGTTAAGGCGTGGGGGGCATCAGAATAAATCTGGTTAGAGGAAAAGACCTGATCAAGTAAGTGCCCTCTGTCGTGGTTAGGAAGACTGACATAGAGAGTCAAATTCAGAATGTCAAATGATTCGCATATTCTCTTGGAATCAGGATACAGTGGCTTATCCTTGTGGATATTAAAGTCCCCAAGGACCAGGCAGTGGCTGTATTTAGCCGCAATAGGGGAAATAATAAGGCTAATGGAGTTTAGAAAGCTCTTTGCCGGTCTGGGGGGGGCGGTAAATAACTACTCCTGCTATGGATTGGTGGGCTGAGATCGTTAGGAGAAACCCCAAGCTCTCAGCCCCATCTATTTCCGAGTTAGCTAAAGGAATACAGGACATGGAACTCCTATATATTACTGCTAACCCCCCACCTCTCCCCACAGGGCGGTCTTTCCTCATAATCTGGTAGCTCTGAGGAACTGCAATAGCAATAGTGGGATTAGAGGCGTCAGTTAGCCAAGTTTCTGTGAGAAACACCAGGTCGGGGAGGAATCGCTAACAGATCGTACATTTCAAATTCATATTTCTTTAAGGAACGGACATTCAGTAAAAAATCGCTCAGAAAGTTACCAGAAACATCTGATATAATGCTGGGGGGACTCGGGTCCCTAGTAAATGTGTGCACACCGAGGGAAGTGCCGACAGTCCAGTTACAGTCTTTGCAACCCTGGGAAAGATTATTCCCCATCATGTCAAGGTGAGGTCTGCAGGCCAGGTGTTTGTTGAGATCTAAAAGAAAGTCCCTGCCATAACTGTTTTGGGTTGTTCCAGAACAAAACCGGCAGCATGCCTGGCCCCGGCCCCCTCCGAGACGCTGATGGGCGCAGACAGGCTTGCCTGAGGTGCGCCTTTGGCGCTAGCGCATCCCATTTTAACAGGGCCAGCGTTGAACAACTAGACTGCACCGTTGTGAGTAAAATGGCGGTGGCGGGCGGGAGCGTCAAGGAATCAGGGTTCGATTCCCCCTCCCTCCAGCAAAATTCACATTCCTGTGTAAAATGTACAAAAATGGACACAGACAATACATTTCATATAGGCGAAATCTATTGGCTTTGCCAATGCTTGTTCGATTTTATCCCATTGCACCTGCAACATATGAAGCTATGTATGCTGTTTGGACACCATTTTAATTATAAGAGTGCTCCCTCTCATATTTAATTGCATTCTATTTCTGTGCATAGGACAGAATGAAAGTTGTCTGACGCCTGAAAGCTCTACCGATAGCCGCATTTGTGAATTTCTCCATCATGTGTTTTTTTTTTAACCAAAATAATTGTATGGGTGGCATTGCGATTTCCCCAAATAATAGTAACTTTCTTTCTATAATTGTCTTGGGTCATGATTCTCATATGTTCTCTGATACTGCAATGTTAATATTTACATGATTGCCAATTGATGCATGGCGCTACTTTGCACCTTCTTCTATAATAGTCTTCTGTTATAATCTGTTGATATTCAGAAACCAAGAGTTAAAACAATCTTCAACTCTGAACTGCAGAACACACATTTATTTGATTTATCTATTTTTTATGCAAAAACAAATTTCACATACAAGTCATGATTCGGGGTTTCTATTAATCAGTCTTGCATCCAGGTGTTTCAGTTCTCTGCGTTGCCATTTTTTTCTGGTCTGGGTCAACATGTTTTTTTTGTGTGTTATTTTTCACTACACTTGTATGCTCATTAGTTAGTTTCTCTGCGGCAGGTTCAGTTTCTCTAGTAGATGCTTTTCCTGTTTTGTGGCTTATTTAGTCTCTTTTTAAGTCAAGCCTACTAGACCGAGTACGCACTGTTCGTTGTGAGGCATATTGTGACCTACCATCAACATAGAGGGGCTTGGAGCCCTACCATTGGTTGTCTCTCTTTGTCACTCTCTTTGCTTCGTTTGTACCCCAACTTTTCAATCTTTTGTTTGTCCCTATCATGGAGCTTTACCTCCTTACAATATTCTTGATTGGCTTGCAGCTCTTCTTCCACTGCTTGCTTTTCAAACACTACTTTTTTGTATTGAGCACTCAATGAGAGTGTGTTTACGAACTGTCTCCTTTATGTACCTCTCTCCCTCTCCATGCTGCGCTCACCCTTGAAACTCTCCCCATTGCCTCCCTCTACTTTCCATGTTGCTTCCCCCTACTCGGATTGATAACTAAAAAGAAAAAAAAAGGCGCCTACGTCATTTTGCATGCATGCACCTACAAAATGGGCAGCCAAGTTAAAAGCTTTTTTTTTTTAAAGTTTTGCCACGCTGCAAAGCATCCAGGATGCTATTAGCATGGCTAACACCCCTGCCAAAGCCAATAGGTCAAAAAGGGAGCCCTTTTGCCTTTCTCAATGCTTGTCTAAGAAGCACTTAGAAGCAGTCTTCAACGTGGAACTAAAGTGGGAAAAAGTAATAATGCGCCAAATGAATGTAGCTTACATGAAGGCTAGCTCCTGCTACCAACAGTGCTTATTCCTGCCAGGGGACACCTATTCTCGTGTCTTTGTTTGTCTGAAACGGGTACGGACAAGAAATTTGGCCAATTTCCTTTAACTTTAGCTGAACAGATATATGAAAAACCAACATCAGAACCCCCCCCCCCCCCCCCCACGTCATGGGTACCCTGTCAGAAGTTGAACATTCTCCTGGAAACCAGCTAGAGTAGTCACAATTGCATGAGAATCATAGATCCTGCATCTAGGGCAGACTTCAATCCCCGTACCACTGTTATGAATATTTGATGTTTTGCCAATGCGTAGAGCTTGGCCTGGGGGCAAGCGGAAAAATCAGACGCTGTTCTAAGATTTTCCTTTATCATTGCAGAGGGCAAATGGGTAAAATGTATGTATAGCATACAACGCTTGTTGATCTTTGTCAGTTAGGCATCTATGGAGGATGCGTTCATTCGATAACCCTACATGTGATCCCTCTTTTACTATAGTGGCTGGGGTAGCTACATCTTCTAAGACGCTACCCTTCTGGAAAGAGAAGTGCAGCCACATGCATAAGGTACATTGACCCTTTTGCTCGGTATCTTTGCAATACATGGGTAAAGCGCATGTTCACCCAAGGGTATCTTGACAATGAATAACCAATCTTTACTGTAATTGCAATACAGCTGACCAACCGGTCATGCCTCTTGCTGGGCCCTCAAACTTTCACTCCTACTGGCAACTTCTCAGGTTCAGCATGTGGTGAATCATGTCTTCTGGCACAAGCTCAATGGTGATACTGCACTTGTTGAACTATCCCTGCCCTCTTGTAAATCTATAGCCATCTTAACCCTCCCACCCTTTTCTAGTGCCACCAATAGGCCCAGTGCGTATGCTGTCAATCAGTGGTGTGTCAATGCTGGAGTAGCAAGCGACACCCGACTGAAGAGCCTTTATCAGGGCAAAACTAGTCTTAGGTTGCATGTGTTCAGTTTCAGGGAGGGCTTGGCAGTTCGAGCTGGACTATTCCTCTTGAAGCAGGGTCAAGACTGATTTGCATATGGCTCTGTCCTATCTGAGGCTGCATAGTGGGCAAAGAATGATGCTTTGGAATACTATCCAGAGCGAATGATATTACAAAAATTCCTCTTATCACCATTTGCATGTTTTTTTAAAAATTTGTATTCGTTTTTTTTCTTGTTTGTACAGTAAAACCAAGATATATAAACTTGTACGTAGACACAATATCTGAGCACCATAAACATGTCCAATTAGCATACATTCATTACATTTCCTTCGTATAGTTCCAACAAACAAGCACAGCGCAGTCATTCATGGTTTGATAGCCCTATTCAGAATCTGAACTATTGTCTTCACAGTCAGATGGTGGTTCACAAATGTTTCCCCTATAATCGTTCCATGCCCCCCAAAATTTCTGCCATTTTTTAGGGAAACCTCTATTCTTATATACCGCCCTCTCTGCTATCATGGCAGCGTCCATGTCCGCACACCATGCTGCCAGTATGGGTTTTTCCATTCCCCCCCATTTTTGCGCTATATTTCGCCTGGCTACTATCATACCCAGTGTGACCCAGCTTTGTCCGGAACGTGTAAGGTCGTTTGGTTCCCATATGTTTAATAAACAACGCCGTGGCTCAGGCAATAACGAGACCCCTCTGATTGGGACACGGATCTCAAAACTTGTGTCCAATAGTCGGCTATTTTGGGACAGTCCCATATGGTGTGATAGAAGTTCCCTATTTCTCCGCAGCCTCTCAGACAGTAGGGGTGATCTGCCCTTCCTATTGTATGTAGTATGTGTCTGGTATAGTAGGGGCGGTGCAGAACACGTAACTGTATTAATCGGAGACGTGAGGGGATGCCCACCTCTTTTGGGGATGCCAGCGCCTCCTGCCAGTCAGAATCTTCAATCTCACCAATATCACAAGACCATTTCTCCCATAGGGCACCTGCCGGGTCAGGTAGATTATTCACCATCTTACGGTAGGTCAGGGAGGTCGCTTTCCTAGGCATGTAATCCGTTAACAATCTGTCCTCTAGAGGGGACGCTTCTGAGACTGGTGGGAGCTCTGACATTAGGGCATGTCTTATCTGTGTGTATCTAAACGTTTCGGCCGGGGCTAAGTCGTATTGCCGTTGTAAGGTATCAAAGGAGAGCACTTCTCCTTTGTGCCACATGTCTCCGATCGTGGATATCCCTATATTATCCCAGCGATCGAACCCTTTACTCTGTCTGAGTTTCCCTAACCGTTTAATGTCCCATAGTGGTGTAAGCTTAGTCAGTACCCCTTGCCACCCTAGCTTCATTTGGGCTGTATGCCAGAGCCCCAGTGTATGTCTCAGTGGTCCAAACTTTGTTAGTGCGAGTTTGTTTTCATAGAGTGGGGCCAACATTCCCATCGTGCCCAGCTGTTCTCTGTCTGCATTCAGTGCCGGCTCCGACTGTGGGAGATGTATCCAGTGAGTGATTACTTTAAGCTGTGCTGCCCAATAGAACAGTTGTATTTTTGGAAGTGCTATCCCACAATCATACCAACCGCGCGCTAGCTTAGCTTGTGCTATACGTGCCGGTTTGTTGCCCCAGAGTAAAGTAGAGACCTGTGCTGCAATTGCTTTGAAATAAGAGGGGTGCACTGGATAGGGTGTGTAGGAAGGTGGGTACCCGAGTATGGTTCCCCCAGATTTTTTGCCTTGTGTTTAGCTGGTTTTCGACTTAGTTGGCCTGGGAACCTGCTAATCGGCTCCCAGGCTATATGCTCTCTCCATAAAATAGACTCCATGTACCTTAGGTACATACCTAATTGGATATTGGGTCACCTTATGAGCCCCTGTATAGTGTACTATAGGTACCCAGCCCATAGGTGCATCCAAGGCCTACCAGGGGCTGCAGCATATCTTTTGCCACCCCTAGCTGGCCATCCAAACTGACACAACTGGCTGATCACTCAGCTGGAGCAAGGTCGTGTAATCACCCCTTGCTTAGATATAGTATTCCTATGTCTAACCTTATATCTAGACACATATACACCTATACGTCACTCCTATGGCAGGCCTTAACAATCCTGAAGGCAGAGTGCTTGGTTTTATGTGAGATGGTGCTCTAGCATGAACTGAGCCAGTCTGCAGCTTTCGGAACCATGTCCTTATAGCTGTTCTAGGGTATTGCCATACCATATACTCTTAAGTGCATTATGTACCTCACGGTCAGATGCTAACTTTGGTTTGGCTTTATCAAAACATGTCGTGTAAGGTCATAAGCTTTGGAATACTACCCCCTCGCCAGTCCTGGCGACAGGGGTAGCATTCCACCCTTCCAGAGGGAGAAGACATGTTACTTCCATTAATCCCGGTTAAAGTTAACCAGAGCCTCAGCATCACAAAATGGATGCTGCTGCCACAGACACAAGTCTGACCTCCGGCTGCTGGGAGTCCTTCCAGCGAGGGAGGCTTGGACAATAGGTTTCCAGTCACAGGGAGGTGCTAGCACCACCCCAGACAGGCTATAGTGTATTGGGGCAGGGAGGGCTGAATGAAATGAGGCACTGTCTGGGGCACACAAGGTGTCCCATGCATAGTCCAGTTCAAACCGGTGCTGGGGCACTCCAGCCCCAGCTCTGGCATGAAACTGGACAAAGGAAAGGGGTGTAACCACCCCCTTCCTGAGTCCCACCCATAGGAGGGACCTAGCAGGTAACCCAGCCCCTAGATTTGGTATATAGGTAGGAGCTGAGAACCAAGACTTTATATATATTCTGACTGAAACTCTGATACGAAACTCTGGACCTTCGACATGCTACTCGACGTAGAAGACTGAAGAATCTCCCTTGTGGTCAAGGAGTGACCACCCTGTGCAAGCAGGCCCCATCAAGCGCTCAACGGTTTGCTTTGTCGTTGCTCCCGCCGGAGCTTGAACACAGAGCCTGACACGACCCGGACTTCCAGACATCCAACAGCCTGATCAACAGCCACAGCAGAGCTGAGACCCGTGGAGGCGACGAGAGACGTGGGATCGGCCATCTTGGAAAGCCAGCAAATTGCTTTCCGTGCAACTTCTGAGGTACCCTCGAAGTTGTGCATTGGGGATTGAGAAGCCCCAGCCCCGAGCACCAACTGCACCGAAGATCACCTCTCCACACTCACCGAGTGCTGCGTGGGGCCCTTTTGCATTTTCCTGCTCGACGCGTCTGTCCGGTCACTTGCCCGTTGGCTAGTGGCCTCTGTGACGACGAAACTCTAAATCTAAACCTCTGGTCTGGTTGCTCCAGACTGGCCCTTGCTTCCCTGCGAAGGAGAAGCCCCTCAGTCCTTGCTGGCCTGAGTAAGAAGCCATCTTCGATTCCTGCATGGGTTGCATTTGCCAAGGCCTGTTGACTCAGAATCGAGAACCGACACTGCCGACAGCGAGAACCTTCGTGGGACAGTCCGTATCCAACTCCTGGTCGTCGTCGACACCTCCTGGTCCATGTGGCTGCAGAGACAAGCTTCACGACATCACCTGATTGCTTCCCGACATCGCCTGGTTCCTTCCTGGTCACTGGCTAGTGACCCAGACTCTGTCCCCTCTGCTTTCAGGTACTCTTCATCCTCGATCCACTCTTGGAACCAACCGGACTATTCTCTCCTGGTCGCCTGCAGCATCTTTTCTCCAAGGCTCCATAGTACTCCACGACGAAACCCGACACACTTTGGGACCTATGCACCCGCTTCCTGTAGGTGAGGTAACGCGAGTACTGCGGTGCTCCTGTGAATATTAACTCTCCTAGTGTCCTAGTTTAAAGTGGTTAGCTTTTAGTCCAGTCGGAAGACTCCTAATTCTTTAACTTTGTAACTTTACGCACCCATTGACTTCTATGTGTGCACGTGTGCACAATTAGACACTGCACACGCACCCCGTGGGCCTCCTGCTCCCTAACAACTGTTAGTCCAGTGTAGCCCCAGCAATTCCCAAGGCCCTAGGCTTTACCATTGTTCGTGACGTGGTTCTTATACCACTATTTTAGTATACGGTTTAGCGGGCCACCAGGGCCTATCCATATTTGTGCAACTTTTGTATGTTATATTAAGTAACTTGTTATGCGCTTGTGCTTCTGTTCTCATAAAGAGTACAGGGGATTGTTTTAGAAATAAATACATATATATTTTGAATATATAAACTGTGTGGTGTCCTTTCATTTTGTATTAAAGGGATTGCATATGGTAAAACAGCTGGCTTCACATGCCCTCTTGAGTTTAGCCTAAGACTGCTTTTGTCCATTCTACCACTAGGATAGCTGGTCTATAAGGTTGACTTTACAACCATCACCATAAGGGTTGTTTGGACTGGTGCAAGATGCTCACTAGAATAGTGAACATCATATACCAGGCCAACTTCTCACACGGTGTATTTTCTAAAATGAATAAAAAACGAGGCAAGCCCATCATTTTAAAAAGCGCTGCCTTTCCTAGCATAGTCAACGGTAGTGTTTCCCAGTGTTGTTATCTCTTTTGAGACGCTCCAGTGGCGGTTGTAGGTTCAAAGTATAGTACTCATCCAGATTAGCTGTAACGTGGACCCCTAAGTATTTGAACGTGCTCTGCGCGGTCTTCAGCGGGCAATTGGGAGGAAGGTTCAGTGGCGGGCCGTGGAGTACGTACATGATGGATTTAGACCAATTAAGGGTATACCCAGATGCCCGTCCATAAGTTGTGCAGACATCCAGAAGATTAACGATGGAGCGCCCAGGGGAAGCAATGTATAGCAGGATATCGTCGGCATATAGGGAGATTTTATCCTCCCATTTGTCCGTCCATTTGAGGCCGCGTATCGTCGGTTCCCAACGTAACAATGCTGCCAGAGGTTCCAGCACCAAAGCAAACAATATCGGCGACAGCGGGCAGCCCTGTCGCGTGCCCCATGCCAGAGGGAAGTTATCAGAGATGTGTCCATTCGCAGTAACGTGCTCCATGGGTCTAGTGTAGAGTAGTTGAACCCATGCACAGAACTGTGGACCAAACCCTAGATGGCGCAGCACTGCAAATAGGAAGGGCCAGTGGACCATGTCGAATGCCATGTGTGCATCCAGTGAAAGGATCACTGCTGGCTCCTGCACATAGTCCGCTCGTGCCAATACCCCTTGTAATATCCTGAGATTGAGTGCCCTATTCCTACCGGACATAAAGCCTGACTGGTCCTGGTGTATAAGCTTCGGCAGGTGTGGCGTAAGCCGGAGCGCTAGCAGTTTGGCAAGGATTTTGACCTCTGCATTTATAAGGGAAATAGGTCGATATGAGGTGCATTGATCCGCAGGCTTCCCTGGTTTCAAAATGGCCACTATGGTGGCTGTACGTTGGTCCAATGGGAGCTCTCCTGCGTCTAAACTGCCAGTGAACATGTTCAGTCGGTGCGGTGCGAGTGAGTGAGTCAGTCATTTTCTTGTATAACTCAATTGGTCTACCATTCGGCCCCAGTGCCTTGCCCGATTGTAACGCCTTAATGGCTGCTGTTATATCCTCTGTTGTAAGATCCTGCTCTAGCACTTGTGCCTCTTCAAGGGATAATTAGGGCATGGCAAGGTCTTTTATATAAGTCATCGCTTCGTCTTCGGATATTACTGAACCCGAGGAATACACTGCCTGGAAATGTTGTGCCAGTAAGTGCACTATTGTTTGCGGTGCTGTTGTGGGTTCTCCTCCCTCTGTACTAATCTGTGCAATCTACCTGTCCTTTCCCTCACGCTTGTCGAGCCACGCCAGCAGCCTCCCCGCCTTATCGCCAACATCATACAGTTTGTGTCGTGTGGTTGTCAGGTGCTGTCTAGCCAGAACTGTCAGATGCTCATTGTGGCGGCGCTGCGCGTGATGCAGAGCATGGGCAGAGTCGGAAGTTGGGTCTCCATTGTGTTGGGCCTCTGCTGTAGTTAATGCGGATTCCAGAGCCTGAAGAACCAGCTGCCCATTTCGTTTATGTGCTACAATGGAGGCAAACGCTTGCCCCCTGAGGACTGTCTTGTACGCCTCCCATAACGTGGCGCGGGAGGTCACAGAATTTACATTATCTTGGAAATAGTGGTTTGTCTCCTTTTGTAGGTCCTTTTTAATTTTATGATTGTGGAGATAGCCAGGACGTATCGGTTATTTAGTCGTTTTTTCTGCTTGTGTTGCGTATAAGTGAGTTGTAATGGAGAGTGGTCAGATATATCCAGTGGTCTGATTTCTACAGTGCTTACACCTCTGAGACTGCCCAGGGAGCATCAGAAATAATCTATTTTGGTGAGACTGTTATGAACACTGGAGTGATATGTATAGTGAAGGTCTGTGGGATGATATTCCCTCCAGACATCTACCAAACCCATTGCTTCCAAGAAGCTCCCCAGACGGGTCACCCCTGACGCTCCCGCCCTAATAGGGGATCTGTCGAGTGTATCGTCCGCAACCGTGTTAAAGTCCCCACCAATTAGTAGTTCCCCTGTCAGTAGTCCGAGCAGAAATTTACTTAGGTCCGGGAAAGTCACCGTGTCTAGCGCTGGGGGCATGTAGACTGAAACAATATTTAGCAGTTTCCCCTCCCATTGTACATGGATGGCTACGAACCTTCCTGCACCATGTCTTAATTTCTTTTACTATCAGAGGGAATTGTTCTTTTATTAATATTCCAACCCCTCTAGAGCTTGATGTAAATTCGGAGTGGGCCACCATTTTGTAGCCCCATCTGTCCATCGCTTTACTGGACGTACCGGTAAGATGTGTTTCCTGCAATAATACCACTGATGGGCCTCCTCTTTTTATGCACTGTAAGACTAGGCTCCACTTAATTTTATCTCCCAGCCCACGTACATTCCATGTGAGCACGGAGAGGGGCGGTAGAGTGGTATCGGAACCCCCTCTCGAGTTATCCTGTGATCTGTCTTCCATTGTGGCATGAAAAAGGTCTATGCATGCTAGGGACTAGCCCCATAGTGGAGCTCTGGTGATTTCTTGTGTGTGCTCGTACCGTACAACCAAAATCATACTGAACCTTCACATAGTCTGTGAACATAAACATTACCCTCCTTCCTCAACCCCCCTCCCACCTCCCGATCTTGTGCGTGTTCTAATGCTGTTCCGCCATCTATGCATCCAACAATGAAAACAAACAGAGACCAGAAACATGAAAACAATCCCATCCCCCCTACCCCCCCTCCCTGCCTCCCTGCCATACGGACCCATAACTGCCCGCCACCCCAACTCAGCATTGTGCTCTAATCCCATTCCCCAAAACTGTACTTGCGGGGGCGGGAAGTCCAAGGAAAACCATCACATCCCCTCGCCCCAGAGTCCTTAGTCCTCAATACAGTCGATGTTGGTGGAGCGCCAAGACATGATGACTCTTGCTAGTCTTTACCCACTTCTTGCCGGAGTGGAGTCCATGCAGCTGCCTCAATCCCCGGAGTCCTTATGATGCTGCTCAATCTCCTCGCTCGCTTGATCTATGTCCTCAGGGCCATCTTCTCTCTCCGGACGTCGTCCCCTCCAAGGCGCTCGTCTCGGTTTCACCACTGATCGCCAACCTTCTAGCCATTCGTTGGCTTCCCCATGTGGGTCGAAAAACCAAGTTTTGCCATCACCACACTGGGAAGAGCATGAAATATGGCAGTTCACGTGCCCTCAACTCTCTCTTGACCTCGAAGAAACTGCGGTGGTGCGCGGATACCGCCGCAGTGTAGTCTGGGAAAAAGGAGATCTATGAGTTTTGCACTCGGATGGGCGGTGCCACCCTCGCTGTTTGTAGAGTTGTATCCCTGTCCCGGAAATTGAAAATGCACGCCAATACAGGCCGTGGTGGGGGCTCCAGGCTTTGGTCTACCCCCAGGCACTCTGTGTGCCCGCTCCACAGAGAAGAAGGTAGAGAGCCCTTTGGGTTGGAGTCTTGTCTTTGATCAGGCCTTCGATGTACAGGTCCATGGCGGGCCTCCTTTCAATTCCGGCAAGCCTGTAATTCGAACATTATTGCGCCGAGAGTGCCCTTCCTGATCGTCCAATTTTGCTGCTATGCGCTTAGTCTCAGACTCCAAGAATGCCACCTTTTTGGTCAGAAGTGTCGTATCTTTTGCGAGGGACGAAGTAGCCTGCTCCACCTCAGTTACCCTAGCTGAAATTTTTTGAAAATCAGCTCGGAGAAACGTAACATCTGACGAAATAGAGCCTACTGTGGTTTGTACATTATTCAGGGCCGCCATTATGTCGTCCAATGTTACCTTTGGCCCGCCTTTATCCGCAGTTCCTTTAACTGGCTGCTCCGTCGGTTCCGACAGTGGGGGGAAGTCTTTAGCATAGGCAAAATTGTCTAGTCTACCCTGCTGGTTCGTCTGGGATCCTCTGCCACTCATTGTCTGTTATGCAGCCGGAGTTGCTGGTTATCACTTATTTACTGTGGTATAGGTGGTGCGGCTTCTGTATATAGGATGTGGCCATCTCAGCGTCGCAGGTGTGCCACCCGTCCTAACTGTCAGTGCTGTTCCCCAGCGAACAGTTGATCGGGGGGGTATTGGTAGTCGTCCCGCCACACTCAGCCACTATCTTTCTCGCCTCTGCACCAAACCGTACTGTGTGGACCCTGCATGGACCTCAGCCCGTAGAGATCTTGTCGCGATTCACTCCAAAACTGTAGCACAAAATGTGCTAAGTCTTGCAAGTGCTAACGACGCTGTTGCAAGGGACCACGGGTCCGGGGCGTCCACCACGGTAAGTTCTGCGTCAATCCTCCTCCGCCCTGCACCCCCAGGCACTCCTTAGTTGATCGCCTGTGACAGGGTTCGCCTCTACACCCCTGGCCGTTCCCAATGCCCCGGTACCTGCCAGGAAGTTGTCACCGCCGGTCCGTGTCAGGGCAGGGGGGGGGGGGCAGCCTGTCACGTCACTATCTCCACCACTTGCTCTCACTCCTCCCTTGTGCAAGCGCTGCAGGTCCTTCTTTCGGTCGGTCCCGGCGTAGTCCGCACTTCAACCTTGCACCATGGCTTCCAGGTGAGCTAGGCTGCAGCCCTCCTCCTTCCACAGAGGGGCAGCCGATACATCGCAATATTGGTTCCGGTCAGTAACAGACAATGTGTTTGCCGTTTATAGCCTGATTGGGGGTTGTAATTCGATTCCTGTGTGATTCGGGGGTTGCCCAGCCGGGCCTCCCCCATCACAGCACTGTCCTGCTAGCCTTCCCGCCACCACCTTCGGCCGCACTGCACCTCATGCTTCAACCGAGCATTTAGAAAGCGGGTCTCCCGCTCGGCCCTACCAGCCTCTGTAATTGTCCCCGGACGTTCCGTGGGCGCGTTGGTGACGTTGTCGTGTGGCTCAGCGGGGCTCCGCCAGGTCGGAACGGTCCCCTCCGACGCGGTCTCCTCCGCCCTTTGTGTTTAGCCCGGTCCCTGTGTTGGGGCAGCCGGGGGGGGGGGGGAGGGGGAGAAGCAGCGCTTCCGCCTCTACCCTCAGTGGATTGCGGACCGCTCACCGGTGCATTCCGCCTCTTCTCCGGCCGCGGCAGTCTCGCGAGTCGTAGTTCAAAATTGAGGCCCCGGCTTAGTACAGTCCTCTAGGCCACCATCTGATGCGGGTCGGATCTCAGCGTCGCAGCCACGGAGAGACTTCATCTGCACATCGCGCCGTTCCGCTTCCACTTAATTATTCATTAGCGGTCTCTGGGTACATTTTTTCGTCAGGATTACTAGTCGGCTTATAGGGGAGACGGTCTCACCCTCAGAGCTCCTTCAGACTGCGGACATCTTGCTTAGCTGCTAGCCACGCCCCCACCATTTTCATGTTTGATGTTACATCCTAAGTGGCAAGGGTATGCCCAGACATGGGTCCCTTGCTCCCTGTGCCACTGGAACCGAGCTACATTCAACTCGAGAGCTCAATCATGGTGGGCAGTCTTGGGTGGCTTGTGTTCCCATTCAGGGAGGACATGGGCTGGCCTGTTCCTATTGGAGCAGGTTCTTGACTAATTTGCATATGGCTGGGTCCAAACTGAAGTGTATGATTGACAAAAGAACAATGGGTTGGAATGCTACCCAGAGTGATTGCTAGTTGGATTTATTTAAATCTATCCTCCCACCAACTTTTGTGTGTTTGAATGCTGGAGTACCAGCCTTCTTCCCACACCAGCTATACATGTTTGTTTTCACGCTCCACCCACACTAGAAAGCAGAGGTGTTGCAGACACGTCTGAAGAGGCAACACAATCATCATGTCAAATCACTCCATCTGGCACCCTGGGTCCGCCAGTAAACGGGTGCAACAGTATTGCAATGTCCTCCTCTGCTATCTGTGCTATGAGGGGTGCTGATGGTGGTTGTCAAGGTATCAGGCGAGCCAAGTTCATATACCATTCTTCCCCAATATGCCTTTCTGACAGCGTCCATATTTCTTCTGATGCTCAGATCCATTGCCTTTTCTTGCTTTCCACCTCAGATATTTCGCAAAGGCAACGCATCTCAAGCAATATATCATGCAATATGCTCCCCACTATTATATGTGTTCAGGTAGAGCCCACACCTACAGAACTCAAAAAATTCCACTGGATCATGGTGGCCAAATCCCTTTGGATTAGAAAGAAAAGTTTAAAAAACACAGACTTCTACGATTCCTCGAGGATTTAGAAACACCATGTCAAAAACCAAATGAAAGGTGTAGGTAAGCCACAACGTTATATTCAAAATAAATAATGCACCATAAAGCTCTAATCATGCCCACAGACAGTACTATCACAGTGTGCTGTGTCATCAATGGGTGCCATGTTTCTGAACAAAACAGCTTTAGAATCCCTGATAAGGTCTGGGCTGTGCATGTTCTGTGTTAAGGACCACTGTTTGAGCTCAGTCCACTTGTCAAGATGTTTGTCGTCTTAGGATAACCTTGAAGCTTTGTTAAATTGGTTCTATACTGGGGTGGGGGTGAAGTGTGCCTACACACTGCACCTGCTAATGGGTGCACTGTGCCCATTCTATCCATTTGTGAGGAAGTGAGCACTTCGGCTGGCTGTACTCTGCTTGTTATGCGAGTTACTTGGGAGTGTGCACTGCTGCTGGCGGCACTGTGCATTTGCAGAGTGTTTGCATTTCTACTGGCTGTACTATGCCATGTGTTATGGGGAAGAATGCCCTGCTGTTGCCTGTTCTGTGCATTTAATGTTACTTTGGTCAGAGCACACTGTAGGAAAAGAAGAAACAGTCCCCTGTTAAGTAGGTTCACAGTGACGTAAAAACATTCGAATACAGTAGCTCGAAATATACAGTACTGAATTTATTAAGTATTTTATTTACAAGTTCCATATTTCATAACTTTATTTGTACAGTGTGTGCTTGACAATGCACCTTCTTTTAAGGCACATTAGAAACCAAAGTAAGCAAGTGCCTCCTGGTCTCCTTTGATGTGAAGTATGACCAGAACTGACACGGCAGAGTAACTTGTTTATAGTAGCAACTTAAAACATTCACATCTGGTTCATATACGCACATTACTGGGAATAGAAAAGGCTCCCGGTCACGCCACAATTCAAAGAGAACATGAGTTAACAGTGATTTCAAGCAGCCCCTGCCTATTAGGGAAGAAAAGGCTTCCCTATTAAACGTACTTTACCTTTGTATCAAATTACTGGTTTGTCAAGAAAAGCAACCTTTCTCAAAATTACTTGTAGGAGAACGCAGTTTCCTTTCTTTCATCCACCAACATTTGTATTTGTTCTTTAACAGAAACCCAAAATATTTGCAGGCATACTTGGAAACACATCACAGCCCTCCATTGCCTGCAAGAACAGGCCGGCAGCGCTTCAAAGATCCCTCTGCCCAGTTTGATCAAGGGAGACTGTGATTATCTTCAGCATGAACTCTCCTCTTAAGGCCACTAAACCAGGATTTTCTGCATTTTAACGTCATTAATGTTCAAGGAGACTCGAAACTCTAACCCTCCAAGTAAGGTGACTGGTTGAAGTCACTCGGAATAATTTAAAGGAACCATGGGTTAGTATTTACATTTTTTTTTTTTTTTAAAGAGTTGTCATTATGTGACACAAAAAGGGTTGGACCGAACAAGAACCAGCTCACAGCGTTGAACAAAACCATGCTAAGGTGGCAGATGCAGAGAAGATGTTGCACACCCTGAGCAGGAATGCATAGTCACAAAAGTACTTGACTCCATTCGTCATTTCCATTAAGTGTAATGCTTCAGAGTAATGAAGAATAAAAACTAGGCTTAGCTAAATGTAGTTAAATATGTACTAAGAGGGTTTGAAGTAACGTGATGACTCACAGAGTTAAATGAGGACTACTGCCAACTACAGTGTTTTAAAGATCAGAAACTGAAATCTAAACCAGGCCGAATTACCATTTTATCCTAAGAACGAATACCTCAAACAACAGTGCTTAGAAATGGCAGAAGTGCAGTACGAAAAATAAAAATAATTTATTGATGTAGTAATCTTTGCACCAATTTAAATGAAGCAAGAGCAAACTAAAGGAATGGTGTACAGCATACAATTAACACAGCAGTGCAAGCCAAAGCAGAACAATGTGCAGAGATGTGCTTCATCACTGCAGAATAAAACACGACTTGGTCCTACTGAGCAGCTGTAATTCATATGCACATTTATCTAGGAGACATGTTTCTTCCACACTGAGAGGCAATTTAACGTGTAGAAGCCTGTTATCCCTGCAAAGCAAATAAAACATTTTGACTTCTAAAAAGACCCTTCCGATGTGGACAAACATGCATTCAATCAGTTAATAGCAGAACAATATGGGTGTTATGAACTCATATGATAGCAGTCTTAACTTTGAGACTACTAGATGACAAGTGATCTTTCTGAAAACTTAAAGCAACTTTGTGGGACATGAATGAATCAAGCAGCAATGCTTTCCCTAAATTTGTATATTTGGTGGTACTGACTTTTCACATTTGAGAGAAAAAATATTTTTATTAGAATCATTTGATTGGGGAGGATTTAATCTGCAACTGCTAGTTAATTAGATGCTACAATATGAATGTTCTCTTTTTCCATGGCCTTGGTGAGACACTGGTAGGTACTCATTATACCACTGACATTACCCTCTTCTTTTAGGTCTAGAGCTATCAAAGACCTTTTGATTTGACTAACGTGTATACACGTAATATAGTTGGGTATAGGGACTTTCCGCCAGCCCTCTTTATCCACTGGTCTGTGTGTAATTCACACTGTAATTCCTCCCACTGCAGTATACAACATGGGGAAGTGGCCCAACCCACTTCAGCCATTATTTAACTGCCAGTGATCGCATTAGAATTCATAAGGAGCACATTCACCCACAAGAGAACTCCCTTCAGTGCCAGGGACTACAATGCAATGTGAGCTTTTCAGCCCAGAAAAAAAACTTTTACGTTCAACAGCGTGTTTTTGTTTACAATGGCGAAGGTGTGAAGCTTTGCAACCATAACATTTTTCAAAAGCCATGCCAAAACAAGTTTTGGCAAACAAAAAGGTTGATGGCCAATGCCAGAACTATTGGCTTTGTCAATGCTGGTTTTATTTTGGATTGTGTGCCTGTGAACCCTTTATCATTGAAGCGCTCTTTCATATCATTCTTTTACATACTTGCCTCCTGCCACAAACATTGACTAGGTTCGAACAGTTAGCTAGCGCAAGTAAAAATAAAAAAGACAAGCATTGGCATAGCCAATACGTCTCACTTTCGGGACCTTATAAGTATTTAGTTATGCAGCACAATATCCTTGGTGCAACAACATCAACAGTTGCATGGCTAAACACTTAGAAGGTCCCAAAGGCGAGACCTATTGGCTATGCCAATGCTGTTTTTTTTTTTTTTCTTGGTCAAAGTCGGATGCTGGGGAAAAAAATGGTCCCTTCATTTGTGAAATAAATTAAGCCCTGCCTTGTGTTATTTACTACCTGAGGCACTGGTGTCCTCTCTGACTCCTAAGCATCACGTGAGCAATCTTAATACCCAAGCACTCCTGATCAATAAGTAACTAATAATAATGTCAAATGCTACCACTGCACTAACATCAAGCTGCACATCAACAAGTGTGTTCCTAGAAAGAGAGGTGTCATCGAGTCACTGAAGTGTTAGACTGCCAAATGACAGACCATCTACCACATTGCCGCACTCGCGCTGTTACTAGCGCGGAGTATTTTTAAATCTTCCTGTTTTCTATTTGGGTTCGTTTTTGTGCTGTATTTACCCCTGTTTTTAGCCTGCTTGTTTGCAGCTAGCGCCCCTCTCTCCCCTCACCTGCACTTAAAAAACGGCATTCTCTGCCTGCAAAGCACCACCACTTTGGTGGGTCCGGGTCTTGGGGCTCACTTTGGGCGCCCTCTTCCTTTGGGATACCTCAGCCAGCGGCGGCCGCCATCTTGGAGCGGACTCGCACGCTCAGGGTTGATTGGAGCGCCTACTTAAAGTCACTCCCTCACGCGCAGCGTGACGCACAGGTGGACGCCCTCGCTTAGCCTGAGTCGTGCCGGAGTCCTGCCCGTCTGCGCCTGTCAGCGTCCCGGAGGCGTCGGGGAGGCGGGGGACCCCGGTCCGGCGATACTCTGGCTGAGATGATTTGCTATTCCTCTGCGACGCTGCGGGATATACGGGGTCATTCTAGCTCCTGCCGCTCTGTCTTCCCTGGGCGGTTTAGGGGCAAACGACGCTGCCCGGGCTGTGGCTGGATGCCTTCCTGGACTCGTGTCACTGTTCCCCGCCCAGCAATTGCTGGCGTGAAGCATCTCTGCCTGCTGCTGAATACGAGGTCGGTAGGACGCCATGCCCTGCATATCTACGACCTTTTGGTCATGGAAAATCCCCTCTGTCTGCTACTGACCGAGACCTGGCTGGGAGGGGCTTCCAATCCGGACGTCTTCTCAGCTATTCCTCCGGCGTATAATATCTTCCGGCAGGATAGAGTGAAGGGGAGGGGTGGGGGAGTGGCGGTAGTGGTGAAAAAGAGCGTTTCTTGCTCAGTGCTTCCCCTGAACTCCCTTGGGAGCGCTGAGTCGCTCGCCTTCACGCTTAGACTGTCCCCGGGTCAGGCTCTGAAGGGGTTGCTGGTTTATAGACCACCAGGCCCTGTGGGTTCCTTCCTGGAGGATCTGCAGACAGCCGTCTCCGAGCTGGTGCTGACCACACAGCACTGTGTCGTGGCTGGTGATTTCAACTTCCACCTTGACGCGGCGGATGACCCTGATGCGGCCAAACTGCTGGATGTTACATCCCCGCTAGGTCTCATACCGTTCGTGTCAGGGCCAACACATGAGAAGGGACATACCCTGGATCAGGTGTTTTCATCTGTCCCACTCATGGAGGTTGATACTCTGCCGGTGCTCTGGTCCGATCACAGGCTGATTAGATTTTCGGTGCTGGAGTGCGCGCGGCCGGACAACAGAGTTTCTACCCTGTTTAGACCGGCCTCGAGAGCGCTGCACAGAGTGACACCTGATATGCTAGAGCAGGCGTTGCTGGACCACCCATGCCATCTCTCGGGTGATTTGGACACCGACACTGAGGCTCTGCAGCTATGGCTCACTGACAGGCTGGACGATCTTGCCCCTAAGGTAGCCCCCCGGTCCTCGGCGGCACGGCAATCTGCACCGTGGTTTACGGAGACGCTTCGTGTGGCTCGTAGCCAATGCAAGGTGGCCGAGAGGGCTTGGCGCCTTTTGTATGATGGGGAGGCTAAACTCGCCTATAAGGTGGCGGTGAAGGCCTACCATCGGGACATCCGGGGTGCCAAGAGGGACTATTTGGCTAGGAGGATCGAGGCTTCTGCGAACTCCTGCAAGGAGATCTTTATTATTGTGAAGGAGTTTACGACTCCCAGCTCCCATCCGCCCCCACTAGCTTCCTCGGACGCGTGGGCGTGCGATCTTGCCGTTTTTTTCGCCAATAAGATCAAGGCGATTCAGGCCACCTTCGTGGAGGGACCGGATGGAAGTAGCGTCATCAGGGCGGGTTGCGGACTTCCGCATACACCTGTGGCGGTGTTGTCCGATTTCCCTGTTGTTTCCAGCGATGTGTCCAGGTCGCTGCTGGCCAATCTTAAATCTGGCTCGCCACTTGACCCCTGCCCCGCCAAATTCTTGGCGGGGATGGCGGCAGTGGTGAATCCACTGGTCAACCCCATCCTTAATGCCTCTTTGAGGGAGGGGAGGGTCCCTAGCTCTTGGAAAAGAGCGATGGTGATCCCCCTCCTAAAAAAACCGGGTCTCGATGCCGAGGCTCTGGCCAACTACAGGCCAATTTCGCTTCTTCCGGCTCTAGCGAAGATCACGGAAAAACACGTCCACGGTGTCCTGTCGAGCTTTTTGGAAGCTAACAACCTGCTCCACATATCCCAATCCGGTTTCCGTCCTAATTTTAGCACGGAAACGGCTTTGTTAGAGGTTACCGAGATCATCAGGGAGACCTTGGATGTCGGCAGCAGGGCCATGTTGGTCATGTTGGACCTATCGGCGGCTTTCGACACCGTCCCCCATAAGGCGCTTTTAGTTAGGCTGTATGACATCGGCCTTAGGGGGACGGTGCTTAGGTGGTTTACATCTTTCCTTGAAGGCCGCCGCCAGACGGTCTGGGTTCCCCAGGGTTCTGCCGAGATGCCGCCACTGGGAGTCGGGGTTCCACAGGGTTCTGTGTTGAGCCCCACGTTGTTTAACATCTTTATGTCCCCTTTGGCGGCCTTGGTGGAGGCATACGGGGCCCAGATCGTCTCCTATGCCGACGATACGCAACTCCTCTTCAAATGCGGGAAAGACCAAGAGTTTGATGGAGAGAGAATTCGGGACTGTCTTGCATTGGTCTTCGACTGGTTCCAGTGGAACAGTCTGAGGGCCAACTCAAGCAAGTCTGAGGTTCTATTCTTTGGTTGCGTCGCTGATCCAGAGTGGCAGCAATGGTGGCCGTCCGACATGAGCCCTCCGGCACAGTCCTCCCTGGTGGCTAAAAATCTGGGTGTCAAGCTTGACAACCAGCTGTCGCTGAGAACTCACATTCTTGGTCTGGCTGGCACCTGTTACGGAATCTTGAAAATGCTCCGTAAATTCCTGCCTCTGCTGTCTGAGGAGCACAGGAGGATTACTGTGCAGGCTCTTGTCGGTTCAAGGTTAGACTATGCTAATGCCCTCTTTCTTGGCCTCCCTGACTACCTGGTTCAGCGCCTACAGGTGGTGCAGAACTCTGCCGCCCGGGCTATTTTTGGCCTGCGCAGACGAGCCCGAGCTTCCGGGCTGCTACAGGCGCTACACTGGTCGCCTATCCGGAAGCGGATCCAGTTTAAATCCCTGACTTTGATGCATAAAGCCCTGTTTGGATCAGGGGCTGGATATCTGGCAGGGAGACTGGTTTTCTATCGACCAGTCCGTTCCTTGCGCTCGGAATCCCTCTTTAAAGCGGTGGTCCCGCGGGTGAGGAAGGCCCGCGCGGGAGGGCGTTCTTTCAGCTGCAGAGCGCCCCAGTTGTGGAACTTGCTTCCCCTTTCGCTTCGCAGCACTGCCAATTTGTTCCAGTTCAGGAAAAGCCTGAAGACCTGGCTTTTTAATCTTTAGTCTGTTCACACTGTTTATTGTTTCAACTGTTTTCCCTTTCTGTTTCCTCTCTTATTTTCGCTGTGTTGTGTTATTTTTACTGAGTTGCAGGTGGAAAGCGCCGGGACACTCATCCTGAGTAGCCGTGCCCTATATAAAAGTCACATAACATAACAAATGAACGCTGATGTATGCCTAGTCTGGTCACATGATTATGGCTGTGCTGCTGGATGACAGGTGTTTGGGGCAGGCAACCTTAAGGCTGGCTTTTCTTCCTGTGCTACAGCACAGACCTGTGCCCAGCACCACCTTACATGACTCCAGATCTCCAGGACAGTGGCTGCACCAGCAAAAACCCCTTTTTAGTGCGCCTTGTTGAGGGTGGCAGATTACAATATATATTATTTGCCACTGCCGTCTTATCCTAATAATTACAAATGAAAACACTGAGGGATTCATTGGGGCATTGGTATTACACGTCCCAAACATAAAGGGCAACGGCAGAGGAGTGGTGATGGGATCCAGACATTGATAGGGCAAGAGACTTTCGCTTCTGAATCGTCTTTGACGGACCCTACAGCACCTTGCAGCAGGAAATGGAAGGAACGTGGACTGGCATCTGCTAGGGCAGTTACCTGGGATTGTGAATAAAAACTAAAAAAAAAAAAGTTAGGGGTGGATGTTTTTTGCCCACAAGTGAAGGGATGGAATAGAATTGCATCAATTAATCCTGGAGTCCAGTGATGTCTCTTTGCTTGCCAACAACAGTGATATGATTTTAAATATTTTTTCTCTAACGTGAATATTTAATTTGAGTTGCTGAGAAAGCTAATAAAATGTCAACACATACTACCCTTTAAACCCAATACCAAATATACTATTTTCTATCATTGACTCATTGGCTGGGCTCTATGATGGAAGCATTCTGAGCATTTAGTTTGTAGCCTAGCACTGTTCTTTGACACCCATCACTACTGCTGATCCGTATCCTGGAGAGTAGTCTACGAGATACAAGGCACTCCTAGTTCACACTTTAATGGACAAAATATTGTCTTTGGCTTCCTTAGAGGAGTACGATGCGATGAATTAGAAAGCGATTCCCAGGGGCAGATCGTTCACAGTACACCACCTTACAAACACATTTAGGAAGTCAGGAAGTCCAATTCAAAGAGACAGTTCAACAGCTCCGCACTGCCCACATAAAACTATCAACGTAACCTGAGTGGGAGAAACAGAGGCTCTAATGACCACACAATACAGAGCTCAGGAGTGTGCGCTGCCTTCCACTCGGAAGTCGCAAATAAAGTTACACAGACAGACTTGGTCTGCGGTCCGTATAAAAGTAGTGGTGAAACGTTTTAAGTGAATATCGCTGTCTGGGGCCGGGACGCAATCTGCACTGATCTGGAAGCGACTTCTCATGGCCCAGATGACACCAGCCAAAGCAAAGACACTTT